>NC_080168.1:45446255-45790124 GCF_950295315.1 Erinaceus europaeus
AGTGAGAGAACTGTAATAGGAAGAACTGTAATAAGAGAGAACTGTAATAGGAAGTAGGTCAGGAGGGTATCTAAGTCTAAGTAGACATTATTTCATTATGAACTTTATACTGACTCACTGCAGACTATTGTGTACTTTCGCTTTCAGGTATATATTTTGCCCTAGTTTATGGATACATGTGAATATATGCTCTATCTCACGGGACCTGGTCTATATCTAGGTTTTGGGACTTTGTTAGGAAGTGAACCTCCTAAAATGGAATTAGAGAATCCTATGAAAGGAAAGGTCTCACCTGAGTAATGAGGCTGAAGGGTTGATATTCCACGCCTGTCTTCTCTGGGCACAGTCTGAAGTGAAGCATGCTGAGGTGGTACTCCTTACATTGATTAGGTTGGGGTCGACAGATGCAATATCATTTGGTATGAATTGAGTGAAGCATGCAGGAAAGTGGGCCCCACCCTAAGGTTCCAGGACTGGGGAAATATAGGCTCTATAGAGAAAATGTGAGGTTCCTGCTATCTTAGGGTTTAAGAAGGCAATAGATAGTTATTGCTATAATCACATTATTTGGCAATTGGGTTAATGTTGAAATACCCTTTGTTAGGATTTTCTGTATCATACACAACATCCATAATTTATGTCCTTTGACATTATTTGTATATAGCTGTGCCACCAGTTGCTTCTGTTCTCCCTGGTCTAAGCTTTTAAGAGAGTCAACATATTAGACTCAGCCTATGGTCTGTGCATTAAGAAGTTTGAGACATTCAATCAATTTTTCCCTTCTCATATTAATTAAATAGTGATTTATATGACTACAAATTAATAGGAGTGTACATAAACACCATTTTCACCACCAAAAGACTGTGTCCCATCCCAACTCCTCCCACCTCCCTACTCCCCGCCCTGTGAAGCCAAACATCCACCCTCACCCTCAACCCAGGGCTTTTACTTTGGTGCCCTGCTCCAAACTCAGTCAAATTCTGTTTTGAGTTTCCCTTTCTGTTACTGTTTCTCAACTTCTGTTTATGAGTGGGATCATCCCATATTCGTCTTTATCTTTCTGACTTAGCTCACTTAACAGAATTCCTTCTAGCTCCATCCAAGATGGGTCAGAGAAGGTGGGTTCATTGTTCTTAGTAGCTGCGTAGTATTCCATTGTGTATATATACCACAGCTTTCTCAGCCACTTATCTGTTGTTGGGCACCTTGGTTGCTTCCAGGTTTTAGCTCTTACGAATTGTGCTGCTATGAACATAGGTGTACACATACCTTTTTGGTTGGGTGTTATGGAGTCCTTGGGGTATATCCCTAGGAGAAGAATTACTGGGTCATTTGGAAAGTCCATGTCTAGTCTCGTGAGTGTTCTCCAGACTGCTCTCCAGAGAGGCTGGACCAATTTACATTCCCACCAGCAGTGCAGAAGGGTTCCTTTGTCCCCACAGCCTCTCCAGCATGTGTTGCTACTGTCCTTTTTAATGTATACCATTCTCACAGGGTTGAGGTGGTATCTCAGTGTTGTCTTAATTTGCATTTCTCTGACAATCAGTGATCTGGAACAATTTTTCATGTGTTTGCTAGCCTTTTGGATCTCTTCTGTAGTGAATGTTCTGTTCATATCCTCTGCCCATTTTTGAATGATGTCATTTGCTTTTTTGTTGCTAAGTTTGCTGAGCTCTTTGTATATTTTGGTTATTAGTTTCTTGTCTGATGTATGGAATGTGAAGATCTTCTCCCATTCTGTGAGGGGTCTCCTTGTTTGTGTGATAGTTTCTTTGGCTGTGCAGAAGCTTTTCAATTTGATGTAGTCCCATTGATTTGTTTCTGCTTTAGTCTTCCTTGCAATAATTGGGTTTGTTTCATCAAAGATGTCCTTGAAGTTTAGGTGGGAAAGTGTTCCACCAATGTTTTCTTCTAAGTATTTGATAGTTTTTGGTCTAACATCCAGGTCTTTGATCCATTTGGAGTTGATTTTTTTGATTTTTGTTTCAAGTGAGATAAAATGATTCAGTTTCATTCTTCTGCATGTTTCAACCTAGTTTTCCCAGCACCATTTATTGAAGAGAGCCTCCTTCCTCCATTTAATACTTTGAGCCCCCTTATCAAATATTAGATGTATATAGGTGTGGGGGTTTAGTTCTGGGCTTTAAATTCTGTTCCACTGGTCTAAGCGGTGAAGCGATTCCCCTGCAGGTGGGGAGCCGGGGGCTCAAACCGGGATCCTTACGTCAGGCCTTGAGCTTAACCCACTGCGCTACTGCGGGACTCCCATGATTGTAGTTTTTGTTCTATTCTTTTAAAGAAGCTTGGTGGGACTTTGATGGATATCACATTAAATTTATATTTGGCTCTGGGGAGAATATTCATTTTGATGATATTAATTCTTCCAATTCATGAGCATGTGATATCTTTCCATTTCTTGGTATCATTTTCTATTTCCTTGAATAGTGACTCATAGTTTTCAGTATACAAGTCTTTCACTTCTTTGGTCAGCTTGCTAGGTATTTTGTTGATTTTGCTACAACAGTGAATGGGAGTAATTTCTGGATGTCCTCTTCTTCAGATTTAGTATTTCCATAAAGAAATGCCACTGATTTTTGTACATTGATTTTGTAGCCTAACACCTTACTATATTGCCTAATAACTTCCAGTAGTTTTCATCTTGGTTTTTACAGACTCATAATTTTAAAAAGTGCTGTTCTGAAGCTAGAAGGTGGTTCTTAATGCACAGTGTAAATGAAGAAAGAGGCTTAATAAAGCGCTCAGTATACATTTGTTATATGAGAGACATTCTATCATTGACTTGAAGTGGAAATCATAATGGAATCAGATAATCTGCTGTGAGTTCTGGCCTTCTACTTCTTAGCTGAATGTTCTTAGGCAATTTTTTTCATTTTTATATTACTGATTTACAAAATCATAAGATAGTTGGGGTATAATTCCACACCATTCCCACCACCAAAGTCTGTGTCCCCACCCCCTCCATTGGAAATTGCAGTATGTCTCCCAGGGTCACAGGTGTAGGCTGACTTTATCACTATATATACATTTTTTTTTTTTTTGCCAATTTTTTTTCCTATGGTTCTGCCTTCTCTTCCTTTCTAAGTCACACCTATACCTGTTACTACTTCTGAGCATCCTTTGTTTTTTCCTCTTTCAGATAAGAGAAACAGTGCTTAGGCAGTTGTTTAAAGAACCATATGGCATTTCTTGGATTGAAAAGCATAAAGATTTTGTTTGCTTTGTAATCTAACATTCTGGAGCCATTCATCCTGATGCCAGTTCATTGCTCTTCTACATTCTTCTGCCTTTCATACTAGAAACTTTGAGAATAGAAGTCATAGTTAATACTGCTTTTGTTGAAAAATTGTGCTTATTGGCTGGCAAAGTAGCTCACTTGGATATTGTGTTGCTTTGCTATTTGCACAACCAGGGCTCAAACCCAGCCCCCACTGCACTGAAGGAAGCTTTGATGTTGTGGTCTCTTTGACTCATTCTCTACCTCTGTGTCTCTCTAAAAAATTATGCTTATAAGAACTGTGTACTTATGTGGGGAAATGCTTATAATATTAAATAAGGAAACAAAGGTATATACACATGACATTTGCAGCTCTACATTAATAAAATGTGAATGCTAAGTACAATCAATTATACTAACCAATGATAAGTAAATCCTTCTAATATATATAAATATACCAGCCAGTATGTTTATGTTTTATCTAATTGTTTAGATAGTATTATATATACATATTAGTTTAGTTTGTTTTATTCATTTTTGTTTTTGTTTTTTGCCTCCAGGTTATTGCTGGGGCTCAGTGCCTGCACTATGAATCTACTACACCTGGAGGCCATTTCTCCAATTTTTGTTGCCCTCGTTGTTATTGGCTATAACAGAAAAATCGAGAGAGGAGGGGAAGACAGAGAGAGGGAGAGAAAGATAGACACCTGTAGACCTACTTCACTGCTTGTGACTCGACCACCCTGCAGGTGGGGAGCCAGGGGATCACCAGTTGTTGATTCATACCATGTGCGGTTAACCACATGAAATGTCCTAGCAGTACCATCAAAGACTTATCTTTTCAGAGGAGGACCTAGTGGGGGTCAAATTGTTATGTGGAAAACGGAAATGTTACGCATGTACAAGCTATTGTATTTTACTGTCAGCTGTAAACCATTAATCCCCCAGTAAAGAAATTAAAAAAACAAAACTTTTTACTACTTCTCTCTTTCCTTAAAAAAGAGAAGTGCCGGGGCTGGGTGGTGGCACACTTGGTTGAACACATATGTTACAATGTGCAAGGCTGTGTTCGAATCCCTGCCCCCACCTTCATGGGGAAAGCTTAACGAATGGTGAAACAGGGCTGCAGGTGTCTCTCTGTCTCTCTCCCTCTCTACCACTCCCTTCCCTCTCAGTTTTTGGCTGTCTATCCAATAAATAAATAAATAAAGATAATTTTTAAAAAGTGCCAAGTAACATTAATAGTACTAATGCATTAGATTTAGGAAACCTCTTGTTTATATTATTTATGTATCAGTTTATATTTTTGGTGCATACAATGTGCTAGTTGCCCTACTAGAGTTTGTAAATATCATAAATAAGGCATAATAATCACCATTCAGAGAGCTTATTATGTTCCAGATCTATTTCACAACAGTTCTTAGAGATATATTTGATGCCATTCCCATTTTACAAAAGGGAAACTGATACTCAGAGAACTTCAATAACATGTCTGAGTCACACAGCTGGCAAAATACCTTACAGTAGTAAAGTCAGGGATAAAACCCAAGTTTTTCTGATTAAAAAACCACAGCAGTACATTTTCTTATTATTAAAAATAATAATAATAAAGGTCCTTTCTGCCTTTCAGCTTTTAGTAGTCGAGGCATACTAATAAAAATAAAACTAACAGGAAGAATGTGCTGAGCACCAAATAACTGTTACAAATAGTGGTTTGGTATTTTGGTATTCCTTGGAGAGATAACGTGTTGGGGGCTGAAGTGATTAGGGAAAGCTTTCTATCAGAAGTGAATTTTAAGCTTAGCTATGGAGAATGTTAGAACTTAAGTAGTCAATAGACTATTATTTGGGACATGTGTGCCCAAAGGGGAGGAAGTCAGCAGAAGAGCTCAATGTGAGATGATTTGAGAGCTTGTTTGGAGGTTCTAGCAGGGGAGGGCAGCTACTTGTATACCTTCAACCGAGCGCGCAGCTTCAAATGTGAGATAATTTGGAAAGGATTATAGCTTGAGAGAAAGTTTTCATAGGGCTATAACATGAAAGACTTTTTGGGTCAGAAAGTCTCAAAGAGGGACCAGGAGATAGCTCACTTGATAATATTCATCCCTTAACTATGAGCAAAAGGCCCTGGGTTGAGCTATGCCACTACCTTGGGTGCCATAGGAACCACCTTGGCTTCAGGGGAAGTTCCACAGATGGTGGAGCAGTGCTGTAACCTCTCTCCTTTCTCTTCTCTACTCCCTGTTCTCCCCCCCCCCCCCCCACACACACACCTTCCACCCTCTGGCTATAAATAGTCTGTCAGTAGTGAAGATTCAGGATTGCACAGGTCCTTGATAACCCTCGTAACACACACAAAGGAATGAAAAAGTCACCCAGTAGTGGTGGAATCATGTATGCATGAGGGCCCTAACATCACAGAAAAAGTAGGTTGAAGGGTCTTAAATGCTAAGCTGAACATTTGATATTATAATATGTGACATACCACGTATACTGAACACCTCATGCATGCCAGGTGTGTTCTAAGTACTTGTGTAATTTTTTTTTTTTTTTTTTTTACAGTAAATGAGGCTCAGAGAGGCTAAATAACTTGCTAAGACTAATGGGCAGAAGAGTCATGGTTTGAACACAGTAATTTAAATCCAGAACCCTTGCTTTATTTTATTTGAAAGGATAAAAGTTTTGTTTAATGTAGTATTGGAGAATTAATTCAATGTCATCATCATTATTATTATTTCATTTCACTAGGGGGGAATTAATGGTTTATAATACAGTTATTGACACATAGATATAGCCTCTCATCTCCCTATAATAGGTGTCAACAAGACACTGTTTCCCACAATGGAACCATAGCTTTAATTACAACACTGTTCTGGTTCTACATCTCATGGCCAGTTGAACAGATTTCAAAGCCCAGAACCATTGACATGATAATAATTAATAATAATAATCAGCTTCACTTCTCTAGGTGTTTTTTTTCCCTTCCTACCAGTTTACTCCTCAGCTCTGTCCTGTGATGGTAACAGGAATTGAACCTGGGACTTCTGAGCCTCAGATGTGAAAATCTGTTGCCTAAATATTAATAGCTATGCTATCTCCTAACCCTAGTTTTCAGTGTTTAAGTGAAATAAGGTGATCGTGACCACATGAGATTTCAGTCACCACTACCATTATTATACATCTTCAATACTAGACACTCAAGAAGTGAAGGCTTTGTACCAAGGTTTTCAATTCTGCCCATTTGTCTGTGCTTGTTTGGTCACTTACTCTGTTACCCCTAATCCTTAGCATCCAAATTAGGTCAGTTGTTAGCCATAATTAAGTGGTCCTCAAAAATGTGGCTTCTAAACCAGCAGCAACATCACCTGGGAACTTGTTAAAAGTCCTAGTTCTGAAACCTTACTCCAGATCCCAGGGATGATAGGCAATATTCTGTGCTTTAACAGGACCTTTAAGGGATCCAGCTTTATCCTGAAGTTTTGAGATCCAATGCTGTAGTATACTTTAGGGTTTCTCTTTGGAGCACAAATTCCTACAAATTTTGAAAATACTTGTTATTTAGCATTTGAGATCTTACTTTTGAACCTCTGCTACTGAATCTTGTCTAATTTTATAAATACAACCATAACATGCTCATGAGCATTTGCAGGATGTTTTCTCAAACTCTTTGGCTCATAATAATTATGCTTTATGAGAGTACCTGACCCTTCCCTTTATGACTTCAATTCACTCCTGAAACCTGGCTTCTAAGTGAAAAGTTATCAAAATCATATATTCTCATAATTTTAATGGGAAATACTATGTTCTGTCAGCATCTAAGATGCCAAAATAATTTCCAGATTAAAAATAAATCTTTTGAACAGTGGAAACAAATATTTACAAAAACTCTGAAAGTAAATTAAAATAGAATGTACCTAAAATCTAATGTAATGATGGTGTACCATACTTAAAAGAAAAAAAAGAACAGAAAAGCCCAGAAGGCTTGATAGTGAGAGGCAGCTATTGTAGGAATACAAAGGAGTCATTATTTGAAAGGTTCTAGAGAGTCAGTACTAAGTTTTAAAGCAGATAGTCCTTGAGTGCTCATGTTATCTTCTACTAGTGCACTAATTCACTGTTACTTAAGTAACAGCCTTTTTGACCTTCACCTTCCTTATCTGTAAAGTGAAAGAAGTATATCAAAATAAGACCTTTTTTAATTCCAGAATTATGTGATTAAACAATATTTTTCCTAGGCAGATTCTTTTTTAAGACATTTATTTTTAATAATTTATTTATTGGGTAGAGACTGAGAAATTGAGAGAAAGGGAGAGAGAAAGAGAGATACCCTCAATACTGCTTTACTGCTCATGAACTTTCACTCAAAGGTGGGGAATGGCGGCTTGAACCTAGGTCCTTGTGCATTGTAAGGTGCCTGGCCTCCTCTCGGCAGATTCTTTACTGCCATTAAATACATTGATATGGAAACATTACTTTCAATCATTTAAGTCAAATAAGTCAATTTATGATTACTCATAAATTCATAAATTACTCATAAATTTTATTCTTGTTTTTCAGAAACTCTGTGAAGGTATATTTAAAGTCCTTGTAAAGGATATCCCAACAACATGTCAAGTGTCCTGTCTAGAAGTTCTCCGCATTCTCTCCAGAGACAAAAAGGTTTTAGTTCCTGTAACAACCAAGGAAAATATGCAGATACTGCTGCGACTAGCCAAGCTAAATGAGTCGGATGATTCTTTGGAGAAGGCGTCAGAGTTCCCAGTTATTGTGGAGTCCTTGAAATGTCTGTGTAATATAGTATTCAACAGTCAGATGGCACAGCAGCTTAGTCTGGATCTTAACCTTGCTGCAAAGCTCTGTAACCTTCTGAGGAAGTGCAAGGACCGAAAATTTATCAGTGACATTAAGTGTTTTGATTTGCGCTTGCTTTTCCTCCTGTCACTTTTGCACACCGACATCAGGTCACAATTGCGTTATGAGCTCCAGGGACTACCGCTGCTAACCCAGATCCTGGAAAGTGCCTTTAGCATCAAGTGGACCGATGAGTATGAATCAGCCATAGACCATAATGGACCTCCTCTCTCACCTCAGGAGACAGACTGTGCCATTGAAGCCCTTAAAGCTCTCTTCAATGTGACAGTAGACAGTTGGAAAGTGCATAAAGAGGTAAGGATAAGAGTATTCATATCCACTTGGAATTTATTTATTTTATTTATTTTTTAAAAATATTTATTTAATTTATTTATTCCCTTTTGTTGCCCTTGTTTTATTGTTGTAGTTATTATTGTTGTTGTCGTTGTTGGATAGGACAGAGAGAAATGGAGAGAGATGGGGAAGACAGAGAGGAGGAGAGAAAGATAGACACCTGCAGACCTGCTTCACCGCCTGTGAAGCGACTTCCCTGCAGGTGGGGAGCCAGGGTTCGAACCGGGATCCTTATGCCGGTCCTTGTGCTTTGCGCCACCTGCGCTTAACCTGCTGCGCTACAGCCCGACTCCCATCCACTTGGAATTTAATTGGTCTAGGACATCGTTGGGCTGATTTCAAGGAAGGAATGCTAAGTTGGGAAATGGAGAAAATTTAATCAGTTATATGACTCAAGATACATATATTAACCATTA
The DNA here is from genome assembly GCF_950295315.1 of Erinaceus europaeus. Taxonomy (NCBI): domain Eukaryota; kingdom Metazoa; phylum Chordata; class Mammalia; order Eulipotyphla; family Erinaceidae; genus Erinaceus; species Erinaceus europaeus. Next base: position 45,455,112 of record NC_080168.1, read on the forward strand.
GAAGTCTTATTCTTTTTGTGTGACACCAGAAGACTAATGTAAAGTTGGATCACTATTTTATAAGATGCCAAACATAGTCCCTTTTCTGAGTTGTACTATATGTTTTTGTAGGAGTGCCTCATTCAGAAACAAAGTTTAAATAGAAGATTTAAATGGAAACAAAGTAAAGTAGCTTATGGAGGTCTAGGCACTTTCAGATACTGTCACTTTAAGAAAAATTTAGCATGCGGGTAGGTAGCATAATGGTTACACATAGAGACTGTCATGCCTGACGATCCAGAGTCCCGGGTTCAATCCCCTACACTAACATAAGCTAGAGCTGAGCAGTGCTCTGGTTTTAAAAAAGAAAGAAGGGGGGCAGGGAAGCAAGCTTAGGGGATGGTTGGTAGCACACCTGCTTGATCACACATTATGATGCGCAAGAACCCAGCCTCAAGTCCCATCCCTACCTGCAGGGGAGAAACTTCATGAGCTGTGAAGTAGTGCTGTAGGTGTCTTTATTCCGGTTTCTCTATCCCCTATGTTTCTCTCTATGCTATCAAATTAAAAAAAAAACTAATAAAGACTTAAGAAAAGCTTAGATAAACCAGGCAGCTGACAAGATAACTCAGTAAAACAAAGGACTTGCATGTCTGAGTCTTTTAGTTCTTTCCCTGGCATTACATATACCAGAAAGGTGTGTGGCTTCTCTCATCTGAAACTCTCTCTACTTCCTGTCATAAATAGCAGATTAGTCCCTTCATAAGTACTCTTGTACTTCATATATATTATTATAAGTAATAATGGTTTAAGAAAATATAAGTTTTTCACTGTCAAAGTAGCAAATACTCATTCTGTGTTACAGAATTTGATCTCCAAAAGATAGATGAGGAAGGATTCTGAAGCAGGCGTTTAGCAGACCAGAGCCTTTTGTGAGATGTGCATCAGTTGATAGTCATTATGAAATATGCTCAGTTAACCTCAGTGTCTGAATCACATTATCAGAAATTTTCAACAGTGCTAAAACCAGAATCTTGCCAACCTGTAATTTAAAGATCATAGAGACTAGTCAGTCATTCAGTCAGTCCACAGATATTTAGGGACAACTGATAGGTATCATAATGACCATAGAAAGTGGAAAATGATAGACATGAAACTTCATATTATGTTAGTAAAGACAGTGGATAAATAAGTAAAAATATACATAAATTGTGTTATGTGCTGAGAGAGAAACAGTGTAAAGACTGGAAAGGACAAAGTCTATACTAAGATTCAAGAAGAACGTTCAAACTCAAAACTTTAGGTCACTCTTAAGAGTTAAAGACAGACTTATGATTTGCCCATGTGAAAAATAAAGGAATGAATATTTCTCAGGAAACAGCATGTGAAAAAAAAAAAAACAGCAGCACAGAAATCAGAGAATAGAGTGCTTTTTAGTGAGGTACTCACAGTTTACCATAAAGAAAATCTTGTCAGAGTTCATTTGCCTGCATTGTGTTAGAACCTTGGGTTAAGACACTATCTTCAATCAAACAGGTACCTAGAGAATAACACATGCTGCTGTGTTAAAATACCAACTGAAATAAAGATACCATGGAAAATTTGCTGTACAGAAATTTCTAGGGAACAGCCAGCTAGCTCTCCTGGAAGGCCTACTACTTTGCTCTGCATATGGTACAGATCTGAGCCCCTGCTATAGCGCACGGCAGTACTTTGGTACTAAGAGAGGCTTCAGTGCTGTGGTGGTTCTCCTCTATCTGGATCATCCTGGGGCCATAAAGACCTGGTGGTGACAAGGAAGGAAGGGTGGAAGGATGGAAGGAAGGAAAGAGGATCAATCCATCCAACTTTAAATTTACAGGGATTAAAAAAAAAAAAAAAACATTGAGTCTGGCGGTGGTACACCTGGTTGAGCGCATGTTACAGTGCCTAAGGACCTGGGTTCGAGCTCCTGGTCCCCACCTACAGAGGGAAAGCTTTGCGAGTGGTGAAGGTGGGCTGCTCTCTATCTCCCCCTTCCTTCTCGATTTCTGGCTGTCTGTCCAATAAATAAAGATAATTTAAAAAATACAGATTGCCTATAAAAACAGTTTGAATTGATGTATATCTTTCTAACCATACTTAAAAATTTTTTTTGCCTCTTTTTTCTTTATTGGGGGAGATTAATGATTTACAGTCAACAGTAAAATACAGTAATTTGTACATGTGTAACATTTCAGTTTCCACGTAACAATCTACCCCCTTCTAGGTCCTCCTCTGCCATCATATTCCAGGACCTGAACCCTTCCCCCTACCCCAGTCTTTTACTTTGGTGCAGTACACCAACTCCAGTCCAAGTTTTGCTTTTTGTCATTTTTCAGCTTCTCTCTCTCTTTTTTTTATTAGTGATTTAATACTGATAGACAAGATTGTGGGATAAGGGGCACAAAGTCATACAACTCCCATCACTAGTGTGTCGTATCCCATCCCCTCCATGAGGGCCACCTGTGAGCAGATCTCTGTGGAGTGAAGGTAGGGAGGTCTGGCTTCTGTAACTGTTTCTCTGCTGGACATGGGCATTGACAGGTCAATCCATACCCCCAGTCTGTCTCTACCTTTACCTAGTGGGGAAGGGCTCTGGGGAGTTGGGATCCCAGGACACACTGGTGAGGTCATCTGCCCGGGGAAGGCTGGTTGGTGTCATGGTAGTATTTTTTCAATTTTTATGAGTGAGATCACTACATATTCATCCTTCTCTTTCTGACTTACCTCACTTACTTTCCTTCAAGCTCCGTCCAAGATGAGGTGAAGAAGGTGAAGTCACCATTTTTCATAGCTGAATAGTATTCCACTGTGTATATAGACCACAACTTTCTCAACCACTCATTTGTTGTTGGACACCTGGGTTGCTTCCAGGTTTTGGCTATTATAAATTATGCTGCTATGAACATAGGTATACACAAATCTTTTTGGATGGGTATGTTTGGTTCCTTAGGACATATCTCCAGGAGAGAAATTGCAGGGCCTTAGGGAAGGTTCACTTCTAGCCTTCTGAGAGTTTTCCAGACTGCTCTCCACAGGGGTTGGACCAATTTGCATTCCCACCAGCAGTGCAAGAAGGTACCTTTGTCCCCACAACCTCTCCAGCATTTGTTGCTGATACCTTTTCTTCTTTTTTTTTTTTTTAATATTTATTTTCCCTTTTGTTGCCCTTGTTGTTTTTCGTTGTTGTTGTAGTTATTGTTGTTGTTATTGATGTCATTGTTGTTAAGATAGGACAGAGAGAAATGGAGAGAGGAGAAGACAGGGAAAGAAAGATAAACATCTGTAGACCTGCTTCACCACCTGTGAAGCAACTCCCCTGCAGGGGTTCAAACAGGGATCCTTATGCTGGTCCTTGAGCTTTGCGCCACTTGCGCTTAACCCTCTGCACTACCACCCGACTCCCTTTATTTATTTTATATTTTATTTTGCTACTACCTTTTCTGATGTATGAGATTCTTACAGGAGTGATGGTGGTATCACATTGTTGTCTTAATTTGTATTTCTCTGACAATCAATGACTTGGAGCATTTTTTCATGTTTGTTGACCTTTTGGATCTTTTCTGTGATGAATATTCTGTTCATGTCCTCTCCCCATTTTTGGATAGGGTCATTTGTTTCCTTGTTGCATTTTGATCATTTTTTATTGACACCACGATTATCGCTTATGCTTGGTGTCTAAATGATGAATCCACTGTTCCTAGTAGACATTCCTCACCCCATCCCCTCTTTCTTTTATATGATAGGACAGAGAGAAATGGAATGGAGGGGGTGAGGTGGGGAGAGAAAAAGACAACCCCTCTAGCCATTTTTTATTGTATAATATATGCATATAGATATGTAATTTGACAAGAAGTAATCATTTTATGTAGTCTTTATTTCTTCTTTATTCCCTTTTGTTGCCCTTGTTTTATTATTGTAGTTACTACTGTAGTTATTGATGCTGTTTTTTGTTAGATAGGACAGAGAGAAATGGAGAGAGGAGGGGTAGACAGAGAGGGAGAGAGAAAGACAGACACCTGCAGACCTGCTTCACTACCTGTGAAACAACTCCCCTGCAGGTAGGGAGCTGGGGGCTCGAACTGGGATTCTTATGCCAGGTCCTCTTGCTTTGCTTCCTTGTGCTCTGCACCATGTGTGCTTAACCTACTGCGCTACTGCCTGACTCCCATTATTTCTTTTTTATAGTAAACATTCTTTAAGTTCCCTGAAGCCATAGAAATACTAGGAATAACCTCTGAAAATGAGTGGACAGGTTCCTGGTTTTCTTTTTTTAATTAATTAATTAATTAATTTATGTAAGAAAGGAGACATTAACAAAACCTTAGGATAAGAGGGGTACAACTCCACACAATTCCCACCACCTGATCTCCATATCCCATCCCCTACCCTGATGGCTTTCCCATTCTCTATCCCTCTGGGAGGATGGACCCAGGGTTGTTGTGTGTTGCAGAAGGTGGAAGGTCTGGCTTCTGTAATTGCTTCCCCCCTGAACCTGGACGTTGACTGGTCAGTCCATACTCCAAGTCTGCCTCTCTCTTTCCCTAGTAGGGTGGGTCTCTGGGGAAGCGAGCTCCAGGACACACTGGTGGGGTTGTCAGTCCAGGGAAGTCTGGTCGGCATCATGCTGGCATCTGGAACCTGGTGGCTGAAAAGAGAGTTAACATACAAAGCCAAACAAATTGTTGAACAATCATGGACCTAAAGGCTGGAATAGTGCAGATGAAGTGTTGGGGGGGGTACTCACTGCAAACTCTAGTGTACTTCTGCTTTCAGGTATATATTTTGCCCTGGTTTATGGACACGTGTGAATATATGCTCTATCTCAGGGGACCTGGTCTATATCTAGGTTTGGGGACTTTATTGGGGAGTGGACCACCTGGAATGGAATTAGAGAATACTATGAAAGGAAAGGTCTCACCCGAGTGATGAAGCTGAAGGGTTGTCATTCCACACCTGAAGTTGAGGTAGCAATTGTTGCGTTGATTAGGGTGCAATTGGTGGATGCAATATTATTTTATATGAATTGAGAGAAGCATGCAGGAAAGTGGGCCCCACCCTAAGGTTCCAGGACTGGGGGAAATATAGGCTCCTGCTGTCTTAGGGTTCAAGAAGACAATGGATAGTTATTGTTATCATCACATTATTTGGTAATTGGATTAACTTTGAAAAGTCCCTTTGTTAGGGTTTGCTATATAATACCCAGCATCTTGTATATAGCTGTGCCACCGGTTGCTTCTGTTCTACCTAGTCTAGACTTTTGAGTCAGCATGTCAAAGACTCAGCCTATGTATTAAAAAGACTCAGTCTGTGTTTTAAAAAGTTCGAGACATATGATTAATTTTTCCCCCTCTCATATTAATTAAATAGTGGTTTATATGACTACACTTCAATAGGAGTGTACATAAACACCATTCCCACCACCAAAAGACTGTCCCATCCCACTCCCATCCCCCCTACACCCAAACCCTCCCCCCCCCCCACGCCCAGGAATGTCCACCACTACCACAGGGTTTTTACTTTGGTGCCTACTCTTCTTTTTCTTTTTTTTAAACCATAGCACTGTTCAGCTCTGGTTTATGGTGGTGCAGAGGATTGAACCTGGGACTTTAGAGCCTCAGGCATGAGAGTCTATTTGCATAACCATTATGCTGTGTACCTTTCACCCTTGGTTTTCTTTTTTTTTTTTTTTTTGCACTCACCTTCCTTCCTTCCTTCCTTCCTTCCTTCCTTCCTTCCTTCCTTCCTTCCTTTCTTATCTTTAAATATTACTAGATAGCCAGAGGAAGGGGCAGGTAGAGAGAGAAACAGAGAGACACCTGCAGCACTACTTCACCACTGGCAGAGCTTTCCCCCTACAAGTGGGGACCAGGAGCTTGAACACAATTCCTTGCACATTGTAACAGTGTTCCTGATTTTCTACCCTCAGTTTTAAAAGGGAAACCTTTGATTATTGCTAGTGATGTTATTTCTCCTTAAATTTAGGTTGTGACTAGAGTTTGAGAGAATAATGAGAGTTTCATGACCAAAAAATTTTTTATCTCTGAAATTTTATAGGAAATACTTATGAATATTCACAGGACATATTAGCCTTTAACAAATACCAGATATGTAGGATTTAGATTGATTGCTGTGTTACTTTTATTTTTAGCACCAGGGTAAAAATGGGTTTGGTGCCTGCACAGTTCCACCATTCGTGATGGTCTTTTTTTTTTTCCCCCTCCTGATTTTCTTTTTTCACAGAGGGAGAGTGAGCTAGAGAGGAGAGACACCTGCAGGTGGAAACCAGGGGCTTAAACCTGCGTCCCTGTGTATGGTAACTTATGCACTCTACTGGTTGAGCCACCACCCCAGTCTCTAATTATTTTTAAGTGATATTCAGGAATGAATTCATGGCTTCATAATGTCTCCCAGGCCCTTATTTTTCTTTTCTTTTTTCATTAATTGGGTAGGAGAGAGAGAAGAAAGAGACCAACACCATGGCACCATTCATGGAACTCCCCCAAGTGCTATCAGTGGTGCTGTCAAATGATACCAGAGCTCACATCTGGTCAGACACAGTCCTACTGGGTGTGGTGTCTCTCAGCCTCTGCTTACTATTTTATGTAGTAATTCAATGGATTTATTATTTATCTTTATTAGATAGAGACAGCCAGAAATTGAGAGGGAAGGGTGATAGGAACAGAGACAGGAACACTTGCAGTCCTGCTTCACCACTCGCAAAGCTTTCCCCTTGCAGGTAGGGATGGGAGGCTTGAACCTGGGTCCTTGAGCACTGTAACATGTACACTTAACCAGGTGTGCAACCACCTGGCTCCATTTGATGGATTTTTTATTGTAAAATTTCATAGATAAATTCCAGAAATTGAAATCAGCAAAATAGTTCCCTTGAATAGTAGTTTCTTTGCCTTGTGTAGTACCTTAGCCAAGATTTGTACCTGGCCTCTACCACATTGAAAGAAGCTTTGTTGTTGTAATCTCCCCTCCCAACCTCCCATCTATCTTAAAAAACATTCCTGAAATTGTTCGTCAGAGGTGATTTTCAAACATATTTCATTTTGTTTTTTTTTCATTTTAAGGGGAGATAGGAAGTGGTAGACGTGATTTTGTAAGTAAGGCACACACTTTACTATGCTCAGGAACCTGGGTATGAAACTCTGGCCTCTACACAGGAGCATATTGCAGAGGGAGAAGCTTCTTTATGAGCAGTAGAGTAGTGCTCTGGTATGTGTCTGCCTGTCTCTTACCCTCTGTCTGGAATAAAGGAAAAAAAAAAAAGTTTGCTGGGAACGGCGGAAACATACAACTATAAAGCCCTGTGGAAAAACAAGCAAACAAAAGTAAAGGTTCTTTTTATATGTATCACCAAATAGATGTTCAAAAGAATTCTGCTTGTTTATATCTTTTCAAACTCTAGACATTTTATTTTTTAAAAATTTTTTACTTATTTTACAACTTTGTCATTACAGAAAGTATAGGCACTTTATTTGTTTTAACAAATTTGCAAATTTTATTTATTTTGGATAGACATTGAGAGAGAATGGGTGAGATAGAGCACTGCTTCACTGCACATGGGGACTAGGAGCTTGAACTTGGGTCCTTGCACACTACAACATGTGCACTCCACTGGGTGCACTACTGCCCAGCCCCAGCAGATGTTTTTATGACTTTATGGTTCAACAAACCTAGAAGATTAACTACTAGGTTTTTCTTGAGATTTAGTAAGTTATTGCTTTTTGTTCATGAGGTTCATGCCTGGAAAAAATAGCTTTTGGGAGCAGTGGATTCGTAGTGCAGGCACGCAGCCCCAAAGATAACACTGGAGGCAATAAATAAATTATAAGCCTAGCTGTGTAAATCATAGCACTTTATTATTATCTGAATCCACAAGTTAGTCAACTGTGTAATTATTTTTTTAATCTAGACTATTCTATGCCTTCAGTCTACTTTTCAAATATTTGCTAGGTGAGCGCTCCTACTTAAATCTTAATTAAAAGAGTAGAGAGAGCACTATTTCCTACTATTTGCCAAGTAGGGTGGGAACAGGATGTGACAGAGAGGGTGGAGAGAAAAGTGACTGGTGAAAATCAGGGTGTGACAAGGAGAGGGGGCGGAGCAAAAAGACATCATGAACCAGTGGGGATTAAACCAATGCCATGCAGTGGTTATGTAAATAGAATACAGTGGTTATGTAAATAGAATGCAGTGTTAAGCAGGGGGGATTAAACCAAATGAAACAGAAGGGGTTTTTAGAAGCAGAATTAGAAGCATACCAACGATTGATTGGTTATTCTACAGTGTGACTTTCCCTAAATAATTTAAACTCTGATCATCAATGTTCTTATCTGTCAAGTGGAGCTAATGTTTTGGTCTTACAAAGATGTTGAAGGCATTAAATATAATTGCTCTTTTAAAGCATTATACATAGTCTATACAGCTGTCATTTACTTGCTCCATAATCTTAGTCTTGATATCTTTAGAGCACTAGTATTCCCTACTTTGAAATGATTGATAGTGTCTCAAAATAAGAGGTTAAAGTACCTCAAGAACAGAGAGAAGAAAAAGAAAGCAAGAAAAGTTTTGCTGTGATAGTGGACATTAATGTGTCACTAAATGAGATCAAATCTCAGGTAATTCATCATGCTCTCATAATACAGCCTTCATTTCTTTTTTATTGTAACAATTTTATTTCATCTTATTTTATTTTAATGAGAGAAGTAAAGAAAGGGAAAAAGACACAGAGACTAGAGCATTGCTCAATTCTGGGACTATGGAGCCTCAGGTATGAAAACTTTTTGCACAACTATTAAACTGTCTCCCTGGCCCTACAGCCTTCATTTCTTAATTACATATTTGTCTATTGTAATATTGGGTTTTTTTCTGTTGTGTAAACTGGGAGTTTTTATTTTGTTTGGAAAAAGAACTTTTCACATCTTTTCATTCAAAGCTTTGAACAATCCATCAATGCTTCAGAGAAAGACTAAATAGAGACTACTTCACAACGATTTATGAAATTTGCTAAGGAGAGTTTTATCTCAATTCTATAAAAAGTGAAGCACTCTTTCTCTCTTAGCCATACTTCTCATAGCATTTTATTTCACACTTCATTTTACACTAAGCCCTTTTGCTTACCTTTACCACAGCTATTTTTCTACCTTATGCCACAAAAAGGAGATGCATACAAGAACTAAATATAAAAGATGAAAATATAAAGTTTTTAGAATGGATTATCTTCATGAATTTATCATGAACAAGACACATTTCAAAGTAGACAGAAATTCTCAAATAGGACCAAATAAATATCAAACATGAAAAATTCACAAATTAAAATTAGTTCACCAAGAGAAGAAAATGGAATAGGTAATCTACCAGGTGGGAGCAGATATGTGCAATAGAATATTTTTATCCAAAATGTATTAATGAGCCCTACAAATCCACAGTCAATAAGGCTGTCCAAATGACCAACAGACATATAACAAGTTGTTCAACATTACTAGTCATCAGGAAAGTATGTTAAGATCATGAGACCATTGATAACATATATATCTAAAATGACCAAAGTTAAAAATATTGACAGCACAAAGTGTTGGCATAGCTGTAGAGTCAGTGATTAAGATAAAATTGGTGTAAACACCTTGATACACTTTTTGGTAGTGCCTTTTAAAACTAGGCATACATATATGCCTTGTTACCTAGCAAACCAATAAACGTGAAAACATAATACTTATAAAATCACTCTTCAGTAGTCTCAGACTAGAAACATTTCAAGTGTTCATTATGTGTAGGATGGAGAAATTTTAATGTATTTAGTAGTTTCGCTTTAACCTAAATATGATGAAGGACCAGAGTTTTTTCTTCTGCTAGAGTAAAACTTTTTTTTTTTTCCCTCCAGGGTTATCGTTGGGGCTCTGTGCCTGCACTATGCCTCCACTGCTACTATAGGCCTTTTGCCCCATTTTGTTGCCCTTGCTGTTGTTATTGTTGCCATTGCTGCTATTGTTGGATATGACAGAGAAATCGAGAGAGGAGGTGAAGATGGAGGAATAAAGACACCTACAGACCTGCTTCACTGCAGGCAGGGGAGCCTCCTGTAGGTGGGAAGCCAAGGCCTCTAACTGAGATTCTTAGCCATTTTTTTCACTTAGCATTACGTAAGCTTAACCCGCTGTGTTACTACCTGGCCCCCAGAGTAAAACTTTTATAATACAAGATTATATACAGTGTCAAGCTAGTTGAAAATTTTCATTTTTAAAAAAATTTTATTTATAAAATAAAAATAAGAAAATAACGACAAAACTGTAGGATAAGAGGGGTAAAATTCCACACATTTCCCACCACCAGAGTTCCATATCCCAACCCCTTTATTGGAAACTTCCCTATTCTGTATCTCTCTGGGAGTATGGACCCAGGATCATTATGGGGTGCAGAAGGTCTGGCTTCTATAATCACTTCTCCATTAAACATGGGCATTGGCAGGTCGATTCATACTCCCAGCCTGTTTCTATCTTCCCCTACTGGGAAGATAGGGCAGGGCTCTGGAGAGATGGGGTTCCAGGACATATTGTAAAGTTGTTTGCCTAGGAGGAATCAGGTTGACTACTCTCCACAGGGGTTGGACCAATTGACATTCCCACCAGCAGTGCAGGAAGGTCCCTTTGTCCCCACAACTTCTCCAGCATTTGTTGCTGCTACCTTTTCTGATGTATGACATTCTCACTGGAGTGAAGGTGGTATCTCATTGTTGTCTTTATTTACATTTCTGTGATGATCAATGACTTGGAGCATATATTTGTTGAACTTTTGGATCTATTCTGTGATGAATATTCTGTTCATATCCTCTTTGTAATTTTGGATGGGGTCATTTTTTTGTTGATGAGTTTGGTGAGCTCCTTATATATTTTGGTTATTAGCCTCTTGTCTGATGTATGGTATATAAAGATCTTCTCCCATTCTGTAAGGAGTCTTTGTTTGGGTGGTAGTATCTTGAGCAGTGCAGAAGCTTTTTAATTTGATGTAGTCCATTGTTTTGTTTTGTTTTTTTGTTTTGTTTTAGTCTTTTGTAATTGGATTAGTTTTGTTGAAGATGCTTTTAAAATTTAGGTGGAAAAGAGTTCTGCCAATATTTTCCTCTAAGTATTTGATAGTTTCTAGTCTGATATCCAAGTCCTTGATCCATTTGAAATTACTTTTGTGTTTGGTGAAATACAGTAGTTCAGTTTCATTTTTCTGCATGTTTCAACTCAGTTTTTTCAACACCATTTGTTGAAGACACTGTCCTTTTCCCCATTTAATAGTCTGGGCACCTTTGTTAAAGATGAGATGTCTATAGATGTGGCCATTTTTTCCTTTTTTTTTTTTATTTTTTTTTTTTTAACAATTTTCCTTTCTTTTTAGATAAGACAGAAAGAAATTGAAAAGGGGGCCTATATAGCTAAAGGGAAACACCTGCAGATAGCCCTCACCACTCATGAAGCTCTGCTACTGCTGGTGGGGAGGTGAGGCTTGAACCTGCATCCTTGTGTATGGTAACATGTGCACTCAACTGGGTGTGCCACCACCTAGCCACCCTTGAGACAGTTCAACAGGATTCACAGGCTAAGTGCCTAGTAATTTCGTACCTTCCTAACAGCAATGTGCTTTGCTGCATGGCTACCAAGATGACTCCAGCTGCCATTAAGAATGGCTTCTAAGTCCTGAGACACTCTCCTCACCCCTGTTCTTTATAGTGACTATGAGTGCCTGTCACTACCTGTTGCTAAGTGAGTTTCATCTGAAATCCCAGTTGTAATTTGGCAAGTTTTCAGGTTATTTTTTTGTTGTTGTTGCTTTAACTACTTGATCAGAAGTGACATGTAGGAGTTGCATTGATCAAGCTTCTCTGTGAAGGTACTTTTACTAAGAGTTAGAGGATGAAAAAGAATCAGTCACGCCAGGAGTAGAGATAAACAGTCAAGTACTTTAATAATTATTATTTTGAATAAATCAATAAATTTAGTGAATTTATGAGGTCAGTCATAGGATACAATGTGGAAGTTCGTGTTATCAATGCTTGGACAAGAGGGAAATGAGATAGGCTCCATTTAATGGATAGTTTTACAAGAGGCTTATCATGAAAAACATCAAAGGAAAATATAGTTCAAAAGGTAGTGCATTCCTAATTTTATAAACCAAGAAAAATGACTTGAGTAGTGAATGAATTTCCCATGGGTTTCACAGAACTTCTTGTAATTTGAGGCAAGTAAAGAATTTGGGGCAAGTAAAGGTATATTTACATGTAAGGGAATTTTGATTTGGCATTTGAAGATGGTTGACAAATGGGACAAACATTCATTGTAACCCTGCCAGTCTTAGTTGTGTCCTTGTCCCTGTCATTCTTACATAACACATATTTTGTTATCACTCATTCCTACTCTTCTCAGTCTCACCTTTTGTTTCTTTATTCCCTCATCTTTTTCACCTCACCTTCTACTGTCTCTGAATATTCAGAGTAGTTAACACTTTTGAGTATTTCATCTTTAGTTCGTATATAATCCTAACAAGTGTTTGTATAGATACATCTAAGGAAACTCTGGCTAGGAAATCCCAACCTAGAATCCTGACTCCCTCCCAAGTGCAGTGCTTTTCTCATTGTGGCAGTGAGTCTGTTTCTTCTATATCTACACATAATGGTGTTGGCTTTGAAAATATTGTTACCCACATTATGAATAGTAAAAGTGTCCCCTGAATGGTTTACTAGATATTATTATTAAAAAAAAACTTGCTAGAAGGGCTGGTATATTTATAACCAATATATAGAATATATTTCACTCTAGAGAGACTTGAAACCAGTCATATACACTAGAATTCTTCAAATAAGTTGGAGGTAATATTAGCTTTGCTAAAGTCTAGCATGTTTAGAACTTCTTCATAATTCTCACCAATTTCATGGCTTTAAAGTTTACTTTTATTTAATTACTTTATTGGAAGAAAGTGATTTACAAGGATATTATCACATGCACAGTTTATTCTTTTCCATGATAATGTGTCATCATAGTGCACCCTCAACTCACTTGTCATTTTCCTGTATTATAGCTATGGACCCTCAAACAACCACCCCCACCCTGGAGTCCTTGGATCTGCTGAAGTAGATCCTAGCAAGTTAAAATTTCACTGTTTTTTCCTCTATTTCTAAAATCCCACCCATGAGTAAGATCATTTAGTATTACTAAAACTCTTGATAGAAGAAAGGTGCAGACAATCAAAGAAATTACAGTGCATTAATACACGCTAATGTGCGCAAGGACCCAGGTTCAAGCCCCTGGTCCCCACCTGCAGGGGGAAAACTTCACAAGCGGTGAAGCAGAGTTGCAGGTGTTTCTGTCTCTTTCCCTGTCTCCCCCTCCTCTCAATTTCTGTCTTTCTCTCTATCCAATAATAAATAAAAATATTTTAAAAATTGCAGTGATCCAAGATCTTACTAAAAATAAGGAAGGAGGGTAAGCCACATTTCATTTATTTCCTACTATTTGCCTTCTCTCTGATTTTCTTTATACTACCAGTAAGTCTACATTGGAGAAAAACCGGAAATTTATACCCAAGTTACTTGGTCATCACTTCTGTTAGATCTGCAGGAACTATGAATAAGATCTGGAGATCTAGGGGCTTAGAAGATTTATTAAAATTAAGTTAGTAGCCTGGGAGGTGGCACAGTGGGTGGAATGTTGGACTCTGGGTCATGGTATCCTGAGTTCAATCTCCAGCATTTTGTGTGCCAGAGTGATACTCTGGTTCTCTCTCTGTCACAAATAATTTAAAAATTTAAATTGATAAAATGTAGATTTTAATCTATTGCCTTAGCAAGTTAAGAGATAAAGATAGCTCACCTGGGAAGCCACCAGCTGCTCTGCCATGTGCATCATCCAAGTTGGAATCTCTACAGCACTGCGTGAACTGTGGAATCTCTTTGTGTGGCTTTCTCTTGCTACTTGAAAGTGTTGGCCCAGAACAGTGAGCCCCTCCCAGCTGCAGTAGAAGTTGAGAGCTGAGACTATGAAGGATGAACAACCCACTATTAAAATAGGTGATAGCATTCCATCTGTTTGGACTTTTATATTGACTGGCAAATTGGAGCATATTATAGAACCAAAGAATCTAGACCTCCTGGAAATGGAAGAGATCCCTGGTTGAACTGAGTCTCTTTTAAAACATTTTAATTTTATTTTATATTAATGAGCGATAGATACAGAAAGAAAAAAAAAAACAGAGCACTGCTTAGCTTTAGTTTATGATGGTGCTGGGACTACTATACTGTCTCCTCAGCCTCTAAAGTGAGTCTTAATATAAGACAATGGGTAGTGCATAAAAGTGCTGATTGTGTCTCTCCCTCATATGCCTTATGGGAACAGATAAACATCTGGAGGGTGGTTGTACCTGTTCGTTTTAGACAACAGCTATTCATTTAGTATTGTCTTGAGAATTCTTCCTAGAATACCCTGACTTTGGGGGCTGACAGGTGACTCAGTAGTAGAGTACAGATCTTTTGTTTTGGGGACCCTGAATTCAGTTCCCAGCACTGTTTAAAATACTGTGCTTTGGTCTGACTGATTCTCTCTCTCTACACACACACACACACACACACACACACACACACACACACACTCATACTCACACTCTCTCTCTTTATTTCTACCATGTGTGGTATAAGAATGGCTATTTTGGGGTACAGAATGGCCATACGTTTCTTAGGGATGTAGTATACGCACCAGATTCCATCATTAAGACATTTAACCCCTGGTTTTTCTTTTTTTTTTTTTTTTTTTTTTTTACATTTGTCATAGAGTGATTCTCATCAATTCCGTGTCATGGCAGCTGTCCTTCGCCATTGTTTACTAATCGTAGGTCCAACTGAGGACAAAACAGAAGAGTTGCACAGGTAGGTGACTCTGTATTGATAGCCCAGTAAAATTGTTTTTATGTTTCTAATTTTTAATTTCCTTTTAGGCACATGAAAGAAAAAAATGTTACAGTGTATTAGTGATTGATATCTTAAGAATCATGACTGTCTTTATAAAAAAGTCTCATTTTATCACTTTTGACTTTGCTAAACTGAGCCCCCCAGTAAGAGAAGAAAATTGGTTATTATTGCTCTGAACAATAAAATCAAGATCAACAACAATAGCAGCACATAGCTACTGGATATTTATTTTGTGTAGCACTGTTTGGTGCTATATAAAGATAAGACTTATTTTCCTTTTTTTTAAAATAGAGAGTGAAAGACAGAGGGAGAGAGATAGAAAGAGGAGGAGAGACACCACAACACTGCTCCACTGCTTGTGAAGCTTCCCTTCTGCAGGCACTCCTATGTGATAGCCTTGGATTCAAGCCTGGATCCTTGCACATGGTAATGTGTATTTTCTACCAGGTGAGCCACCTCCTAGTCCCTGATTAGATTTCTTTTAATCATCAGACCAACCTTCTGAGATAGGTACTACTACTTTTCCCCTTGAGTAGATGATGAAATTGAGACATAAAATAAGCAGGGAGATTTCTCTCAGATCACACAACCTTAGTACATTGGATATAAAGAAGATACATGTGTGTGTAACCAGGGCCTCATACATATATTTCCCCACTGTGGGCCACTGTTTTAACAGATAACCACAGTAGCAAAGCTTTTACTGTTGCAATAGCACCTCCTGGGTGGTGATAGGACATGAACCTGGGCAGTGCCGATGGCACCTTACCTGATGAACTATCTCTCTGACCAAGAGTTTGGAATTTGAACCCCACTTTTAATTAACCACAAAAATGGGAACTCTCAGTTATTTTACTTTAAAAGTATTTACTAAAAAGTATATCTTAAGCAACTTTAATTAGAAAATTTAAAACTCATTACAGCAATTGGGTTACCATCTAAACTATTAATATATTAAAAATAGAGTTTTGTGACTTCCCTTTTAGAACAACTATGAATGCATTTCCATTAAATTTTATTCCCTCCCCACCTACAGGGGAGTCGCTTCACAGGCAGTGAAGCAGCTCTTCAGGTGTCTATCTTTCTCTCCCCCTCTCTCTTCCTCTCCCCTCTCCATTTCTCTCTGTCCTATCCAACAACGATGACATCAACTACAACAGTAAAACAACAAGGGCAACAAAAGGGAATAATTAAAATTTAAAAAAAAAATGTATTCCCTGTGGATAGCTGAATAATTACTAGTCCAGGGGCCAGGAGATGACTCATCTGATGGAGTGCACACTTTACCTTGCTCGAGAACCTGAGTTTGGGCCCCTGGGCACTACATGGAAAAGCACACAAAGCTTCACAAGCAGTGAAGCAGTGTTGCTCTTTTCCTTTCTCTGTATCTCTTCCTCTCTTCATTTTTAGAGTGGGGAAAGGTTCTACCAGGAGCAGTGGACTTGTACAGGTCATATCCTCAACAAAGCAAGTACACTACCCAAGTAAGCTATCATGCCAGTCCAGAAATCTGATTTTGAAACCTCTATATGGTTTTGCACTTTTTTGACAAACTAAGGGTGTTCTGTTAAATTTATTCCTTATTTCTCAGCAGTGTTTTTCTGACTAGCTTGAAGAATTTTCACCAGTCCACTTACTCCTCGTAAACTCACACATCCTTATATGAATGCTATCTGGTCATAAGATAATCAGCTTACATACACTACGTTAAAAATATGATTGCAGGGGGCTGGGCACACCAGATTATGTGC
Organism: Erinaceus europaeus; assembly: GCF_950295315.1. Lineage (NCBI taxonomy): Eukaryota > Metazoa > Chordata > Mammalia > Eulipotyphla > Erinaceidae > Erinaceus > Erinaceus europaeus. The sequence goes on from NC_080168.1 coordinate 45,471,816, forward strand.
ACATAGTACTATATGCAAGGACCCAGGTTTGAGCCCCTGCTTCCCACCTACAGCAGAGATGTTTCACAAGTGGTGAAGTAGGTCTGCAGGTATCTCTTTCCCTTTAGATTTCCCCCACCCCTCTTAATTTCTTTTTGTCCTACGAAATAAAATGGGGAGGGGTTGCCAACAAGAGTGGAGAATTCGCAGTGCTGGCACTGAGCTCCAGTGATAACCCTGGAGGCAAAAACAAACAAAATGATTGCATTAGGTATATACTTGAAAACTGTCAATAACATTTGACTACTGTATTTTTATTACCTATTACTAAAAGCACATGGGTTTAAAGAGTAAGTTGATTATTTTAAACAGATAACATTCATACAAGGATGGATAGTGCGCTTGCTTTGTTGAGGACATGACCCAGCTTCCAAGCCTGGCCCCTACAGTACTGAGGGAAGAATCAGTGCTACTGTGTCTTTCACTCTGTCTTTCTCTGTCTCTGTCTGAAAGGAAAAAAAAAAAAAGTTGACTTGGAGCAGTGAAACCCCACTGACATCCAATAGCTCCCCCCATCAGGTGTTTTTTTATTTTCCTTTATTTATTTTATACTTTTTTAAGGGTCAGAGAAATAACTCACCTGAATGATATACTTGTGTTGCCATGTGTGCAATCTACATTTGAGACCTGTTCCCACCATGTTGGAGGAAACTTTAGTGCTTTGATATCTTTCCCTATTTTCTCTGTTTCTGTCCCTCTTTGAAAAAGTCATTCTGGACACTCAAAAGTAGTACTAGGTGTGGCTGTGACTTAAAATGGAAGAGAAGGCAGGACCATGGGGAAAAAAATATACAGACAGGTAGTTATGGGAAAAACAGTCAACCTCTATCTGTGATCTTGGAAGAATCACTTCAGTTTCGAATGGAGGAAGGGAATGGGGACACAGAACTCTGGTGTTGGGAATGGTATGAAATTGTACTCCTGTTATTTTGTAAATCAGTAATTAAAACTACCATTAAAAAAAGTCAGTCTGGAGCAGTGAAGCCATGGTGATAATATATATATTTCTCTTAAATAGCTTTCTAGAGATACTTAAAATTTTTTATTATTTATTTTTATTTATTGTTGGATAGAGACAGAGAGAAAGAGACAGACACCTGCAGCCCTGCTTCACCACTTGTGAAGCTTCACCCCTGCAGGTGGAGACCAGGGGCTTGAACCTGGGTCTTTGTGCAATGTATGCACTTAACCAGTTGCGCCGCTGCCTGGCCCCAAGATACTTTAAATTTATTTTCAGTTAAAACTTACTTCACTGAAATATTACCTATACTATATATAACTAAGAAATATCCCCAGAGTCAGAGGTAGGATTTATGAGTATTTCTCAAAGGCTTTTTCTTGGAAGAGTAAGGCTATTGCTGGATTGGCAGTTTATCTGGCATGGCCCTGATAGTCTCTTTAGTCAGAATTAAAGTGATTAGTATCATTTTGAGCAGTAATGACTCTAGAACAATCCATTTAAAGACAGATAAAGCTGTATCAGCCTCAAGGGACTATTTTAGGAATATAAATAGAGTTTCAATAACTACTAAATGCTGCACATTTGTACTGGCCCTTAAAAGTTTCAGACATTATTTTTAAGGCTTAAATTTTTAACCAATATGTTTCAAAGTCACATACCATTCTGTTTTTAAAAGTCATTTACTAAGTTTTATTTGTGCCCCCTTTTTTGGACACCTAAATTTGCTTTGTTTTAAGAAACATACTATCCACCTGGATAGTTTCACATGTAGTGATGAATTCATAAGGCACCGGGTCACTGCTCAGCCACCTCCACAACACTGCTACCAACACTCCTGTGACAGTTGTCATATTAAGCATGTCGGCTTTTAGATCCAATATCTAGTTCTGAGTCCCTCTCCAATATCTAGTTCTGAGTCTCTCCATCTCCCTTTCCCTCTCCCAGAAACTCATGCATTTTAAATTTTTATTTCAGATACAGGGAGACAGAAAAAGGCAGAGTATCATGGTACTGTTCCACCATCTGTGGGGCTTCTCCTCAGTGCCATGGCTCTGAGGCTCTCACCCAGGGCATCGCCCTTGGTAAGGTGTGCTCCCTAATAGGCGAGCTGTTAGCACAGCTTAGTCGTCGTCTTCACCTCCTCCTATTCCTTCTCCTTCTACTCCTCCTTTTTTTTTAATGTTTCTTCTAGCTGTAGTATAACTCAAGTCACCAAACTTAGGCAAGCTGTGTTTCATTCCCATCACCCCAAAATAAAAGTTGTTTTTAGATTTAGATATGTCTCTTTGGGATGTCCAGAACCTATTACGGTGCTCTAGGAAGTGAATGAGTAGTAAAATAGCTTAATGGCCTTTTCAAATAGATAGTTTCTATGAGACAGTACCTCCCTCACCCACTGCAGAGAAATCAAGAGGACATGAGCATAATTAAAGACAGCTAACCTCTACCTTCAATTTCACTAATAGCATCTTTAAAAAAAAAAAATGAAAGAGACCAGAGTACTGCTCAGGTCTAGCTTATGGTGGTACTGGGGCCTCAGAGCCTTAGTCATTAAAATCTTTTCCATAATCATTACACTGTCTCCCCAGCCCTTCACTGATGACATCTTTGATCACTTCCTTTTGGATTTATTCTATTTCATTTCTTTTTTTGTCTATACTTGTGGCAATAAGTAAACTGTTAGTATATCCATCCTCTTTTTTCTCCATTAAAGCACATCCTAATTCTGCTCTTCTCTATTCCCTATCATGTCTGGAAATATTTTCAGCCCTCTTGTCTATAATCAGAAGCTTATACATAAACACTTATCTAAAAAAAAAATAAATGCACATGGATGTAGTTTGGAGACAAGGGGAAGATGGAAATGGCTTATCCACTAGAGAAGGCAGAAGAGGTGGACCAAGTCTGATTTAGTTTCTTTTAGGCTCTCAAGTGTAGTTTCTTTCACATACCACATTGACATCTAGAATGCTTTTTTTTTACTCCAAAGAGCTAGAATGTCCTTTTATTGACGTCTTTTTAAATTTATTCTTTTATTTATTTTATTTATTACTGGATAGAGACAGAAAGAAATTAGGGGGGGTGGGAATAGTGAAAGAGCTCTATTTCACCACTCATGAAGCTTCTCCCTGCAGGTAAGGACCAGGGGCTTGAACCCAGGTCCTTGCACACTATAGTGTGTGTGCACTTAACCACGTGTGCCATTGCCTGGCCCCCTAGAATGTTCTTTAAAGTACTTATCTCACTGTTTATTTTGTTGTTGCTTCTTTGTTTATCTTTCTGAAGGGAAAATTCTTCTTTGTTTATCTTTCTGAAGGGAAAATTCAGTACCTAATGATACCTCATTACAATGCTGAGCATACTGTCTAGTCCTTTTCCAGTTTTATTAAGATATAATTGACATACTAAGTATAAGTTTAAGATATTCAAATGTTGATTTAATATATCTATATGTTGCAAACTAATGATTTTTTGATATACATTGTAAAATGATTACCACTTCAACATTAGCTAAGCAAAGTGTCTTATAGTGAACTTGAAGTTTGAAAATTGGGTGATTTCAGTTTATATTTGTTTATATTTTATATTAGGCTGTATGTTAAACCCTGAGGCCACTAATGTACAATCTCTGTTCTACACAGCTTATCAGTAGGTAAGACAGACTTATAAATTGTTTGTTTTGATAAAGATTACATCAGACATAGACAAACATATAGATATATAGAAAAGGAGAGTTGAGTTTACAGAGATTGAAGTGGGGAGTTTGTTAAACTTTATCACCATGAATAAGTGAATGGGTTTTCTGAACTGTGACTTAGCACCAGGCTAAGTATGCAAAGTACTCCACTGTGTTTACTTTTAATGGGGGGTGGAGGAGATAGCATAATGGTTATGCAAAAGACTTTCTGCTTGAGGCTCTGTATTCTGGTTTAATCCCCCACACCACCATACACCAGAACTGAGCACTGCTGCCCTCGTTTAAATAAATGAATAAGAGTCTAACTAGGGAAGCAAGACCATATGTAGTATAAAAAGTTTAAGTAGCAATTAAACACAAGAATGGAATAGATGTCTGGAGCAGTCTCCCAATGAATTTTATATAATTAATACATTAATATAGAATTAATACTGTTTAATTTATATAAACGTAATTAATACTAAGTTTAATTTATATAAATATAATTACATGAAGTATGATTATTAGATTATTATCCAAATAACTGGCTAGAGAACTCAATGCAGGAAAAGGCTTTTTTTTTTTTCCTTAGGCAAAACAGTGAAATAATCCAAGTTTTATTTAACCTCCTTTGAGTTTTCTTTAAAGCTGACTCTTAGGTCCTTTTAGGTTCCTTTTTTTAATTATATATATATATATATATTTTTTTTTTAATTTATAAAAAGGAAACACTGACAAAAACCATAGGATAAGAGGGGTACAACTCCACACAATTGCCACCACCAGAACTCCCTCTCTCATCCCCTCCCCATAGCTTTCCTATTCTTTTGGTATAGGGAAAACTTGCAAACTTGGGGTCCCTAGTTCAATCCCTGGGACTACATATGCTTAAGTAGTGCTCTGGCTTCCTCTCCCCCCTCCCAACTTATAAATCTTTAAAAAATAAATACATAGTAAGAAATTTCTTTCCACACACATTGGGTCATCTTGTATATTTCAAGGGTTTCTTCATCTACCTTTCTTTGCAGACTATTGGTTTGTACTTCTTCTTCTAGCGTTTGCCCTTCTTCCGTAGCCAGTCAACAGCATCAGGTTGAGCCTGATGTAAAGTTTCGAGACCTCCTCAGAATCTGGAGAGGTGGCAGTCATTGACTATGTGGGTCATTGTCTGTAGCCGCAGGGGCAGTTCGGGTAGTCTCTGGCTCCCCAGCGATGGAACATAGCGGCGCACCGACCATGGCCTGTTCGATAGCGATTGAGGAGGGCCCAATCATAACGTGCTAGGTCAAAGCCAGGTTGACGCTCGCAGGGCTCTGTGATGAGGTGTTTGTTCTTTACCTCAGCTGACTGCCAGCTCTGCTTCCAAGAGACTGGAACAGAGAAGTTCAGTGCAGGCGTAGGGGACCAGATTGGGTGACGAGACGTCAAGCATTGAACAGGGTGGTTTGTACTGTTACCATGGCTTTATGCCTAGTCATTCTTCAACCACCATAACTTGATTTCTTCATCTGTTCCTTCGCTAGTGCAGCTTTGGTTTAAGGTTATTAGTAATACATCTGATCTATACTATACATCTTACTACAGCAACCCTCTTTTACCCCACATGCAGATACATGTGCTGTTGTGGTCTTACTACTACCTACTGAGGTTTTTCTTTTAGATATCTTGTCCTTTGTTTTAAGTTTAGACACTTGTTTTCAGTTCTCTACAGATAACGTTTTATCTCATCTCTAAATTTTTGCTATTTCCTCCTATAGTTTAATATACTACTGTTCAAAAAGTTCCTTAATAGTTGTCATTTAATAGTTCCTTAATAGTTGTACTAGGCAGAGTACCTTCCACATTCTTTTTTTTTTTTTTCCACTTTTTTCCCCATACTCTGAAGAGGAAGAGGAAGATACCAAAGCACCACTCCACTACTTCCTTTGTGATGGTGGACATGGTGCTCCCATGTGTTGCTGGAAATCAAACTGAACGCCTCACACATTGTAAGGTGTGTACTTTACTCACTAAGCTAGACCCCATCTCTTCCCCCTTTAAATCAAATCTTCATATCAACCTGGTAATATAAATGTGTTTCCCTTTTGAGGTAAGGACAGTATGGCCTAGATTGCCCCAGAAACACTTCTAAGAGGCAACCTAGAATTCAACTGTTGCTACAGAAATTGTTCCGCTGTTTTCTCTTAGTAAATGGGCCATCTTTTACTTAGTTCTGTGTATTCAGCACCTGTCACAAGGTATAGTGAATATTTTTTGAGAAAGTTCTAAGCAGGAGAAAATATGGACAAATAGGTCCACTTTACTATCCAGAGCAGAAACCAGGGGTCTTTCCACCCATTATTTCTTCAGAGTCTTCTTTATTTTTATTGTTTTTATTTTTTATATTTTTATTTATTATTGGATATAGATAGAAATTGAGAGGGAAAGACAGGGAGACCCTGGCAGCCCTCCTTCACCACTTGAAGTTTTCCCCCCACAGGTAGAGACCAGGGGCTTGAACCTGGGTACTTGTCCACTCTGATGTATGTACTTAACTAGGTGTGCCACTGCCTGGCCCCTCTTCAGAGTCTTCTACATACTTCCCTACCTGCTTCTGTTTATCTTCTCTTACCCTTGCAGTAAAACTTCTCTAAGTATCATCTATATAATTCTTCTGTTCTCTGCTGAATCCAGTTACTCACTTTAATCCTAGTACTCCAGCAAAATGACTTAAGGCCCCTTGTGCCTTCTGTGTTATTAATCCTCTGGACATTTCTTAGTGATCTTACTTGATCTGTCCACATCAAGTGATCATTCCATTCTTGCTTATATTTTCCTCCAAGATACCTTACTAAGCCGATTTTTCTCCACTTGACTAGTTGTAATTTCTTCCTCTGTTCCTTACCCTCTGGATGGAGTACCTCAGTCTTTCTTTACTTTTCCCCCACAGGGATTATCAGTGGGCTGTTTTCACCTACACAATTCCACCACTCCCTATGAACTCTTTTAATTTTTTTTTTTTTTATAAAGGATGAGAGACTAAGGGAGAGAGAGTGGAAGAGAGAGGAGACACACTACAGCACTGTTCCTCTACATGTGAAACTTTCCCTTTAGGTGTTGCTCCCACATGGCACAGGGGACTCAAACCTGGGTTCGCGTGCATGGTAATGTGTGTACTCTGTTGGGTGAACTATCATCTCCCCCACCCCCCTTTTAACAGTAGCTATGTGTTCAGCTTTTATAATAGTTTGTAATCACAACCCCTGCTTGGATGCCTGGTAAATGAAATCACGCAATCCAGTCTCCTGTCTCTAAAAACATGAGCTCCTAAGACCTGTTCTTATCTTTATCCAGATCTCCCTCCTTTAACTTCAGTCTCCATGGCTAACTTGGTGTTGACATCTCTCTGTGGGAGTCTAATGAGGCATTCTCATCTGTCAGCCACAATTAAAGCTTTATTGTCTCCCTAAAATTGCTTTTTCCTGCAGTGTTTCCTGTTGCAGTGTATGACCACTGCAGGATGCTACTTGCTAAGCCTAGAACCTAAGAGTCTCACATTCTTTAAAAAGCTATCAAGAAATATTTGAAAAATCAACATTTTTCCAGTAAAGTGGTCTTAAAAGAAGTGAAACAATCTGACCACTTCATTGTCATCACCCAATTCACTTACCTGAATTATTATTATTATTATTTTTTAATTTATCTTCCCTTTTGTTGCCCTTGTTGTCGTTGTTGTAGTTGATGTCGTCGCTGTTGGATAGGACAGAGAGATAGGGAAGACAGAGAGGAGAGAAAGACAGACACCTGCAGATCTGCTTCACCGCCTTTGAAGCGACTCCCCTGCAGGTGGGGAGCCAGGGGCTCGAACCGGGATCCTCATGCCGGTCCTTGCGCTTAGCGCCACCTGCGCTTAACCCGCTGCACAACCCCCGGCTCCCTCACTTACCTGAATTATTATAGTAACACCTTCCTGATGATCTTCCTCATGGGTTCTCACCTTTTCTCAACATAGCAATCAGAGTGACCCTTTCTTCTTCTTCTAGCGTTTGCCCAGAGTGACCCTTTCAACAAGTATATCACCAAACAAAACCTTGCAGTGGCTCACTACTTTGCTTAGAATACAAATGAAAATTACAATAACCTGCAAGACTAATCTGATCCTGTGTTGCCTATCTGATCTTCTATCCTTCTCTTCCTTTCCTGGGAATGAGTGATGGTCTTGGCTCTAGCTCCTTTTTTTTTTTTTTTTTAATTCCAACAAGGTTATCGTTGGGACTGCGCAACAGAAAGCCTGTTCACTCTCCCTCCTCTTCTTGATAGAAACAGAGAAATTCAGAGGGAAGGGAAAGATAAAGGGAAAAAGAGAGATCCCTGTAACACTGTGGAGACTAGGTGCTTGCACCTTGCTTATATGACACTGTCTCAGTGAGTTCTGTTCTAACCACCTAATTCAGAAATACAATCTGCCTGTCCTGTCTGTATTATTTTCCCTCCTAGATTCCCCAGCCTGCTAGTACTTACCACCTTCTAGAATGCTACTCAGCTGCTCAGTTATTTGTTTTGTTTACTTTACATTTACTGTTCTCTCCATGCTGGAAAACAAGCTTCCAAGGGCTGCGATATTTCTTTATTTTTATAAAATCTGCCTAATCAATGCCTAGCATGAGTAATCAATACATGATTATTGAATTGAACTAGTGTCGGGCTAGCTTCGGGCGGGAGAGAGAGACGACCAGAGACTCATGGCTAAGTGGTACGCAGTTCAGTCTTTATTCATGTGGAATGCAGCGCAGTCTAAGCTATCTCTAATCACAGTCTTGTCCTTATATATCCTGAAGTGGAAGAGTCAGGTCTGAAGAGGATGTACATAGGATAGGGGGTGGGGAGAAGGAAAAAGCATGCAAAACAGTGAGGATTAAACCAATGCCCTGGAGGCAGGGCGGTGCTTAGTTAACAGTGGTTATGTAAATAGAATACAGTGTTAAGCAGGGGGGATTAAACCAATGAAACAGAAGGGGTCTTAGCAGCAGAATTTAGAAACATACCAACAAACTAGATTAACTTGAGATGTTTGCATCTGAAAACCTTTTCGAAAACTTAAGATTCATTTAAGTAGACTTGATAAACCTGAAAAGAGATATAGTGAATTCCAAATAAAAAGAAGATACCAGAGTTGGGCGGTAGCGCAGCGGGTTAAGTGCACATGGCACAAAGCGCAAGGACTGGTGTAAGGATCCCGGTTCGAGCTCCCAGCTCCTCACTTGCAAGGGAGTCGCTTCACAAGCGGTGAAGCAGGTCTGCAGTTGTCTTATCTTTCTCTCCCCCTCTCTGTATTTCCCCCTCTCCATTTCTCTGTCCTATTCAACAAGACAGCATCAATAACAATAACTACACCAATAAAACAACCAGGGCAACAAAAAAGGAATAAATAAATAAATTTTAAAAAGATACTTTTGACTAGAAAGATTTGTTAACTGTGTAGTGTTTGTTATGTTAGACTCTTATGCGCCTTAGTGTCATTTGCTATTAATTTATATTTATATTTATATTTAGTCCAGTGATTGGTGCAGAATTGTTATTATTCCCTCTACCACAGCCCTCAAAGCTTTTAATCAGAGCATTAAAAGCCTCTAAATAGACCCTGTTTTGAATCTTTATATCTGGAGGGGGCTGGGAGCCTGAGTGGGAGGATGTCATGTCCTAGTGATTAATGATCTCTAGGAAGCTGAAAGGGAGAGAGTAACATATACAGTATTTCAACCCCCTGGAGTAGGAATGCAAACACCATTGTGAGGATCTGTGCATAGTCACTGACTTCCTGGTAGCTGGAGAATTTCATACACTCTTCCACCACAAATAAAACTGTCAGAGAAGTGACAGAGCTCAAAAAAGTGACTTTCCATACTTAAAAAGAATAGCTCAAACACAGTGAGCCAGAAAATTTAATTTTGCAGCTGTTTAAGGAACCTAGTTATTTAGTAAGAAATGGGAAATGGGAACTTTCTTGAAAAGCCTAACACTTCAAATACTTATTGAATTAAACTTTATAACTGATTTCTAGCATTTCCTAAAACTGCTTATTTTAAACAAACTTAAGAGAAGCATTTCTTGGTAATAAAATAGATGGTCATAAACTTGTTCAGTGTTGTTTCTCTGGTTGATTCAGACATCTACTCTATGAATTAATCCCAGAGCCTGTTATATCTAAAAAATAATCCTACTGTTTACACTGGCTGGTATAGTTTGGGAAAATAATTCTAACAGTTATTAAATGTTTATCTCCTTTCCCCTTTTCTTTAGTCATGAGGGTTATTACTGGGGCTCAGTGCCTGCACAATAACTCCACTGCGCCTGGCAACCCTTTTTTCTTTCTCTTGTTGTTGTTTTTTTTTTTTAATCTTTATTCTGATAGAAAGAAACTGAGAAAGAGATATCTGCAGTACTGCTCCACTATTTATGAAACTTCCCTCACTACAGGTGCAGGCCAAGGGTTTGAACCTGGGTCCTCATGCATTACGATGTGTGTATTCTATTTGGTACACCACCGCCTAAGTTCACTTAAGTCATTTTTAATAGAAATTGTAGATACTTATTTTAAAAAAATGTTAAAAAAGAGTTTATGGTGAGTATTATATTTCAGCCAACTGTGATTATTTTCAAATAAATAAAATTGGGGACTTTAAAAAACAATTTTAGTAGTAGAAGCAGCAGCAGTATTGTTAATAATAGTAGATGGTAGATTTTTATTTACCAGATAACTTATACCAGACATCAGTATCCAGTTTTCATATGTTGATTTCTTATACATTTTTGTCCACAATATAAAAAGAATGGGATATGAAAGCAGTTTAAAGTGAGGAAAAATGCATTTTATTTCTGATTTGTTGTGTATTTTATTTCCTAGGGTGTCACTATAATCTAAACTAAAACGTACTACTCTGGTCTAAATTAAGACATCAGATAGATTAAGTTATGAATTTTGGTTTCCATGTGGTTAGTCTTTTAAATTACATTTGCAGGAGTTTATTTTTAGTCAGGATATGGCTATTTTTGGTTCTTCTTCTCTGTCACTAGGAAATATAATGCCTATATTTCCATTGTTATCAAGAAGCTCTGAGGCACAGGCTTGTAAGACCCAGTTAGCACAGAACACTGCTTGGTACTTTTGATGAAAGAATACAAACTAATATGTGATGAAAAATGTTCACTGAGAACATGCCTAATTTTTAAGTTAAACTGATTTAATCCCTTGTACACTGAGAAATAGAAACACAATTTAGATAATACCAAAGAATATATGGTTTGGGTTCCCCCTACTGGTATGTATCCCATGCTCATTTTTTCATGAATACATGGCAGGAAGGAGTGTGGAGTAGAATTCCAGGATATCTGCATTGGCTTCTTTTGAAGAGACCTGATTTGGGGAGGTGGGGGGGGATGCATCAGTACACATTGTCTGCTCTTGAAAAAATTGTATTTTTTTACATCTACAAATAACAAAACTTAATCATGCAGTTTTAGTTTTTAATGTTGCATAAGCTTATCTACTTATACACAGCACTTCCCAAATGCTTTAATATTGTGATCTAAGAAATAATGAAACACTCTGTGGAGCAAAATGTAAAGCTTGCTTTTTGTCATGATAAAATTAAATAGATGATATTAAAGCTCACTAATTCCTATTTTAGCATTTCAGAAAATGACATAACATCTGTTCTGACTTGTCGTATATGTGTTTGAAGCAGTTTTTTATTTTCTACCTTTTAGTAAGTACCAAGCAATATTAATGGCTCATTTTTGAAAAAGCTAGCTTTTTTAAACAAATTTTTTATTTCTAAAAAGGAAACATTGACTAAACCATAGGACAAGAGGGGTACAACTTCACACAATTCCCACCACCAGAACTCCATATCCCATCCCCTCCCCTGATAGCTTTCCTATTCTTTAACCCTCTGGGAGTATGGACCCAAGGTCATTGTGGGATGCAGAAGGTTAAAGGTCTGGCTTCTGTAATTGCTTCCCCGCTGAACATGGGCATTGACAGGTCGATCCATACTCCCAGCCTGCCTCTCTCTTTCCCTATGGGGAATGGCTCTGGGGAAAGGGAGCTCCAGGACACATTGGTGGGGTTGTCTGTCCAGGGAAGTCTGGTTGGCATGCTAGCATCTGGAACCTGGTGCTTGAAAAGAGAGTTAACATACAAAGCCAAACAAATTGTTCACCAATCATGGACCTAAAGGCTGGAGTAGTGCAGGTGAAGAGTTGGGGGGTCCTCCATTTTGTAGATAGCTAGTAGGCATATTTTAGTTATATTCCAAAGGGCTTGTAGCTATACTAGTTTTTTTTTTTTTTCCCTGAGCCTGAAATCTGATATGCAGGTGGATCCAAGTTATTGTCAGGGGAGATGATGTCATGGTTGGAAAAAGGACCAGAAAGCTGGATCAGGAAAGAGAGTAGCTCCCAAATATGGGAAAGGTGTATAAATATTGTTGACTGTAAACCCCATCGACTTGATATGATCTGGGGCCCATAATCAGCTTAGGAGCCTATGTGACCTCTGGATCCCTCTAGATCTGAGCTCAAATTCTGGGGTCATGAGTAGGAACATTCCAGGCTACCCCAATATCAACCCATTTTCCTCAGGTGTACCATAGGAATATGTTGTCCAACATTCTCTACCATTATTGATCCAAGTTGAGGGCAAGGTCCTATGGGGGCCCACAAAGGGGTGTATTTTGTTGTTCCTGATAGGAATGACTGGTAACAATGGAGAGAGGTGTTTATTCGAGGTCTAGCTCCATCATGTCTGTTTGGGAATTTCAGGACTCCCAGAAAAGGGCCCCAGCTGATGGGGTGACTAAAGAGTCATCGTAAAGTATGCCGGTCTCTTGCGCTTATTCAGGTTTTGCAGTCCTTGCTTTGATAAGGTTAGCTTTGGAGTGAGTGAGAGAACTATAATAGGAAATAGGTGAGGAGGGTATCGAAGTCTAAGTAGACACTATTTCATTATGAACTTTATACTGACTACAGACTTGTGTATTTTTGCTTTCACGTACATATTTTACTCTAATTTATGGATACATGTGAACATATGCTCTATCTCACGGGACCTGATCTATATCTAGGTTTTGGGACTTTGTTAGGAAGTGAACCTCCTGAAATGGAATTAGAGAATTCTATGAAAGGGAAGGTCTCACCCGAGTAATGTGGCTGAAGGGTTGGCATTCATGCCTGACTTCTCTGGGCACAGTCTGACGTGAAGCATGCCGAGGTGGTACTCCTTGCATTGATTAGGTTGGGATCGGCAGATGCAATATCATTTGGTATGAATTGAGAGAAGCATGCAGGAAAGTGAGCCCCACCCTAGAGGTTCCAGGACTGGGGAAAATAGGCTCTATAGAGGAAGCGGGAGGTTCCTGCCGTCTTGGGTTTAAGAAGACAATAGATAGTTATTGCTGTAATCATGTTATTTGGCAATTGGGTTAAGTTTGAAATATCCCTTTGTTAGAATTTGCTGTATCATACACAACATCACCATAAATTATGTCCTTTGACATATGTATATAGCTATGTCACTGATTGCTTCTGTTCTCTCTGGTCTAAGCTTTTAAGAGAGTCAACATATCAAAGACTCAGCCTATGTATTAACAAGACTCTGTGTGCTTTAAAAAGTTTGAGACATTCAATCAATTTTCCCCTCTCATATTACTTAAATAGTAATTTATATGACTACAGATTAATAGGAATGTACATAAACACCATTACCACCACCAAAAGACTGTGTCCCATCCCATCCTCCCCTCCCCCCACCTCCTGCCCTCACCCCATGAACCTGAACATCCACCCTCCACCCCAGGTTTTTACTTTGGTGCCTACTCCAAGAAAAAGAAAGCTTTTAATTGACACCTATAAATCATTCTGGATTTATTGTCTCTGCATTTTTAAAGGACTATTCAGTAAAATTAAGATATTGTATTTTTAATTTGGTTTTCAGCAATGCAGTCAACCTTTTAAGCAATGTTCCGGTCTCTTGTTTGGATGTTCTCATTTGTCCCTTAACCCATGAAGAAACAGCTCAAGAGGCAACAACTCTAGATGAATTGCCCAGTGATAAAACAGATGAGGAGGGAACAGTTTTGCAAAGCAATACCATGGTATACAATGGTATGAATATGGAGGCCATTCATGTTTTACTCAGTTTTATGGAGAAGAGAATAGACAAGGTAAGAGTGATAAAGTAGAGGTGTTGGAAAAATGCCTCGAAAAAATGTAAATATGCTATTCATATAAACATGGGACATGATATGTAAATCCTAGTGTGTATGTGTGTGTATATATATGTGTATGTATTTCATCTTTAATTATTACTTGTACTATTTATTGTACAGTATAGTGCTACCACCAAGTGTTTTATTTTATTTTATTTTTTTACCAGAGCGCTTCCCAGCTCTGGTTTATGGTGGTGCGGAGGGATTGAACCTGGGACTTTGCAGCTTCAGGCATGAGTCTGTTTGCATAACCATTATGCTATCTACCTCCATCCAAGTAAATTTGTTTAAAGCTGAAAATTGCATTGATAAATTGCATCAAAACACTGACTAGTAGATGGTAACACAGGAAAGATTACTTTTTTTTTTTGTATAGGTATTTTGTTAAGTTTCAGAAGCAAAAATTATCCACCTCACCCCACCCAAAAAAAAAAAAAAAACTTGGTGATAAACACATTCCATAATACCTAAAGATGTATTTTTTGTTTTCCTATTTGGTCAGCTTCCCATTGGTTGTAAGCTACTTGTTTTCTCTGGTCCATAATGTTTTGTCAGGTAACTATAACACTAGTAAGGTCATAAATGTGACTGAGTGATCAAAACTGTTCCCTCCTAGAAAATGTAAGGAAATACAAAAAGGATTAAAATGAGCACTAATAAGCATGAAGACAACTTATTAAGTGGAAACATTATTAGGAAAATTATTTTTTAAATAGTTTGTAATGCTTTAGTAAAATATGGTATCTTTCCCTCAAAAATATTAATATGCACAGTTACATCAGGAAAAGTAATACTGTTAGAAACTAAACTAATACAGCCTGTATGGTTTTCTTTATAGGGAAGCAGCTATAGAGAGGGTCTAACTCCAGTCCTCAGCTTATTAACAGAATGCTCCCGAGCCCATCGAAACATCAGAAAATTTCTCAAAGATCAGGTAACTGCTTAGTACATATTACAACACAAAGTTAATTTTATGTTGAACACACAAGTTGAATTCTCTCATGTTTTATTTTTTTTTCCAGAAGTCCAGAAACTTGGGTTACTCTTAATCTTTTAAATATTCCTTTTAAGATACAAGTGATCCTGTATATCTGTGAGCCATTTATTCAACAAACATTTATTAAGATCTACTTACTATCTGCTACACTCATTGCAATAAGCATTTGAAAGACTGATAAACTCTTTGTCATGTGGAATTTACCTTATATTGTGGAGACATAATCAACAAATGTTAATGGCTAATAACAAGTGTTCTGAAGAAAGATAAAGCAAATGAATAGAAAAGGAAGATTTATGATATTAAGGGAGGGCCTCTGAATAATGACATTGAGCAAAAATTGGATAAGTAAGACTCTGAGAATATTTGGAAGAACATTGTACCAGAGAGAACAGTATTCTGGCCCCCTAAAATGAGGTGTTGTCTTGATAGCCTTAAGGAAAAGATACAAGGGGGAGTTGGTAGATGAAGAAAGGCCAGCAGGTAACAAGATTGCATAGGACTTGATTATCTTATTTGTTTTTTTATATTTTTTTTTAGTATTTATATTTTATTGGATAGAAACAGTGAGAAATCGAGGAGGTAGAAGGAGATAAAGAGAGAAACAGATACAAACAGATACTTACAGCACTGCTTCACCACTTGCAGAGCTTCCCCCCTGCAGGTGGGGACTGGGAGTTTGAAACTGGGTCCCTGTGCACTGTAACGTGCACCTAACCAGGTGCACCATAGACCAGCTCCTGATTCTCTTCTTTCTGAGATGGGGAAGCACTTTATCAATTTGAAAAGGCCTTATTTATATTCAAAGATACTCAAGCTCCTATTTGGAAAATAGACTAACCAAATGTAGTAGATATTAAGACACTAGTCCAAAAGAGAGCTGATTATGATGACTTGGATTAGGAGGTAGTTAGAACTGGTAGAGGACCTAAGCTGGTGGCGAGAGTGTTTTGCAGAAAACAGATTTTGCACATATACCAACAGTGGCACTTACTGCAAACCATTATCCCCCTAATAAAAATAAAAGAAATTAAGGGAAAACTTCCTCTTTCCACCACAATCTACATCTATACTTCCATTTCTTTCCTTTCCTTTCCCCTCCCCTCCCCTCCCCTCCCCTCCGTTCCCCTCCTCTCCCCTCTGTTCCCCTCCCCTCCTTTCTTCTCCCCTCCCCTCCTTTCCTTTCCCCCTTCCCCCCTTCCTTCCTTCCATCCATCCATCCATCCATCCATCCATCCATCCATCCATCCATCCATCCTTCCTTCCTTTCTCTACCACCAGGGTTATCTCTGGGGCTTGGTGCTGGCACTTCAAATCTTCTGCTCATGGCAGCCATTTTTTTTCTTAATTTCCCCCCTCCTCTTTCTATTATACTTGATAGGACACAAAACTTAAGAGGGGAGGGGAGATAGGGAAAGAGTAGTACACTTGCAGACCTGCTTCACTATTTGTGAAGCACCCTCCCATAGGTGGAGAGCAGGGACTCAAACCTGGATTAATGCCTTAATTTCTTATCCTCTCAGCTTGTTCCTTCCTCTTCTTTACTCTTTTCTATACAGTATGCAATGATTAACTCCATTATTTATTACCACAGAGTCTTCTTTAATAAGTGAACCAGGTTCATTTTTCCCTTTTATGATCAATATTTAATAAGTACCTTAACTATCTGTAGAACACACTAATATATATTTCTTATAAAAAAAGATTAAAGATAGCTACTCTCATCTTGAAGGAATGAATATTTTGGTTTCTCAGATCTTTCACCTCTTACAGTCTTTGGAAGATAGAGATAGCCATGATAAGCATAAATAATAATCACTTTAGGAAAATAAATGAAAATACTGTCAGTTTTCTGTATTAGTACTTTTTCATGTAATCCAGATTCAGCTAAGTTGTTTAATCAGCAGTCAAAAGGTACATGGTTGGGGGGGGGGGGCTGGGTGGTGACACACCTGACACCTGGTTAAGTGCAAATGTTCAAGCCTCCACTCCCTACGTGCAGGGGGGAAGCTTCATGAGCAGTGAAGCAGTGTTTCAGGTGCCTCTGTCTCTCTCTCTTTTTTTTTTTCCTTCACACTAGTTTATTTAAGGATCCTATTTTCAATTCTCAGTAGAATTTATGTGTTTTTCACAAGCTTTTTCCTCATTAGATCATCTAGCTATTATTGTTATTATTTAATTCATTATTATTATATTTTTTATTTCCTTATTGGGGAATTAATGTTTTACAGTCAACAGTAAATACAATATTTTGTACATGCATAATGTCTCTCCTTTTCTACCTCTCCTTTCATCTTAATTTCTCTGTTCTATTAAAAAAAAAAATGGCTGCTGGGAGCAGTGGATTTGTCATGGAGGCACCAAGCCCAATACTGGTGTCAAAAAAAAAGTATATATTGTCAAACAGTTTCTTTATATGAAGGACTTGACCATACCCTGTATAGAAAGAAAATATTATGAGACCTACTCCCTTTCCTCAAACACTGTAGTATAAATAAAGAGATGATGCAAGGATCCTGGTTCGATTCCCCGGCTCTGCACCTGGAGGGGGGGGTCACTTCACAAGCAGTGAAGCAGGTCTACACATGTCTATCTTTCTCTCCCTCTCTTTATCTTCCCCTTCTCTCTCGATTTCTCTCTATCCTATCCAACAGCAACAGCAGCAACAATATCAATGGAAAAAAGATGGTCACCAGCAGCAGTGGATTCATAGTGCAGGCACCGAGCCCCAATGAGAACCCTAGAGGCAAAAAGGAAAAGAAAAGAGACCAAGTCAAATAAAGAGATGAAAAATGACAAGTGAAAATAGCTAAAGGTGCAAGGCAAAATAATCAGCTTTCCTTCTGAGGGTGTACTATAGACTGATGATTGAGAAAGGCAATACTTTAAGAAAGCGATAATTAGCTTTAATAATAATGTAAGTGGAACCATGGATAATTATTATGTCTTAAAATGAATACCTGATTACTTCAACTCATGAATTCCCAAAACAAATTGATCTTGAGTATGCTATATTTGGGTAGTTAGAACAGATGGTAGAAATTGCATAGAAATTGGTAGAAATTGCTGGCCAGAGTTGGGATAGTCTGGAGAAGTTTATATAGAAGATGAGAATTCTGTAGATTATGGGTCCACACCTTTGAAATTTGTCTGGGAATGGCACAGAACAATCAAAATTTCATTTTTATACTTTATTTATTTATTGCATAGAGGCAGAAATTAATAGGGAAGGGGGAGCAAACAGGGAGAGAGAGATGCCTGCACCACTGATACACCACTTATGAAGCTTCCCTCCTGCAGATAGGGATCAGAGCTTCAACCCTGGTCCTTGTTCGTACTAACATGCACTCAACTGGGTGCATTACCACCAGGCCCCCAAAATCTCATCCTTAAAAACTTATTTAAGGGGGAGTCAGGTGGTAGCACAGCGGGTTAAGCGCACGTGGTATGAAGAGGAAGGTCTGGTGTAAAGATACCGGTTCGAGCCCCTCGCTCCCCATCTGCAGGGGAATCGATTCACAGGCAGTGAAGCAGGTCTGCAGGTGTCTTATCTTTCTCTTTCCCTCTCTGTTTTCCCCCTCCTCTCTCCATTTCTCTCTGTCCTATCTAACTATGACATCAATAACAGCAACAATAACTACAACAATTAATAAAAAAAACTTGTTTAAGGGAGCTGGGCAGACATTATAATGCTATGCAAAAGACTTTGATGCCTGAGGCTCTACCATAAGCCTTCCCTCTCAATTTCTCAGTGTCCTGTTAAATAAAATAAATAGAAAGGAAAAAATGGTTGTCAGTAGCTGTAGATTCATAGTACTGGCAGGAAAAAAAAAAATAGAAGAACCAGAAGAGATGAGTCTGAGTGGATAGGTGAGAGTGAGTGAATGAGCAAATGAACAAACTATGCAAATTACTCAACACTCTTGATGGTCAGTTTATATAATACAGGGATAATGGTGACCTGACCACTTCCTTTACAGAATTACTGTGAGGATTCAATTATTTAGAATATATCTATACCACCTGTTGCAGCGGCAAGCACACAGGAAATACTCAATTACCTAGTTCTCTCTCTTCCCCCTTCCTCCCTCCTTTGTTTTTGCTTTGCTTTCCTCCCCACCCACCCCACCCCCCCTTTACCAGATCACCAGATCACAGCTACATTAGTTCTTGGGACCCTGGGCCCTCTTGCATCCAAGTTTTGTATGTTGCTGCTATGCTATCTCTCTACACCAATAGGCATTTTTATTACTAAAAATAAAACAAGTAGAAAACATAAGTACAGATTTTTAGCAAACAGAGAAAATGCTGCAGGAATCAAAAGAAGGCAGAAATCAGTATGAGGCAACAGGATATTTAGACAAGTTTCTTTGGAAGAAAAGTAAGCTTGACCTAGACTTTTAAATTTGATTTTGAGGGATTGGGGAGGTGGCAGTGGAAAGTGTATGTTCTGCATGTGTGAGGCCGCAGCACTGCACAAGAGTAACAAAGGCAAAATGAGTAGAACTCTCCTCTTCTCTCTCTTTCTCTCTCTCTCTCTCTCTGTTTCTCTCTCTGATAGAAGAATCAGAGGCTGCTGAACCTGGAAGTAGATTTGAGTATGTCATGGTACAGTGAAGAGATGCTTCTTTTCAAATGAAGTCTTATTATAGGCATGCAGTTATTTCAAGTTTTGTTGTATTGTCTTATTTTGGGGAAAGAAAATCTATATGTAAACTATATGTATTTTAAGTTTTTTTTTTTCTACTTTTACAAAATCAACCTCAGTAGGCATTATAAGACTGACCAGTCACATAGAACCATCCTTACTTACTCTAGTTCCCAAGGTTGATGATGGTTTTTGCATTTGTGCCATTAGGTTTTACCGCCTTTGAGGGATGTGACAAATCGACCTGAAGTTGGTTCAACTGTGAGAAATAAGCTGGTACGCCTCATGACACACGTTGACCTTGGAGTCAAGCAAATTGCTGCTGAATTTCTTTTTGTCCTTTGCAAAGAGAGAGGTAGGTTAAACTCTCTTTGCCCACTATGCTTTTTATCTTTCAGAGGAAATTTGAAAATTTCTTCTGCTAGAAGTGACCATCCTATTTTACTCTTTTCAAGCTTACTCTATTTGGAGGGTCTGAGGAAATATTAAAAATAAATTTAAAACATCTTTAGCTACAATGATATATAGCAATTTCACAGGCTTTTATATGAGAGGTCCCAGTTTTAACCCCCAGCGCCACCATTAATTAGTAGATAAGCAGTGCTCTGGACAAAACACTAAAAGCCATAAGCTATTTTCTAAAACTAACACCACCAATAGCCAGAGCTATTACTGTTCAAAACAGTAACAAAAACAGATATTTTCTGTACACTTCTAAATTCATTGAGCCATGAAGATACACATTAAAAAAAAATTCACATTTAAACTTTGCCTTTTATATCCTTAACTGTGATTAGTCGGGACCTGAAGCCATTACTGAGACTACTGCATATTAGGTAGTGAATAATTCAGGTGTTGCTATTCTGATAACCTGGCAAAGACCTGGATTAGTTCACTCTATTAAAAGTTCCTCTGGGAATTAAAGCTATAGGAATTTTGGTTTCTGTATAAGTACCGCGCTCTGATTGTGCCACTGGAGTGCCAAGGAATTTTGGTTTCTTTATGTTCTTAAATCAGTAAGTAGTTAATAATTGTGAATTGTGTAATTCACTAGAAAAATGCAGAGGATACATGCCCTTATCTCATTAAGGGTAAGGCAGAATTTTAAATAAAAACTATTAATGTGTTAAGTACTGTTCGAATAGTACATATAAAGTGATTGTCTTCTGAGAAACATCTATGAATTTAACAAAATATTAAGGGGGTGGGAGTGTAACAAAATAGCTCACAAACCAGCTCATGTTTGAGCCCAGACCCTATTGCATTGATGGAAGCTTTGGTGCTATAGTCTTTCACTCTTTTTCTCTGCCTGTCCCTACTTAAAAACTTTATTTTTGAGGGGCGAGGCAGTGGCACACCTGGTTAAGTGCTCACATTACAACGCACAGGTCCCAGGTTCAAGCCCCTGGTCTCCACCTGCAGTGGGAAAGCTTCATGAGTGGTGAAGCAGAGCTGCAGGTGTCTCTCTGTCTCTCTCCCTATCTCCCCCTCCTCTCAAAAAAAATTATTTTTGCATGCCAGAGTTTCACAACTATTTCATTCCACTTCTTTTAAAAAAAAAATTTTATATTTATTTATTTTCCTTTGTGTTGCCCTTATTTTTTTGTTGTAGTTATTACTGTTATTGATGTCGTGTTGTTAGATAGGACAGAGAGAGGTGGAGAGAGGAGGGGAATACAGAGAAAGGGAGAGAAAGACACCTGGAGACCTTCACCGCCTGTGAAGCGACTCCCCTTCAGGTGGGGAGCCAGGAGCTCGAACAGGGATCTTTACGCTGGTCCTTGTGCTTCGCAGCACGTGCGCTGTGCTCTATCGCCCAACTCCCTTCATTCCATTTCTAATGAAACTTCCCTCACACAGGTGGGAGCTGGGGACTTGAACTTGAACCACTATTGTATGTGCTCTACTGACTTCACCCCACACCTTCCATTGAATTCTTTCATTTTTTTATGAGGCACTAGGGAATGAATACAGGACCTGGCACAGGCACAGTAGCACTACTGAGAAACCTCCTCAGGGCCTTTTCTTTTCATTCTTTACTTTTTTTTTTTAATTTTTTTAAATATTTATTTTATTTATTTATTCCCTTTTGTTGCCCTTGTTGTTTTATTGTTGTTGTTGTTGGATAGGACAGAGAGAAATGGAGAGAGGAGGGGAAGACAGAGAGAATGAGAGAAAGGTAGACACCTGCAGACCTGCTTCACCGCCTGTGAAGCGACTCCCCTGCAGGTGGGGAGCCGGGGTTCGAACCGGGATCCTTAATGCTGGTCCTTGTGCTTTGCGCCACCTGCGCTTAACCCACTGCGCTACAGCCCGACTCCCTCATTCTTTACTTTTAAAGAATGAGGACAGGGAGAAGAGAAACACACCATAGCACCACTCCACTGTCCACGGTGCTCCTGTGGTTCCAGAACTTGAACTCAGAACCCTGTCCATAGTAAGATGCACACTTTACCAGGTAAGGGATCTCCTCCTAATCCCACCCACCATCACCCCCTCTTTTTTTTTTTACTTCGAGAAACACTTTTTAATTTTTTTTTTATGAGAGAACACATGAACGAGAGTAACCAGAGTACCCTTAGGTCTGGCATGTGCAATACCAGGGATCACACCTGAGACCTCCTGTATGCAAGGCCTATGCACTACCTCTGAGATATTTTCCTGACCCCATCATCCACTGAGTTTTAAAAACTATTTATTAATGCCAGAGAGAAAGAGAGAGCAAAGAGATGAAAAGACCAGAGCGTCACTCCAGCACATACAAAGCTGGAGATGAAACTCAGGATCTCAGGTCCAGTGTTCCAGCCACTGTTCCACATCCTAAACCACCCTGTCCATTGAATTCTTAAGTTCCATTGCTGAACAGTTAATTCCACCTCTTCAGTGCTGTTAAGATGATACAGGCAACATGTTTTGATCAGTATCATAGTGATAATAGTTAAGTACAGTATTATATATTGAGATGTCATTACATTGCATTGCTAAGTTTGAAAGTGAAGTTATCATGATTAAAACTTAAACTATTAAGCAGATAAAGCAAGCAGCAATCAAACTGGGTTAGAAACACAGAAATTAAGGGAAGTTTTAAAAAAAATTTTTATTGGGGGATTAATGGTTTATAGTCAACAGTAAAATTTAGTAATTTGTGCATGCAATAACATTTCCATGTAATAATACAACCCCCACTAGGTCCTCCTCTGCCATCATATTCCAGGACTGGAGAGATATAGAGGGCAAAATTTTATGGAAAGCATGGCACAGAAAGTGCCATCTCAGTATCCTCTATACCTATTTTTTGTATGTGGATATGATTTCTTTTTTTATTAATTTTTCTTTAATTTTACAAAATCACATGTCAACCGGGGTTTAAACCACACCATTCCCACCACCAGAGTCCTGAATCTTCCATCTTCCCACTGTAAGCCACCACAGTTCCCCTAAGGTTGTAGACATGGGTTAGCCATCTTCTCTACAACTATCTGTCCACATTTATACATAGTTGCCCCCGCCCCCCTTTTTTTTCTGATTCAATCCTTTCTTCCTCTCCAAGCCACTCATGACATTACTACCTCCATATGTCCCTCTCCTTTTCCTGTTCTCTCTCTGGGTGCTGATGGAGCTGGAGTGCAGAGTCCTCTTTATCTTCCTCCTATCACCTCTCCCCCACTGGGAGTATGGCTCAAGGTTGTTTTTAGGGAGCAGAAGGTAGGAGTTCTGGTTTCTGTAATTGGTTCTCCACTGAGCATGGGTGTTGAGAGGTCAATCCATACCCCCAGCCTGTTTCTGTCTTTCCCTAGTGGACCCCAGAGCTCTGGAGATGCAAGGGTCCAGGACACATTAGTGAGTTCATCTGCCCAGAGAAGTCAGTCGGGATGGAGTCATGGTAGGTAGCATCTGTATCTTGATGTCTGGAAGATGACATGACCTAAGTTGAGACAAAATGGTTCATGAACAGGAACCAAAAAGTAGAATTAGAGCAGATGAGATTAGGGATCTCAGGGTAGAAGAAAGCTAGGAAGTCAATTTTTGGCATGTTCCTAGGGGTATACAACTATGGTAGTTTTGCTTGAGTTAGGTAGCTAGCCTGAAGTTGGGTGAGAATATTCTCTGAGAGAATGGTGTTAGCGTAGAGAAAAATGGCTGGGAAGTTGCATTAGGACAGGGAGTGGTTTCCGTTCTTGAAAAGAAAATTTTCTGTGGCTAAAATTAACTATTTATGTCCATCCACCTGACACACGGCATATATATTGAACCCCCAGACCCTGTGTAACCTCTAAGTCCCTATTGGTCTGAGCTCACAGCACATGGTCACAGCTGGGAACATCGCAGGCTGCACTCATTTCAAGGCCAATCTTTCTCAAATGGTGGGGCAGGATACCCCAGCCACCCTTTGGAGACTGGGGCAGTCCCTACCATCACTGCTTTATGGTGAGGAAAAGGTCTTGGGAGGGCCCACAAGATGCTGTTCCTGATGGAAATATGACCAGTTGTGGTGGAGAGCGGAATCCATTGGAGGTCTAGGCCCATCATCTTTGTGTGGGAATCCAACAATTCCCTAACTAGGGCCCCAGATGATAAAGTGGTTTGATATTGACCAAAAGGGCCATCATTAAATGGACCAGTCTCTTGCCCTTCTAAATACCTATTTTTTAACCAGGTTAAAATTACATTTTTGGGCCAGCAAAATAGCTCACTTGGACAGTACACTGTTTTGCCATATGTGCCTCTCCGGTTCAAGTCCAGCCCCCACTGCTTTGAGGAAGCTTCAGTGCTATGTTGTTCTCTTTCACTTTCTGCCTCTTTGTCTCTGTCTAAAGTAAAAAAAGGTATATGCCAAGATTCTGCTGAAAATGTTTTCCACTAAGACTGCAACTTGACTTTTTTTTACGTCTCTTCCTACATCTCTCATAAAAGTTTACACTGTTAAAGCTGGGAAAATTGTTCAGTGATAAGAGTTTTGGACCTCCAAGCATTGGGCCCAAGTTTGTTTGCTTTCCAACATTTTATGTGCTAGTGATGCTTTGGTGGTGCTTCTGTGTCTCTCTAGTGTGCGCGTATGTGCGTGCGCACACACTGTCTCTCTCACATATTTTTTTCTAAAAGGTTGACACTGTTGACCACTCTTTCTGTACTGTCACACTCCTAAATCTCCCTGTCCTGCCCCCTTTGTCCTGTCTTTTCAGTCTTTGTTAACTCCTGTCTTTGTCCACATTTAACTTAGTTGCAGGTGTTCCTAATAGCTCTCTTCTGCCCCCTATCACCCATCACACTGTTCCCATAAAAGACCTGATAACTTTAGTGTCCACTTCAGCTTGTTTACTGAGAATTCCCAAATCTGTGTTTCTCTTAGTAATCTGTTAAAGTGTTCTTGTCTCGTTTTCAAGTTCTCTTCAGTCTGTCTTCCACAGGGCTAACAGAGGGATAGAATCTTTTTTTAGTTTTTTTTTTCTTTAGCCTCTACAGGACAAGTTAGAGGTTTTATCAAGGAAAGTAGTGAGATATATAGTTTTGGCCTTACACTTTAATATATCAGGCTTTTTGTGTGGAACAAAGAATAGAGGGGTGTGAGACTAGGAACAGGAAGACTGGGTAGAGGAAGTTACTGCAAGGATTCCTAGTAGTCACACTATTTAACTGGGAGGAGAAAGACTATAGATTCTCTCTCATGTGCAGCAGAGAAAGGAGGAATGTTCTGTGCATACATTGTGGCCTGCCATTCTTTCTACTTAACAAACAAAACCTCTTTTGTGTTCATTGTAGAAGTGATACAGCTCAAGTTTGTGTGAGCAGAAGTATGTGACTACAGGTGCAGTTCCACCAATGTGTTGCTGTGGTTGCTTTCCTCAGTTTATACTGCTTTTTTGCCACATTGGTAAAACAACTGAGAAGCAGCTCTTGGAACAATGGAATAATGAATTGTTTTAACTTAAAATTTTTTTTAATACTTAATAACATGAGAGAGAGAATGAACCAAAGCATTGCTGACATATGCGATGCTGGGAAACTCAGTACCTCATGCTTCTGAGCCCATTGCTCTAACTACTGTGCCACCTCCACAGCCCAGTTTGTTTCATTTTTATAGCAGTTTCATGTACCTGCATAGATGATTACTATAACAAAATAAATAGGTTTGTGTGTTTCTTTCTTTTTTTTTTTTTTTTAAGGACCACCTTGAAAAATGTCTGCTTTATAGTGGTTCACATTACATCCAAGTTCAGTATATTTTCCTTTCTCAGTATCAAGTAGGAAATCATGCAGTGTGTTTGAAACAAACAAAATACCAGGAAATTTGCCACCAAATAACATCACTTAAAACTTCACAAAGAAAATGCTTCTCACTATGAGAATTTTGGAGGCTGTTTATCTCCCCACCCCCCATTTTCATGTATTTTTTTATTAACAAGGTTCTGAAGGCTAGGTGTTTCTTAGATCATAGTTGATGTTTGTTTAGTGAATAAGCAATAATTGTTATTTTCATAAAAACTCTACAGTTTCTTGTTATTAAAGTAGCTCCCAAGATGATTTTTGAATAATAAAGGAGGTTCTTTGGCATACTGTTTACTTTTTAACTTGTTTTGGGCTTTCATAAATTCTGCATTGTCAAGCTGTTTTAATCTTTAGATTTTGTACATAGTTATTAACAGTTTGTGTTTCTTAAAGTTGTTTGTCTTTAAGTATATTCTTTAAATCATTCATATCATCTCAGTTACAATTCTCAAAATTTCACTGACTAATTTTCTGAAATACTAACATTCCTATTTGTTAAAATAAAAAAATTAAAAAAAAAACAGGCAAAAGCAATCTTATCCAAAACATCTACAACAGCAGTATCAATACCATTCATATAGTTTCAGATCTGTTTAGTGGCTCTCTCTGTGGTATTAAGGTCGTGTCTGACCTCCACTTGTGAATATACTAGATATTCACTTCCCCTCATAGCTCATTAAGAGTTAAGTGATTTAACTTATTCCATCTTGGGGAGCACTTTTGCCACAAAGAAACATACCAGATTTACTCAGAGGCTTTCAAATTATACAGCCACTATCTTTCATTTCATTCTAATATGGTTCTGTCTAGCATCCACTGAAAATTATTATCCAAGAGACTACAGTTACCAATAGTTTTCAGGTGGAAAATGTCAAGGAAGGTGCCAACTACAAGTTGCCTTGTCACTGAAAACTAATAGTCTAGGGAAAAATTAAAAGTCCACTTTCAGAGCATTTGGCAGACTGGTGAAATTTGTGCAAAAGAAAACATGGACTCAAGTTGAACTGTAAGTAAACTAACTACAATTGGACTAGTGGCTTTAAACTTTTCCACCTGAGACCTATCGTCAGGGCTGTGGTCTCTGTGTCTCTCTCTGAAAAGTCAGCCCCCAAAAGTGAAGCTCCAGCAATGACCAGGAAAGAAACAAAAAAGGGTAACCTTGTCCTGTTGGCAGAGTAATTTTTATATAAAACCTGCACCAAGTGCTTCATTGTGCTTTTTGTTATTGACTAAAACAAAAAATGATTATCTTACCAAAGAAAAAGGCTGAGTGTTTACTTTGTGCCAGATACTTATCTAAACACTTTGTATGCATTAACTGTTAGTTAGACATTATGGACCCGACTCTGCAGATAATAAAATTAGGTTGTAGAGTTCCAAAATATCTTACCCAAAGTCAACCAGCTACTAAATAGTAAAATTGTTACTGAAATACAGCCAGTCTGCCTCATAGACCTACCTCACAGTGGGTTGTGTACGTATGTGAGTGAGTGAGTGAGTGAGTGTGTGTGTGTGTGTGTGTATAATCTGAGTACTGACTTTCTTTTAAAAAAGTAGTAACTTAATCTATTTGTAATATCCTTAAATTTTCTTATTATAGCATACTCTTCCTTCCAATTCTTTAACTCCAATTTCTAATCATTGTTGCTTTTAAATTGTATAAAGAAATAAACACCTTTAACATCTTTGTCAATGGCCTGGTGGTCACACAGTTTACTTAAAACATCTGTCTGAATCTGACACCTGGAAAAAAGTGGGAGAGGAGGCTTTTGGATCTTAAAGTATTATAACCTGGGTTGGAAACCTTTTTACTTCCAAGAGCCACTTGGGCTTTTATAACATCATTTGTGGCCCATACAAAATTATCCACTTAAAAACGTTCTCTACCCCATGGTAGGGAAACCTGAGGGTCGTTCTTTGTTACCACAGTGAAAACATCTTAACATTTAGATTTCTTGCCCCGGCATGGTTCCAACCTCCCCATATTGGTAAGTTGTCAGTGATGATAGTGAGCACCCAAGGTTTCCTGTCTGAAAACCTCTCTTTCATTGTAGTGGACAGCCTGCTGAAATACACTGGCTATGGGAATGCCGCAGGACTGTTGGCAGCCCGAGGCCTCTTGGCTGGAGGAAGAGGAGATAATTGGTACTCAGAGGATGAGGACACAGACACTGAAGAATACAAAAATGCAAAACCAAAGTATAGTATCAATTTTCTTTTTTACCTAATTATGGGTTCTCCTTTAAGTTGGTTATTTGCTTTTACTTTTGTCTAATTTCTCAAGTGCTATGTGGATTTGGAAGCTTTCTGTTTAATGTATTTGCTAGAGACCATTTCAGAGCTACTGCCTTAGACTTTCAAGTGATTGAGATAACATGATAGTTCACAAAATGTCTGCAGGGTCAGTATGCTCATTACTCTTAAGTGTTAAGAGAGATGTTTTTAAGAATGTACCATCATATGCTGTTAAAGTGTTATTTCTTTCCTTTTTAATAGGTTGAGATTTTTATAAAGTGTATCCAAGACAAAGTGTAAATTGGCTATTTAATGCTTCAGTCTTTCTTAGAAATCTCAACCCTCCTCCCCAATTCATCTATAAAACCCTCGAGTTAAAATTAAGTCTGACTCTGCAGTAAATTTTAATCAAACACAATCAGCTTTTAATAGATGTATCAATGCACTAAATAGGCAAAGCTAAGACTCTAAAGTCTTTCTATAATGGATATTTTCAAGTCAAAGAATTATATATTTTTTTCTTTTTCCCATGACAAAACACATGTCTCCTTTTCATTCCCCATTATTTTCACCTCTCTTAACCCCCCCAACCCCCCCCCCCCCCAAGTAAACTTCATACTTTGAACTAAGTAGAAATTATTTGAGCTCAGTTTTCTGATTTCCCTGTATTGGATGTTAAAAAGATGTGTTCTTCTCTTTTAGCATTATGATGATGTTGCTTACTGTGTTTTCTACTAACAGTCTTCCAAAGTATAGTACTGACATAGGATAGAAATTCATTATTTGAAAAATTAGCACCCCCCATAAATATTGTGTTTTCACAACATGGAAATAATGGATTATCAGAAAGTATACAAAAAACCCTTCCCTAATCAGGCTAGACACATGTGACTTATTGTCCTGGCAAATTAAGTCTAAATAAGCATTTACTTTAGCATTCTCAGTGTTGTCCGTATTAGTAGGATCTTTAGAGTATGTGCTAGATAAAAAGCTTTTTTTGTGAGGGGTGGGGTAATAACAGTGACTTTAAGCAGTAAAATTTTATGAGATCTCTCAGTTAGCTGTTACAGATCTGGGACTTGTATCATGTAGGAGGCAAAGATGGAGAAGTTAAACATTATTCTCTTCCTAATTACAGGAATCATTATTCTACTAGTCTTGCTAGTTCTTGATCTTTGCTATTCTATAAACTGTTTCCATATTCAATATTTTGATGTCTCCATTTAAGACACTAAAATACACTACTTCAGAGGTCTCTTATTTTGAAATAAAAGTGAAAATTCCACTAAGCATGTGTTGATCTCAGGATATATGGACACAGCTCAAGAAAATAAAGATAAGAGAAGCATGTGTGCCCATTTGTGGCTTATGTCTTTGCATCTCAGCAAGTATTGTTTTGTTTGGCAGGCAGATGACTTGGTATGGTAATTGGCATGTTTCTAGGAAGCACCAGAATGCTGCTATATATAACAAGAAGTAACATAGAATAGAAGGGCACCGGGTCTCTCCCAAGAAAATGAAAAACAGAAATGAGTTGATATGATTCAATAGAGCACCTTATTTTTAAAATTTACTTAAATCAAGGACCAGGATGTTTTGATATTGTTGTTGTCTGTGATAGGAAGATTGCATAGTTTAAATCTTCATTGCTTTTGGACCTGGTCAGTACTGCTCATAGGAATGGTGTGTAAATGTGGTCAGAGTCATCACCAGTGTGTAACCTTGTCTGTCTTAGACCTTGCTCATCACAAGTACCAATATGTGCTTTTCTAATAGCATCACATTCCCCACTTCAGAAAGATGCATCTAGGGGAGTCGGGTGGTAGCACAGCGGGTTAAGCACACATGGCACAAAGCGCAAGGACCAGTGTAAGGATCCCAGTTCGAGCCCCTGGCTCCCCACCTGTAAGCGAGTCACTTCACAGGCAGTGAAGCAGGACTGCAGGTGTCTATCTTTCTCTCCCCCTCTCTGTCTTCCCCATCTCTCTACATTTCTCTCTGTCCTATACAACAACGATGATGACATCAATAACAACAACAATAATAACTACAACAACAATGAAAAACAAGGGCAACAAGAGGGAAAATAAATTTTAAAGAAAGATGCATCTGTTTTTCTTGTATCTTCCTCTTTTAGGTAAACTGTGTGGTAGTTTAACTTGCTAATTTTACATACTTAGTAAAATGGTTCCTATGAAACTGGTGGTGGACAAAGTACTTTGTAAACAAGACTAACCTTTTCACTCTGGGAAATGATCCACAGATCATTCCTTAGCAGTTGTTAGGAAAGATTTTTCCCAATCTAGTTAAGCTTACAAAATCAGCATCTGGAAAACTGCTCGCTCGCCTAACCTCTGATTGCTTGTCATAATTTGGTGTTTCCAAGATCATAGTCTGTTCTTATGAAGCTTTTTTTTTTTTTAATCACAGTTGCTAGTACATGAAGAAGTAGAAAAGCGCCTTTCCATCCAAGTGGCCCTGGTCCCATTGTAAAAAATGTAAATAGATTTTGATTAATGCACCAAGGTAACCTATAATCCGTTAGTGGAATCTGAAACCAAGAATTGAAGTGAGCTTACATTCAAGCTATGGGAGACAGTTGACATCACAACAGTCTTTTTTTTGTGTCAGAATGAATGTATTTAATGGGCTGGAAATGACTTTCTACAATTAGCACAGTTAGACAAAATACATTAGGAATAATGTTACTGCCAACAGGTTTTTGGTGTATGTTTAAGTTTGCTAAAAGTTTTAAGATAAAATGTGATTCTATAGCAGTGAGAAACCAGTTTTTCTAAATTCTAACTTTTATACCCATTTCTTTAATGTCTCTGAGGAGATGGACCCTCCTTAACTGTAACAATGGTATAGCCTGCCTACTGATCTCCATTCCATTCATTAGTAGACAGATGTGTCTAGTGACATTGGCTTGTTTCATTTAGTTTATTATATTATTATTTTTTTTAACCAAAGTACTGCTGAATTCTGCTTTATGCTGGTGTGCAGGTGTTAATCTGGAATGTTATGATAACAGAATGTTGGCGCTCTAGTCGTTAAAAGTCCTTTTGCATGACCATTGTACTATCCCCCCTGCCTTGACATTAGCCGTTTTAGATCATTGGTTTTTAGGGTGTGTTCTAAAGGAGTCCAAAGAGGTTCCTTTAAAGAGGTACTTCATGAAGGCAGGCAAGACCAAAAATAGGCCAAAAAGTAAGTATGTACAGACAGAGACATAGACAGATAGAAAGTCAGCTTATTTCTGTGGCCTTGGGGGAACTACTGCAGTTTCTGCTGTAGGAGGATGGGGACACAGAACTCTGGGGGTGGGAATGGTGTAGAATTAAACCACTGTTATTTTACAGTTTTGTAAATTACTATTAAATCACTAATAAATTAAAAATAGAAGAGGTACTTTGTGGAAGGGACAGGCACAGTCCACAGAGTTCCAGGCTGCCTCCTTACACCATCCATACCCTGCATTTACTTATAATCACAGCCAGAAACTTAATAATCAGGAACCTAAAGGCAAGTATATAACAGATGAGATTTGGGGTCTCCATTTTGGAAAAAGCTAGGAAGTCTATTTTAGGTATATTCCAAGGGGCCCATGACTTTACTAATTTTTGTCTGAACCCGACAGATAAGATGCAGGTTGGCTAAAGTATTGTTTGGGGAGATGTTGTCGAAGTTGGAAATAGGACTAGAAAGCTGGGTCAGGGAAGAGAGTTGCTCCTAAATATGGAAAAAGTATACAAATATTGTTAACTGTAAATCTCATTTTGATCTGACGCCCATATTCAGCACAGGAGCCTGTCTAACCTCTACATCCCTATAAGTCTGAGCTTGAATTCTGTGGTCACAGCTAGGAGCATTCTAGGCCACAGTTCTGGCTTTTGATGGTGCCAGGAATTAAACCTGGAACTTCAGAGCCTCAAGCATGAAAGTCTTTTGTGTAATTATTATGCTATCTGCTCAGCCCTTGCCGAGATTTTTTTTTCTTTTTTTTTTCACGTTTTAATTTTTTTTAATTTATTTTTTATGGGCTAGTATTTTTTTTTTATTTATTTAAGAAAGGAGACATTAACAAAATCATAGGATGGGGGGGGTACAACTCCACACAATTCCCACCACCCAATCTCCATATCCCATCTCCTCCCCAATAGCTTTCTCATTCTCTATCCGTCTGGGAGCATGGACCCAGAGTCGTTGTGGGTTGCGGAAGGTGGAAAGTCTGGCTTCTGTAGTTGCTTCCCCACTGAACATGGGCATTGACTGGCCGATCCATACTCCCAGTCTGCCTCTCTCTTTCCCTAGTAGGGTGGGTCTCTGGGGAAGCGGAGCTCCAGGACGCATTGCCGAGATTTTACCATGCTGCTTTAATTCTGTTTCTTGTTTCTGTATATTGGGTCTATATAAAATGAAAATCTTTAACATTTCTTGAAGGAAATAAACCAGTAACAAGGACTTGAAAAAAATTTTTCCTCTCTTAGTTTGGGCTGTGATGGTGTATCTCTGTATTCATGTTGATATAATAGGATTTAACTAGCATTTCTTTTTATCATTTTATTGAGGGGTTAGTTGCATACAGTACAGTTGATGGCATGAGCACAATTTCTCATCTTCCTGTGATAAGTGTCTGAAGAACACTCTGCCAATTAAGTCCTCCACCATCATGCACCAGAATGCCACCACCCTTTTCACGCCTTCCTCTCCATCTCCAGAGCCCTTTGCTGTGATTCAGTACACCACACCAACTTCAAGGTTAACTTAGTGTTTTCCCTTTCTGTCCTTGTTTCTGAAGTTTCCCCTATGAATGCAATCATCTAGTATTTTTCCTTTTCTTTTTGGTTCATTTCACTTAGCATGATTCCTTCTGTACAAGTTGAGACAAAGGGAATTTTAACAAGTATATATCACAATTTTCTTATCGACTCATTTGTTGTTGGCCATCTGGGTTGCTTCCAAGTTGAGGATATTACGAATCGTGCTTCTGTGAACATAAGTATACATAGATCTCTTTGGATAGGGGTGTGTGTACCCTTCTTTGGATAAATCCACAGGAGAGAATTGCCGGCTCACAATAGGTTCAGATCTAGTGTTGGGGAAAATCTCCAGATGCTTTTCCACAAGGTTTGGTTTACTTTACATTCCCACCAGCTGTGTAGAAGGGTTCCTTCCCTGCGCCCCCCTATCCTTGCTAGCATTTATTTCCGTCCTTTTTAATGTATGACATTCTCAGTGGTGTAAAGTGGTATCTCCATACTGTCTTTATTTGCATTTCTCTGATAACCAGTGACTTTGAGCATTTTCTCATGTATGTTGGTCCTCTGAATCTCTTCTTTAGTAAAGAGTCTGTCCATGTCCTTGACCCATCTTTTAATGGGGTTGTTTGGTTCTTGTTGCTGCTAAGTTTAGCAAGCTCTTTATGTATTTTATCTATCATTCTTTTATCTAAACTATTTTGCATAAAGATCTCCCACTCTGTAGGATGTCTTTCTGTTTTGGTGATGTTTCCATTTTAACTAGCATTTCTAAGAACTAGAATTAATTAACTATATTAGCAGTCATGAATCAGCATAATCTAAATTTAGATCCCTGAAAGACCAGAACTGAACATAAAATTATTACCACTTTTGTCATGTGGCAAACAGAACTTTACCAGCCTCTGTGATGTTTGCAACCATATTAGAGAAATTTGAGAAAGTAGAGATAAATCATTGTTCTGCCATTTATTTTTTAATTATTTATTTGATAGAGAAATTGAGAGTGAAGGGGGAGAGAGACAGACACCTGCAGCCCTGCTTTACTTGTGAAGCTTTCCCCCTGCAGTTGGGGACCCAGGCCTTGAACCTAGATCCTTGGGCACTGTAATTTGTGCACTTAACCAGCTGAGCCACTGCCCTAGCCCTGGACATCCCAGTTTTGTACTTTCAGTATATCATTTCTGATTTCTCAGTAGTATGATACTTTGGGTAAATAGCAACCAAGAGATCAGATGTACTGGTTGGACTACAGTGTTGAAGTTGCTCCAGTTTTATCAGTTTATAATCACTAATTTTCTGTATTCTTTATATCAAGCATATCCCTCTTAATCCAGCAACCTAGAATAGGAAACATTTTAAAAAGCACCATAAAGGCACATGCTTTGTTTTTTTAATTTGCAGGTATAACTTAGTAATCATGTATATATCATGTATTTGGCATATATATTTGCATGACTGATACATGATAGACAATAAGTATTTGATAAGTAAAATAACTATCACATTAATCTTTCCCATTGCTAATAAAATACAAAAGCTTAAAATGTTTTATAATTTACCCTACTTTAATGTGGAATCAGTGCTCCACTTAAACATTTATGGAGACTTCTCTAGCCTCAGTCACACTTAACTGGTGTCTCTTCAAAATATTTTATGTCTAGGTTTAATTATAGCAAATCCCACAAAATGCATAGTATGGCTTCCATTTAATTATATAAATCACACATGGGACAGGGAGACAGCATAATGGTTATGCACATGACTCTCATGACAAAGGCTCCTAAATTCCAGATTCAGTCCCTATTGTAGGCCAGAACAATACTCCGATTAATAATACTAATAAATATAGATAATAAATTACACAAGTATTTCTATATAGAAAATTTAGGAAGTTGCACAGTAGCGCAGCGGGTTAAAAGCACGTGGCTCAAAGCACAAGGATCCCTGTACGAGCCCCCGGCTCCCCACCTGCAGGGGTGTCACTTCACAAGCGGTGAAGCAGATCTGCAGGTGTCTATCTTTCTCTCCCCCTCTGTCACCTCTCCTCTCTCCATTTCTCTGTCCTGTCTGACAACGATGACATCAATAACAATAATAAGAACTACAATATAACAAGGGCAACAAAAGGGAATAAATAAATATTTTTTTAAATTTTAAAAAGGAAGAAGAGAAAATTTAACTGCACATTATAACTAATAATTTTGGCTTATTTATTTTTCAGTAAGTGACTCAGTTATAGCTAGTATTTACTATGTAATATGTATCAGATATTATTCTAAGAACTTAATGGTAATTTCATTTAATCTTTACATCAGCTCTTTGGGTAGGATTATCCTTCACTGAATAGACAAGGAAACTGCAGTTCAGTGAGTCAAATAACTTGTTTAGGAAACACAGTTCAGGGTTGGGTGGTGATGCACCCACTTAAACTCATAGTTAAAAAAAAAAAAAAAGAGGACCTGGGTTCGAGCACCTGCTCCCCACTTGAAGGAAAACACTTCACAAGCAGTGAATAAGGTGTCTAACTTTTTCTCCCCTTCCTCTCTCAATCTCTGTACTATCAAATAAAATAGAAAACAAGGAAAATGTCTGCCAGAAGCAGTGGATTCTTAGTGCAGGCACTGAGCCCCAGCGATAACCCTGGAGACAAAAGGAAACATAGTTCACTTCAAGTGCTAAGATATCCTGATGCCAGAACTTAGTTTTGTGGGGTTTTTTTGTTGTTTGTTTGTTTGTTTGTTTGTTTGTTTTTTATGTTCTTCACTTGGCCTTTTTATTTTGGAGGTAAAATATACATTAAAATACCATTTTACATGTACAGATGTATAGCATTAGATATATTCATCACCATCATCCACCTTGAGAGAATTTTCATCTTCGCAGCCAAAACTGTTCCCAATCGATCCCTCTTGCTACAGCACTGGTGACCACCATTCTCCTTCTGTCTCTGATGAGTATCTGTAAGATTTATCCATGTGTAGTATGTGTTGGAATTTCCTTTTTAAGGCTGTATAATTATCATTTGTGTGTGTGTGTATGAATCACATTTTGTTTATTCCTCTCTCAATGGACTCTGAGGTGTTCTCAGTTTTTGGCTATGTGTTGCTGCTGTGATATGTATGGCAAGTCCTTGCTTTCACTTCTTTTGGGACTTGTATCCAGAAGGGGAAGTGCTGGGGCTTACGGTAGTTCTAGGTATAGTATTTTGAGGAACAATGCTTTCTACATTTCTAGCACTAGCGCATAGGGGTTCCGTTTTCTCTACATCCTTCCTAATAATTACTATTTTTCTGTATTATTGTTGTCTTTATATGTCATTCTAGTGGGTATGAAACCTGTGCTTGTGATTTTTCTTTCTTCAAAGCAAATCAAAGGGAAAGATGATTTTACCCCCTGGGGGCCAAGCTTGAACATGGGTCACACACACTATTATTTTTCCGTGCTATAACTAGAATAGGATATCTCTCTCTAAATCCAGATACCAAACACAAAAAGTTCAATTCATTCTTAGTCACGCAAATCTTTTAAGCAATTGTGACTACTTTTTAGCATACATTCAGAATCCAGCCACACCTTACTGCTACCACTCTGATTCAAGCTAAAATGTTCTCTCCCAAATTGCTTTATCTAGTGCACTGCTCCACTCCAGTTTATTGTGGTGCTGGATTGAATTTGGGACCTTTGGTGCTTCAGGCATGAAAATCCTTTTGCATAACCACTATGCTATCTCCCCAGCCTCCAAAATCACTTTAGTAGCCTAAGCGATTTTGTTTCTACCTTTGGCCCTCTTCATTGTTTTCAATACAAAAGCCAGAGTGATCTTTATAAACTGTCAGTGTCACTGTCCAAAACTACAATGACTGAAACCCAAACAGTGCCATATTCAGCCCATTTCTGTTTCGTCACCACTGGTGGCTCTTGCATTAACTGTTACTTCAGCCTAGATGGCCTGCAGCTGCATGTCTCCTCTCCTCTTGTCCTCCTTACTAAAAACTGTGGCTTTCCAACCTTTATTTCTCTGCCCTACATTTCTTTTTTTTTTTAAATATTTATTTTATTTATTTATTCCCTTTTGTTGCCCTTGTTGTTTTATTGTTGTAGTTATTGTTGTTGTTGTTGTTGGATAGGACAGAGAGAAATGGAAAGAGGAGGGGAAGACAGAGAGGAGGAGAGAAAGCTAGATACCTGCAGACCTGCGTCACCGCCTGTGAAGCGACTCCCCTACAGGTGGGGAGCCGGGGTTCGAACCGGGATCCTTATGCCGGTCCTTGTGCTTTGCGCCACCTGCGCTTAACCCGCTGCACTACAGCCCGACTCCCTCTACCCTACATTCTTTACATTGCTTTTTTAATAGTTTTCATAGCATTTGGCTCAATTATAATATTAGGTTACTTTGAGCGTAAAGAATATATTTATTTACTTTTTTTTTTGCCTCCAGGGTTATTGCTGGGGCCTGGTGCCTGCACTAGGCATCCACTGCTCCTGGAGGCCATTTTGTTGCCATTATTGTTGTCATTGCTGTTGTTGCTGGACAGGACAGAGAAATTGAGAGAGGATGGGAGACAGAAAGGGGAAGAGAAAGACACCTGCAGACCTGCTTCACCACCAGTGAAGCGACCTCCCTGCAGGTGGGGAACCAGGATCCTTATACCTGTCCTTGAGCATCGTGCAGTGCGCACTTAATCTGCTCCACTACCACCCAGTCCCATTTATTTACTTATTAGATCTGTTTTCCCCACTCAAAGTGCCATAAGGAAAGACATTTTGCTATCTAGATGTCTTCAGAATAGTACCTGTATTTAGTAGGCGCTTAGTAAACTTTGGTTGAATAAGTAATTTTCTGAGTAAAGTAAAAGTCAGCCAGACCCTTCTCAGGATGCTCACATTTCCTGTTATCAAGCTCTGCATCTAATTGAGGAATAAGAGCTAGGGAATAGAAATTAAAGCTGTGGTAAATTTCTACTCTGCTCTTTAAAGGACAATTGTTCTGTGGATTTTTTTCCTAGATGATGTCTAGCTTCACTTGTATATAATGTCCCTTTATCTACC
Source organism: Erinaceus europaeus (assembly GCF_950295315.1). Taxonomy (NCBI): domain Eukaryota; kingdom Metazoa; phylum Chordata; class Mammalia; order Eulipotyphla; family Erinaceidae; genus Erinaceus; species Erinaceus europaeus. The sequence goes on from NC_080168.1 coordinate 45,509,699, forward strand.
CATCCCCACCCCTTGTTTGGATTCACAAATGCCTTTCCAAAAAAAATGAAAAACAAAAACCTGGCCCTTTTTCTTGTGGGTTCAGATTGTCAATCCATATAGGGTAGATTGAATCCACATACAGGTTCTACTTTGCTTACTCCTATGTTGTGGTGGATATTGGTCTTTGTTTTATGTTTTACAGAGTGCTTCTTAAACTAGTATGATAACTTGCCTCTTTAGAATTCATGTATTCCTGAGGAAAGTCTGGAGTTCTAGCTTCTTTTGGGGAAAAGTTCTGGTATGAGTAGGCCTGCATTTATCCTCACTGACTGACTACCTGCTGGTGGAGTTGGGTTAGCTGTGGTGCGGCAGTATGTAGTTTTTGTTCATCTTATCTGCCTAGCCCCTGTAGGGATTTTTATACACCCTTTGAACAGAATTTAATCCACATGTTCTAGGGGCTGAAGATGGTTTCCATATGCTGCTGGGAACTCTTAGTAACACTCTTTAATGACCCAGTGCTGTTGGTGTTGGTCAAATATACCAACAATTTGAAAAGCGGAAGTCTTAAAACATTTCAGCTTCTGTGTTCATTTGCTCAGACCTTTTTGGTATGTCTTAATCCGTTCACTTCCAGACCCACATCTGCTGTCAGTTCATATAGTGGCCTACGTAACAATATACACAAGACTGTAGATACTTTTTGTCAAATGGTTGGGAGACATGTAGAATTGGTGTTCTGGGAAGGTAATTGAGGGGAACACACAGACAAGATAGGGGGAAAGTCATAACAAATACGAAACTGTCTACCATAGTTAGTATGCTGAAAGCATCTTGAAATTCAGAGTTTGGGAACAAAAGAAAATCATGGAATTTCAGTGTTAAGTTCCCAAAACCTGAAAAGCCTCAGTCTATATACTACTTGAAGATATAAAGCTGGCAAGTGTTTGTTGAAACAAAAATTTTATGAGACGTTGTTGTATTTGTGACTAATTTTCTCCACCCACCCACCCTCTTTCGAACTGGAGGAAATAATTTCCAGGTCTGCCTCCTGTCCCCAGCAGATTGACATTTTTGCTTAGAGCTCAGCATTCTCTGCATTCATCTGAATGAAGGGGTGGTGTGGGGAATGTCTTTGTAAAGGAAACAGTGGGACCCAAGTGCCTGGTAGAACTGACAGGTTGGGATACTTTATCTGTCAGTAAAGGATGCAAGTTCTTAACTCTAAGAATAAATGCCTAGCTGCTGCTTTTATGCTCAGTGAGCAAAGATTTTTAACAGCCAATTTCAGAGTAGATCATTTTAGAGTAAAGCAGCAGAGGTCAGTTTATGGGAAACACATCAGCTTTATTAGTTTTAAGGAAAAACCAAGAAAACAATGAAAGGTGCTCTTTTGGTGTCCACAGTGCCACAGGGTGTGCCAGTGTAGACGTCTCTTCACACCCACATGCTAAATAAGTGAAGCAGTATGGATAGTGAAATCACTTCACCACTGAATTTGAGAAAAGCTTTGATGAAATAAATGGGCACCATAAGTACAGTTAAAATACCTATCTTTGGGAGTCAGGCGGTAGTGCACATGGTGCAGAGCACGATGACCGGTGTTAAGTACCCCAGTTCGAGCCCGAGTCACTTTACAGCGGTGAAGCAGGTCTGCAGGTGTCTATCTCTCCCCCTCCTCTCTCCATTTCTTTGTCCTATCCAACAATGACAACAATAATAACTACAATAAAACAGCAAGAGCAACAAAAGAGAATAAATAATTTTTAAAAAGAAAAAATATATCTTCCCAGATGTGATTTCTTATTCGTAACTCACAAGATCACTAATATAAGGGTCAGAGGTATAGCTGCACATCCACTCCTGCCACCATAGTTCTCCCAAGACCTAATTTTTTTTTTTTTGTCTGTTTAGCATTGGGCATATGCATATAACAATCTGATTTATTAGACTACCCAGGTGTCTTCCTTTTAGGAGCACCTAGAAAAAAAGGACAATGAATGGTTGAAGTAGGGACACTGGCCCACTGACTTTTTAAATTATTTTGACTCTAGTACTGCTCTGAAATATTCAGTGCCAAGATTGAACCTGGGGCCTTACATGTGTGATTCCTGAGCTCTACCATAAGACTACCTTTCACAACCTGACCCAGCAGGTTTTGAGCATATGATTTAATAATGGTTTACAGAATCATTAGATTATAGAGGTAAAGTTCTACACCAAACATACTCCCCAAAGCCCTGTACCCCCCACAATAGCACTCAGTATTAGAGACTTTTTTTTCAATTTCATGTGTTGTAGTTGTCTTTAACTCCAGGTTAAACTCCAGTTGCATTAAATAATGTGCCCCATAACTTTTCATGTCACTGGATCATCACCATTCCAGGCCAACTTTTCCAGGTAAAGAGGGAAAGGCACCAAAGCTTCCTTCAGTATGGTGGGAGCCGGGCTCAGACTCAGCAAAGTAAGCACACTATCCAAGTGAGCTACCTCAGAACTTCTTTATCTAGTCGTTTCTTTGTGAACGTGGGGTGCATAAATCGCAGGGAATTAGTGTTTCCATGTCCTGGATAAAAGGCCTGATTGTTGGATCATAAGTTATTTCCAGTTTATTTAAGGACTGTCTGTACTATTTTTCCATATTTTTCAGTTTCCATTCCCATCAACAGGGTTTTTGTCCACATCCTTACCAACACTTGTGCTTCTTAGTCTAACCATATGTCAATATCATCTGGAAATTTAAAAAATATAGTTAGTCTCCAGGGAGGCTCAAGCCTTTCCTTTAATGTTACCCAAATAATTTTAATATAGTGGCAACCGTGAGGGTTTTCAGACTTTGCCCAGAACCTCTGAACGTGGAAGCACTCGAGTGCTGATACACTGAGCCATCTGAGCCATCTGCTTTTTGTCTTGGATATCAGCTTTGGGTACTGATTTCATGTGTTAACAAAAATAAAAGGAAGGGGTTTCTACTGCTTTGAGTAATAAAAAGCTTTAAAACCGTTGCTCTAGAATAGGTTTTTCTATAAGAATCGCAATACAATTGTTTTTGGAACAGTGAGCACTGATTTCCTCCGCCAAGACTCATGACATGCAGCCACAAAGGAATGTGGGGAAAGAAAAGTAAAACCACAGCACTGCTCAGCCCTGGCTTATGATGGTGTTGGAGATTGAACCTGGTCAGGCATGACAGTCTTTTTTTCTACATGTACAACTTTTTAAGTGAGTAGTAGTAGTAGCTAGTGACCCAGCCTTTACTCCGAATAAGAAAAGCCCTGTGTTACTAAGTTAACTTGCCCAAGTATGAGTATAAAAGTTTGCAAGCTAGCTGCCAGAGGACCTGATTGAGTGTAATGTTTTTGAAGAATTTTTTAAACCGGTTAATTTAACATGGTTCATTTGCTTTGTAGACCCCTAGAAAGCAATGTATTACCCATTTGCTGTTTGTAGATTTATTTCATTTGATTATTTAAAAAAAGTTTGTACTTGGCTGATATAAAAAAATACTGTGGCTTGTTGTCTGCTTCTCCAGAAAGATGTTTCGATATTTAGCAACCTTTGAAGTGATTTATTCAACTTCCTGAGGGGGGAGTAAAAGCATGGGTTAGTTTGTTTGGTATTAGAAATATGTACAAGATTTATGGAAAATATTCTATTTAAATTGTATTAAATATTTCCAGGTGGTGTATACCTTTTCGGGCGGGCTAGATTTTATTTCTATGTAGGTCAAATCTAATTAAAATTGCTTTTCTGCTTCATCTTTTATTATTTAACCACTTATACGACCTTCTGTGGCCTCACTAATGGACTAATTTCCTGAGATTATAAACTGGCATGCTTTCATTTTCATATTTCAGCCTGTCATAATTTTTTTCTAATTTTTTACCTATTTATGCTGTATCACAAAATGGGTTTAGTCCCTTACTTACTGATATTCATCCTAACGGCACCAATCAAATTTCATTTTTAAAAAGTAGCCATGCCTTTAAAAAAATGTTGGCAAGTTAGTTTTATTTTTTTAATAGTGATTGCCCATTTATTCCCAAAGCAAATTAGTAGGGAGAGTTAATTTTTAAATTCCTATAGCAGCTCTGTACCATAAAATTGCAATTGTCAATTTTGTGGCTATTATACTCTTTCTTATTATAACTTAAACTTGGACCAGAAAAATATAGAAAGAGCATAATTTTAAAACATACAGCATAACTTTTTTTTCTTCTTGTAGCATTAATCTTATCACTGGTCATTTAGAGGAACCAATGCCAAACCCCATAGATGAAATGACAGAAGAACAAAAAGAATATGAAGCCATGAAACTTGTCAACATGCTTGATAAACTTTCCAGGTATTGTATTCCCATCCATTTTTTTTGCTTGGTTTCTAAACAATGTTCTATTTCTTTGTCTCTCTTACTGAGAGTTACCATAGAACAGCAGCTCAGGAAATCCATGTTGATTGAGCAGGGTGGCCCAGGCAGCAGTAGTTGTCTTTTGGCTATCATGGTTTTTCTCCATGTGCCGCTTCTGGATGTGCATTCTTAAACATTTAGATGACTGTGACATTTAACCAACTAACCTCCCTGTCTTCAAAAATGGTGCAATGAGTTAGGTCCAGTGATTTTTGTTGCTGCTTATATATTTTTAAGTCTGTTTGGGGTTTTGTTCCTACTTCATTTTTTTTTTTATGTGCAAGTTTGCAATTCTATCTTTTTGGGTTGCTGCTGAAACCAGGAATTCTAAAATGACATGTACCCAACAGGAAAAAGTAGAAAAGGAATACCTTAAATGATGGCAGTTACACTCAGGGGTTCTAAAAACAGTCTGCAGTTCTTGCTTTATAACAGCCAGTTTTGAAAATAAAATATATACTAATCAAGGAGTCATCTTGGAGGAGTTAATAGAAATATTAATTCCTTTCACACTTGGCTGAATTGCTCTACTTTCTGGTTCTTTGAGTCACTACCTCCTTTAAGCCATCTCGAGTGAGTGTTTCTGTGTGCTGGTCGCAGCTGTTACTTAAAGGTGAATTTTTTTTTCTGGTCATCTTTTTCACAGCAACTATTCAAAGACTAGTAGTAGCATTTAAGAAAATTAAGAAATATAATGGCCCAAAAGCTAATAATTAAAGAAGGTCTAACAAAGCAACAAGCAAAGGCTAAGAACACAGGAAAAGGTAGAGATGTCCAAAGGCTGATATGGAGAGACACTGGAGAGGGTGAGCTTTCTTCAAGTGATGCTGGTGACATGATAGAAGATACTTAGAAATATGTAACTTGATAACAGTCAAGACTAGAACTTACTGACTTACAGCTATTCTTTTTAAGTTTTCTGTTCTCTTCCAAGAAGATTTCTGCTGACTGTGCTCACAATAGTCAAAAATGCATTGCTGTCTGTTTACAAATGACTTTCTCCATCCTTTAGCTTCAGAAAAGATCTAATGTGGCTAAGGAAGTGGTATTAGTGCAACTGTGGCAAACGCTAGAAGGGCAAACGCTAGAAGTGCAACTGTAGGATAAAGAACTCTGAAGGGGAAAGTGGAAAGACTTGTGCAGACATTGGTGTGACTTCTTGACTATTACTGTCATTACTTACTCTGAACCAGAGCACTGCTCAGCTGTGGCATATTGATGGTGCCAGGGGTTGAACCTGGGACTGAGCAGCCTCAGGCATGAAAGTCTTCTGCATAACCACTATCTCCCCTGTCCTAATTTGCATCATTTTCTTACAATAATAAGATCTTAAAAGTTAACGGTTGTTCTCCAGCTACCTGGATGAATAAACTCCCACCAAACTAAGGAAGTGGGAATGGAGAGCACAACTGTGTAGGAACCCACGTGCATTGGAACCCACGTGTTTGGCTTAGTGTCTTTTCATAGGGACAGAAACAAAGTTGCTGGATCCTTCCCTTTTTAATCTGAGGGGAATCCACATATCTAAGAAGCTGCCAACACTTAAACTATGCCCTAAGGAATGTGTACTTACCTAGTAGATGCCCAAGTCAATCTGAAAGTGACTGTTTTTTGCCTTGTAGAAAGCAGAGCAAATATATCTTAATTGGCTTTGTAAGCACTGATTTTGCAATTAAAATCAAAGCAAATGACAAGCTCAGGAGTATCCCTGAATCACAGACATTTTGTCTGACATATAGAGGGTTTTTTACACTATCTGCTTTTATGTGCTTTCTAACATTTGCTCTCACTAATAATGACAAAACCATATAGTGATCTGCAGGAATGCAAAGAATGAAGCCTTTATTATTGCATCTTATATGTTTGTCTTAAGTTTTTTCTCTTAACACTACTGTTTGGTTTGGGGTGGAAATGATAGTTTAAAAATAGTCCAAACTGGGAGTCGGGCTGTAGCACAGCGGGTTAAGCGCAGGTGGCGCAAAGCACAAGGACCGGCATAAGGATCCCGGTTCGAACCCCGGCTCCCCACCTGCAGGGGAGTCGCTTCACAGGCGGTGAAGCAGGTCTGCAGGTGTCTGTCTTTCTCTCCCCCTCTCTGTCTTCCCCTCCTCTCTCCATTTCTCTCTGTCCTATCCAACAACGACAGCAACAATAATAACTACAACAACAAAAACAACAAGGGCAATAAAAGGGAATAAATAAATAAAACAAATATTTAAAAAAAAATTCTATAAAAAAAAAAAAAATAGTCCAAACTTGGTATGATTCAGAGGATATTTATTAAGGCACTGTGCTAGGAAACTGAGGGTGATTCAGAAGTTAACAGTCTCTGGAGGAATGTCTACAGTCAGATCTAGACTACAAGGTGAAAGGAAGTAAGGACAAGCTAAGGTCTGGGTTAGACTTTCTCTGTGATAGTCCATTCAGTGTAGAGGCTATAGGCTGATGAAGTAATGAAAATTCCAGGTGGAGCGTAGTTTACACTCACTAAGACATAAATTAAACCCTTGGCACTTGCATATGCACCTTTCTTCCAAAGAGCTCAGATTGTTTTTAAAATCGTTATTAACATGTCAGATTCATCACTAGGAAGACAAGGTTCAAAGTATATTGCTTAGAACAGTTTAAAGCTTTCACATTCTGCTTCATAACAGAGTAGGACCTTCATTTTCCAGAACTCAAGTCCTTTGCTTTGTCTACTATGTGGCTGTGTGTGTTTGTCAGAACACTTCCTAATCATGCTCTTTAGCATTGCGCTACTGGTTAGTTCCCTCAACTATCACTCTGCCGGAGGTCCTGCATCCTCTAAGTCTTTGTTGTGCTGCAAGTGTACTATCTTTATCTGATTAATGTTCCTTCTGAAAAATGAAATCAGTTTCTCCTGGGCCTAAATTGAGAGGCATGTGAATTACGGTTAGGCTTGGAGGTGATGTGGCCAATGAATGGACACTAGACACTTCCTTTTTTCCATCCGTAGGAGAGCAGATGTGAAGGACCTGCACCAGGATGGTGGTTAGCATCAGTGGCTCCTGCCAAAGCACTTACCAAAGTGATGACTAAGGTTGGTCATGCCCAGTATTGTTACTCAGCCTGGTGTAGGGTATAGCTGTTATTCACTATCAACTCTGTAAAACCACCAATGCAAAATTTAAGATCATACTGACATTTTTATTTTATCTTCATGCCGAACATCGCCACTCCACCTCACCAGCTAGATTTCCAAGAACATAAAATAAAAGAGATTGATGCTCAGACATTCTCTTCCCACTGAATACCAACTGACAATATTCTCAGCAAAATAATAAGTGATTTAAGTTTAAGTATTTGTGGTGGCAGGAGACTTAAGAGTCTGCGAATAACCTGAACTCTGTAGCCCCACCATGCCCAGCTAGTACAGTGCCTTGCCTCCTGTGGTTTCCCCAGTTTGACTGCTCCCCAAATCTATAGGCTTTTTTTTTTTTTTTTGCTTTATATAGTAGTCCATATGGTTTAAGACTTTAAAGAATACCTTTGTAAATTTCATTTCCTAGCAAGATTTCATGAGGACTGGGAAGGAAATCCATAAGAGACTTTGGGCCATGACTGGCTGATCCGTTAGGATCTAGGACTCTGCTATGGAAATAAGCACTGAGACCTGATATTATAGAAAGCCTTATGTGAGAGCAGGGGTGAAAAAAAGGTGATGAAATTTGCCAGCCCTTCCACTTTCTTTCTCTTGAATTGAGAAAAAAAAGAAAGAAAGAAAGCCTTAAAGGAAGGGAGATCAGAACAGGGATTGCCTGTGGTTAATACAATTGCATTTACCTTAACTACAGCACACAACTCAACTATACAATAATGCAGCCTCCTCCAGAAAAGAGAGAGAATTGATTGGCTTAAGCTGAAACTAAGTTTCTGTTTTAACTTTTTAAGTCCCCTTCCTTAATTGGAAGACGGACTGATTACTGTTTTAACCACAAACACTCTGTTTATCAAAATTATCTTCTAGACTATCTACTTAAAAAATAATTGCCAGCCATTGCATACTATTGGGATATGACTTTAATAAATGTAGACAGTAGCATAAGAGAAATTCCTCATAGTCCAAAGATTTCTAGCTGGAACAGCTACTTCATACCTGAAAAGATACTTCTTCCATTATAGCCAAGTTACCCGGCTTACAATTTTAACTATAATTATACCCCTCTTTGTAGGGAATGGAGGAAATATTTTTCAGAACACTTTAGGAGTGGGGTCCAGTTTTTAAAGCTTGTGAGATCTGTTGTAGATAAAATAAAAAGATCTTAGATCTGTGCATGGTTGCCACAGCCTGGACTGGGAAGTCCTATATAAATAATGAAGTTCACTGACTTTCGAAGACTCAGTGCAAAAAATAGACTATCTTAGTAGGGATTTTATATTTAAAATATTTTGATGTGTTAGCACATTTTTTTCAATATGACTACTAGAACACTTACAGATTATGTATATATGGTATACACTTGTGGTTTACATTTCTGTTAGTAAGTGCTGTACTATATCATTAATATACACTATAAAGATTACGTAGGACCCAGCCAATATTCCAGCTAGACAACTCTTACCTTTTGGGAGGCATTACCCCTTAACTCAGCAGTAGGAAATGACTGAGCTCTTAGTTTAAGTACCAGATGCAGTGACTTCTATTTGTTAGAGATACATGAAGTAAGAACAGTCTCCACTGGTTATTTGTTCTTAGTTATTACTCTCTTCTAAATCTGATTTTGAAGAGCATGTAAGAACTTACTATTTCTTCATTCAGCAGTGTCATTTGACTTGCTGGTCTCTTGTATTTCCTTTCGGACATGATAGGAAAGGTCTACGGATGAATTGAATTACATAGAAATAATCAAGAAAACATAAGGATAATGAGTCTTACTCTGCAAGTGCTAACCTCTTCCTCAGCATTTTTTTTATCATGCTGTTTAATGTGAGGTAGGTAGCCAATTTTAGAGGCTTTGCATGTGATCTAACAGAAATGAGAATAATAAGACTAATATTTGTGTGGTGTTTTAAATTCTTCTCTCTCTATTATCTCTGAGTCAGGTATGAAGTACGTTGAACCAGAGATTAAATGACTGGCTCAAGGTCAGGCATCGACTTAGTTCTCACTCTTCAGATTCCAAATCATTCTATTTGAAAAATCTCTCAAAAAATCCATCAATATCATTTTAAATGCAGAATATCTTATTTAAAACAGCACAAAGAAAAATAAGCACATTTTTCTAAGAAGAGAATTGTGATTTGGAGGCTATATATTGCTTTTTTTTGAATTCCATAGTGAGAGCGTCTCAAATATCAGGTCAGGTGCTGTACTGTATCTGTACAGCCTGTACTGCATTACAAACAAAAAACCTTAGATGGAGGAAATTAATAATATAAAATCTTTCAGTTATTCCAACAAGAATGATCATAGATATTCTAACAAGTTTTTATGTTTAATAGGATCACATTTTCAAAATATTTGTGGCAGAGACAGCTACACCATTGCTTCACCACTCAGAGCCTGGATCCTTACACCAATGAAAAAAAAAAAAATGGACAAAGCTTCCTTATGGGGCTGTTACACTATATAGCTCACCTCCCAAATGATCCCAGTCCCAAAGCTAGATGGTAAGGACTGGAGAAAGAATATTTTATTACTGATATTTAAAAGTATACCATAAGAGGGGTGGGCATATAATTCTACACTGTTCCCTCCATCAGAAACTGCAATAGTTCTCAACTGGGGAAAAATTAAGTCTAACAACTTGAAATGGGAAATCTACCACACCCATTCTATTCACTGGGTTGGTGAAAGAGCTAAGAAAAATGAGGCACCAGAGTCCAGTCCAAAAGGACACTATGTAGCTGAATACCCAGCATCAAAGTATTTCTATAAGAAAAAAGGTTTAAACATACTTAAAGGACTGTTACAAATGACTAGGAAATCCATTGTACTTCAATGGATTATATAGATTATATCTCAAATATACACTCAATCATAGCAAAAGATTACAGAGCTTCTTTCTTGGGCTATCAGCCTCCATTTTAGTGAACATTTTGGGAAAAGCTCTATTAATTAAAATACTTTACTTATGTACTAATTTATCATCCTGCCTTTCAAATGTGAAAAGAAACTACACATAAAATGGCTAATTTAAAATGTCAGCCTTCTTTTTTCCAAGCCAGCCTTACATTAAAAGCAGGAATCCCTTGCCAAAGAAATGGTTCCCAATTATCCCATCTTGGGTTTTCTTATACATTGTACAGAAGTCAACAAAACAAGTATGTAACAGAACCTGCCAAATAGCAGCCACCCTCATTAAAAACAGAGAATTAATCGGGGTGATTGAAGGAGTCAATGCTTCATAGATTCCCCCCTTTTCTAATCATAGAACAAAATATGTTACATAAAAGGATCAGAACTATTATGTAGTATTCAATTAGAGGGAGGTGAATAGGTCTCTAACATGCTGTTTTATCAAAAGAGCAGACTGGTGTTTGCATGACTGTTGTTTCATTACAGACCCTGTCATTAATTCCATGTGTCAATACTGCCCTGTAGTACACAGAGCAGACAAGAAAGAAGAGCCCTTGAAAACAAGGGAATGATTTTTGAGTCGTTATCAAGCTAAGTGGCAAGCGGGAAGCTGAAACTCGTATAGGTAAATTCGAAGGGACTCTTGGGAGATTTGCAAGTGGGAAACAAGAATGCATTTTACCAACTGCTTAATTATGTCCTGTTTTTCAACAAGTACACTTGAATTGAATGCTTTGTTTGTACTGCACAACAGAATGTGCTGTGGGCAAGAGTATTCTCTTGCTTCCAGGTCAAGTATAGTGTTTTATACACATACACATCTGGCCTGTTCTATCTATAATGTGCGAATGGGTATGTTAGTATATGAGCCCCAATATCGTATACTCTGTTCTGGGGAGAAGAGTTATAAAGAAATCAGACACCCTACAAAGTAGAACCTACTATAAGGTTCTGAAAAGGTATAGAATTCCAGACATACCAGAATACCATACTTTCAGGGAAATGTTAAAATACTTTATCTGAGGGACAAAAAAAAAGACCAGAAAAAATAAAATATGGTATAAATCCCATAATCTCCCACCCACACTTCACCTCCCAAAATCTTCAACATATTTTTTGGTTTCTACTAGCAGTCCTAAAAGGTTAGGCTGGGGTAAAAATAGATTTCCTTTTTGGACGTGCTTTATCTGTGTCCTCATGCCTGGCCAAGTCCTTATAGATTATGGTTCCTTATCATTTAGTAAGATCAAATTTCTAAATGATGTTTCGTTCCAGTTGAACATTCTTGGAGGCTTATCTCTTCCCTGGCCAGATGCCTGATCAGATGAGAAGCCCGCCATGATACTGTCACAGTGCCTAGAATGGGCTCTTTATCCAGTAGCCATCACTGTACTTTTTGATGATAACGAGGGCAGTCTTAACTTGTGTTAAGGCCTGTGTATAGCATTGAAGGTAAGTATGAAGGAGTTGTTGCTATGTGAATATCTTAATCCTGATACATTTTTAATATCTAGTGCCTCCCATTTTACCTTGATATACACATCTGACACCTAGTCATTCTTTGTAGGTGGAACCATCATAATTTAGAACTAGTATTTTTTGTGAAATGGTCTTATTGACAGCCCTTACTGCACTTGATCCTTCCTTGTAACACATGTCATTGCTTGATTTTTGCAGTAATTCTAATCACCTACTATTAACTTTGCAGAGAGATTTTGTGATCTTGGAGTGTAGCAGTAACAAGTAGGATGCTGTTTGATTTTTAGGCTTAGAGTATCTTGATTTCTAGAAGCAAAGGCTTAGTCATGCGTGCTAGTGTCTTAAAAACCTAGAAGCTTTAAAACCAAATTTATTCTGTATTCTGTACTCAACATTTAGATTCATAAAATAGAATCTTGGGGATCATCTTGTCCAACCCCTGTATTTTATGGATAGACTTAAACCCAAAGAACTCGGAAATGGCTTGCCCCCATAAGTTGCTGGGAGATTTGATCCTAGAGTCTAGACACCCTCTAAGAATGCTGGGAAGATAGCAACTGCTTATGCACCTCTCTCATGCCTTGAGGCTTGGAGGTCCCAGGTTCAGTCCTCAGCACCACTCTAAACCACAGCTAAACAGTGCTCTTAAAAACAAACAAAAAACCTGAGTCTACTTTAGTGGTTGGAAAATCCATTGATTCACCAGGGAAATAAGCATAGTTAAATGATTCCTGGTGAATAGTTCTGTGCCATTCTTCCTTTCTGCTATGATACTACATTCTTTCAGTGGAAGTGTATCCATCACCTACTGTCATAGATACTACAGAGTTGAGTTGGTTGGAACTCAACATGGACTCTGCCTCTCAAATTGCTCATAGTCTAGTGGAGAATGAGAAATTCTTAGAAAGCATACAAAGCTTCCTAAAGACTGATAATACCTTTTTTTAACTCTACATTTTGGTGATTAAAGTGAATCTGTTATAAATCTAACCCCAGAGGACATCGTAATATTCTACAGTTTCATAGAAAGGGAAGTTATCAGCTGTCACTAAATTTGGTTCATAGAGGATCTGTAAGGCACTGTGCTAGAAATGGACATGGAGTGATATTGTCTCATTAGCCATCCAACTTACAGTTACTTAATTAATATTTGTAGTTAATTAATATTTGTAAATGTGAGGCCTTTGAAATAGAAGATAAAAATATACATCTGTACCCCATTATCTTTTATTTGAGGTTGTTTTTTTTTTTTTTTTAACTTCAGCTAAGCCAGCATGCTTGCATATATAACTAACTCTTGCTTCTGTGCTTTTGCTTCACTACTTCTGGGAAACCTTTTCCCCCATGAATCAGTAGTGGTCTGGCCCTGAATTCCATCTCCTGCAGGAAGCCCATAATCAGCAACCCTGCTGTGTCCCTCCTCCATGCACAGAGCCCATCTGACTAGAGGAGTGACATTTATGTGGGATTCATTACAACAGCTTGCTGATACAGATACAACAGATCTTACATGAAATAATAGTCCAGTATAGTTATTTTTCAGACATTTTAGGTGTGAATCTTTTATCAAAGATATAAAGGGGGCGATTGGAAATGTTAACAGGGCGTGAGACTTGGTTCCTAAAAAGAATAAAGCCACACCTGTAAGTGACTTCTCTCCTCCCATTCCTAAAAAGGACAAGAAAGCTCCTTTAAGCAAGTTTCTCATACAAAAGGGCATGTTGATCAGCTGTCAAACTAAGAAAAGCAGGGCTCTGCCTGTTAATCATCTTAAGCTTGTCGATCTGCTGTTCTCTAACTCAATTTTTAATGTGTGTGTTTTCTATTCTGAGCTGACTGAAAGCTTCTTGAGCACAGGGACCATGTCTTTTACTTGCTTCTGCATATTCTTTCCCCACTTATTCCAGAGAGCGCCCTACCAGGTAGGGGTAGGTATTCCATCAGTACTGAAAGAAAAGCATCTTGTGTGGTTCTAGCCATTGCACTTTCTCTGTATTGTGACCTTTGCCCCTATGACAGTGAAGGGGGTGGGGGGGCTATTCCTACTCTAAGTATACAGAAAAGGAAATTGAAATTTAAGGTCTTAGTGCTTCTAAGTGTATCAGGATTAGACTCTAGATCAATCTGATTCTATAACCTGTATGTGCTTGACTGAACCTCAACAGCAAAACAGGTAGGACTCCTTTGTAGTTGACAGAACTGTCTCATCTGTGTCACTGGTTACTACTGGGATCCTGCTACCAGCAGGATCCCCATTTCACAGACAGGGAACCAGACCTTCAAAACAGACTTTCTGCTCCTGATCTCCCACACACACATTATCTTATTTGTGGAATCGCATGAAATGTCTACAAGTCCAAGCACTGCATGGAGCCATAGGGAAGAGAAAATAACTCAGACTCTCAGGAGCATCAATGTTAATAGCATAGGGTGGTAAATGGGACAACCTCTAATAGCTCACAAATACAAATTTAAAATCTGGAGTTCTTTAATCCACAAGTGAATTCTTACAATTTGTCTTTAAAGTCTTACAGTGCTATTAAGTATTCAAAAAATGAGGGAGTAGGAATGACTGATTTGAAAGTATTTGTCTGGGTGAAAAATTGTTAGCTACCTTGTACAACTTAACTAACAGCAGTGAAAACAAGTTGTATAATTTTTTTCTATGTGGCTATATAGAAAAACCCTATTAGTTATAGAAAGACATTTAAACGGGAACAGAAAACTCAGCTTTCTAGCTGTTTATGTTAGAACAGTGTTCATACCCTGAGCAATGTCCCCATCAAACCAGCTTCACCTGTTGTGTCCTTGCTCTAGTGAATGATTCGCCATCCTTAGAGGCACTCGAACTCAGTAAATCACAGATCTAAGCTCAGAAATGTTTCCTTTTCTTCCCACAGTCCAGTTTCTGTCTCCTCTCACACACTGAAACAGTACCATCTTAGCTTGACTGCCACCAGCCCCCTTCCCACACTTTTTCCAGTGAGTGTCACTGCTGCCAGAGGTGCTTCCCTGTCTGATAGCCTGGACTGGGCACTCCTCCCAGGCCAGGATCTTCACTCTGGCATGCAAGACTGGACTACTAGACCGCAGACTACCTTTGCAGCCTTACCTCTTGCTGCTCCTTCATTATCCCCAAACACTGTACCCTGTCACAGCACAGGAAAGAGATAATCCAGAAAGATCTACACAATCACATGAGTAGATGGGGCTGAACAGAACCCACTGTTTACTCACCTCTGCCTGACCCAGGACTCTCCCTCGGTGGGGGGTCCCCCCACCTTTCCCAGGCAGTGTGGTCTGTGTACATTTCAAGAGGTGCCACAGTTCTTGACCCACCATGTTCTGGGTCAACCCTCCTTCCTTACCAATGTTGACATGGTTGGGGCACAGCTATTGTACAGCCCCTCAGAGCAGATAGTCACCTGTGCTGCCACAGAAGACTTTGGGACTGGGACACAGGAGACCTTGCCCAGATCCAACTCTGCCATCAGCTATGGGCCCTTCAGTAAGTCACTCAGTCTCCTTAAGTGGGTTGGACTAAATGATCTCTAAGGCCCCTTCTATTTTAAGTTCTGGGATTCTAACACCATTTCTTTGGCTCAGAACTCACATTAAGTTCCAGGAACCTCAATTTAACCAGTCAGTCTCACACAGACAGATGTTCCAAAGTCTCAGAGAAATAACCCGGTACTAGCCAGAACTGCTTGACTAGGCTCCTGTTGACTTACCTAACGATGACGGAGCCACTCTAACCCTCCCCGGGATGTTTTGCTGCGTATTTTAACACCCTCACACTGCTGTGGCTGAGCCAAGGGACCAAGGGGGTGGAGAGGTTTGGTTATTTCTCTTCATGCCAAATTTTACCAACATTACAGCTGCTGCCATGTATGTTCTGGGTTCAGGGAGTGATGCCCATTTCTGTGAGAAATAAGTATTGAGCAGCTCACGTGCCTCTTCAAAGCTACTCTAGGAGTGCACTGCTGACAGCTAGCTGCTCTACAGGTATATCTGTCATCATCTCCTCGTAGTCAAGTAAGAGCCTATGAAAAGATTAAGTAAATCTTTCCTAATGCTTTTTGATTGGCTTAATCAGTAATCATCTTTAGGTGAAGCTGTAACTTGTGGAGTAGATATAATTGGATTAGCTGAAAAGAGGCAGTTGGGGAGCTTTGAAGAGATTAAAATGGCTGTCAATCCCATAATTAAACTGCCACAAACAAAAGCAACTGTGTTTTTTTTATAAAGGAAAGAAAAGGGAGGGAGAAAGCAAGGGAAGGCCAACCAATTTGAAATGAATCTGTAAGTACTTTTATGTATCACTCGAGATGGGAGAGGTAGAATCAAATCTGGCAGATTTATTCTATTGATATGAATTTATATCAAAATCTCACAAGTGTATGCTTGGCCTACTGGAACAGGTGAAATTTTGGCACCTTCCACTTCACTATAATAAAAAGTCCACAAAAAGGAAAGCAAAGTTGATTATCAAAACAGAAGAGACCTGCTCCTTGTCCTGAGCCTATTTAGACCTTGACTTTTCATACTTTTAATTGGCTTATAGGTTTGGCCTGTGTGAATGAAGTCTTTTATCTCCCTCTTTTTCTTTTCACACCCTTTCATCTTTCCTGTTACAAACACACAGAGCTTGAGGGAAAATACTTCGTTTTTTAAGAGACTTTTCTTTTTAAAAGGATGTGGACTCAGGCAGGGGGGATGGGTGTGTGTGTGATGCTAGTGAATACTTTCTCTCTCTCTTTTATCTCCTTTTGCAGAGAGGAGTTGCTTAAACCAATGGGACTGAAACCTGATGGGACAATAACGCCTTTGGAAGAAGCACTCAGCCAGTACTCTGTCATCGAAGAGACCAGCTCTGATACAGACTGAAAACATCACCTGCTCAACTCTCAGTACTGCTTTTTTCAGCATCTTTTTTTCTTTAGCTCCAGGGGAATCTCTCTCTCTAAACGTGTATGCCCTTGCTTTGGCTAGAAACACATTAACTGGTTTGCTCATTGAGAAGCCAGTGTATTTCTAAGAGGTGATCCTTTGTTTTTGCGATACTGAAGCATTCGTGCAGAGCTGCAGGGGCTAGACACAGAAAACAAGTCTGTCTGGTCAGGCTACAACTGAAGGACGTCATCCTCTAATGCAACCCTGGTCGGATCGGGCAGTTGTGTGGCAGGATTCATAGATTTAGCCATCCCCCGCCCCCCCCCAGCTCTTTCCAGCAGGCAGACAGACAGGGGTACACTGGAGGAGCCAAGAGTTGCTAAATAAGGGCTGAAGCAAGTGGCTTGTTAGATGAAGACTGACTTAAGGGAAGCCAAGCAGCTGCTCCAGAAGCCTAACCCCTTCATTTCAGTTTTATAAAAATTCATACAAACACACACACAGCCCCAGACCTGCAAACTGATTACACTCTCAAGTTTGTATGTCACTTCTCTAGAACAGTACATTTCGCCCCTGTAAAGCGTTATGAATGATGTGTTTAGTTCTGAGGCACGTATAAATGCCTACTTATTCCTTAATGTATCAGAACACTAGTACCGTAGAACTGAACCCCTGTCTGCATCATGACATGGGGAACATGCATTCTGAGTTCTCTCTCAGATGTCAGGAACACAGGTCCTCCAACCCAGCGGAGGGAACAGACTCAGAGTGGCCACTGCTGGGGGTGATGACATTGGCAGCACCCATTTGTACATACATGTTGTAAATGGAGACTGTGTGTGTGCTCCCTTTCTACTCTCTGTCGTCAGTTTAATGGTAACTTTATTTATTAAAAAGAGAAACACATAGTTACTATTAAACTGATTAAGGCTGTTTATTTTTACTTTTAGAATTGGTCATATGATGTAGAAAATGAATCATGCAGTAGTAGACCATAGGTCTAATTAACCAGTGGCTAAAGTTGAAAAGAGGTTGGTTTCTTTATATGTATGTGTATGTATATGTAAATATATCTAAAGTTTAATATATATACATACACATATATATACACACAGATAATGTGCTTAACCACTGCCTTTTAAAACTTCAAATAAAACATTGGGGTTGATTGAATTTAGCCATCTGTGTGTGTTTCTTTATAGATACACAGGGTAAAATACTACACAGTTTATGCTTTGTTAAAAGTGCTTTTTACATCCATCTTCACTTATAAATTTTTTTAAAAGCTAGGGAAGTACATGGGAGTATTAGTGAATAGATTGTATATTTATTAGAAACTACTTCTGGCAAAACAACAAATCAGGAATTGAGTTTTAAAGGGCCTTTTAGCTGCCAAAAGAGATGTCACAAATTTCTTTACACTTTCTTGCCTTTTTAATGAAATTTGCAGATGTTTCTAACATGTTTTGCTATCTAGCTTTTAGCCACCCCCACCCAAAAAAGGCAAAGTAAGGACTGCCAGTGGAAAGGCAGACCTACTGAGAACAGTAAAAGGTTAACTGAAAAACCAAGATGATAGAATAAGAAGATAGAAATATATATATATTTAAAACATACCACTGCAAATCTGGGACAGCCTATTTCCCAAAGGATGTTTAGTTGACCCAGAAAATTTCTGTACAAAATATGGTGCAGAAACTTAAGGTCATTATGAGAATTGAGTTTCTTTTGAAAAAATTTAAATTCAGAATACTCTATAGAAAGAAAATATTTTAGGATTTTCTTAGAAAATGCTGGGAGAAGTTGTGGGTGACCCATTTCTAATAGAATTAAATCTGGCAATTCATAATTTTAGAATAAGTGATAAAAAGTTTAGAGAAAAATTAAGTATTTTTGTTACTTCATTCTACAAATGCATTTTTTAAATATTTTTATAATTTCTACAATCAAATAGCTTTGGCTAGATTGTCAACTTACCTAAGTGAAGATACATTTAATGAAATACCATCTTACCAGCTTGATACAGAGTTAAGTGTTTGAACAGTCCTGTTGGAGTAGCTGTGCTCTATTTTCAGTGAATTCTGTTTCATTTTGAGTTTCCCTGGATTAAGCTTGTTTTTGAAGAAAGAATTTGCAGGGGGAGCTGAGAGTAGCCTCACCCTGCTTACAGAAAGCTCTAACGTCTATCTGTTGAGCGCATACTACCTGCGGGGCTTTTCATGTGTGTTATGTCTTGTATCCTCCACACATCTCATGATACAGATCATCTCTGGAAAGTGAAAAGTTACCCAAAACCATGCAGCGAGGAAGTCCAACTCAGTTGGCCCAACTCCCACCTCCTCCTCTCCACACTGCCCTCCTGGGCTCCTTGTGACTCTGCCATGCTGGGAGGATGGTGATTCTCAGGCCATTTTAAGCAATAATTAATAAGCAGAATCAGAGAACTTTTTAAGCATAGGGGTGACCTGGAGGTGCAGCAGTGTGTGAATGGGAAACTTACTCAGCTAGTACTGGATTTCAGGCAAGGACCCAAAATCCTTTAGGTCAGAGACCAGAGCTATAGGCTACCCTAGAGCTCTTCCTGGCCATGGCAGCTGGCAGGAGGGATGGTAACCGGCACCAGGTCTCGGTCCCTCTGTCCCCATTCCTCTTGACCTTTGAAACAGCTTGAAGGGATGTGTCCTAAAGCAAGGCATTTGAGCTGCTGCTCTCAAGTGACAACAGATTTGTGGACCCTTCCCCATGCACAGGGCTCCTGTGCGCAGGCAGGGGTCATCATCCCTCTATAAATGAGCAGGCAGTGAGGTGGTGCAAGCACAAAACAGCTTCTGGTACCACTGCAGTTTTGTGACTTGCCTGTACTATCCTCTGAATCAATTCCTTTCCCCCCAATTATAAAAGTAATATATGTTTATTGTGGAAAGTTTGAAAAAATGCAGAAAATAATAAAGTTTAATAATTCACCCCAAGTCCCATCACCTTGAGGTAATCATTGTTCATGTTTTAGTGTACTTCTGTATTTTTTCTATGCATATATAATTTATTTTACTACAAGTTTGGGATCATGCTGTACTTACAGACTTGTATCCTGCTTTCTTCTCTAACATTGTGAGCATTTTCCCATGTCAATAAATATTCTTCAAAAACGTGTGGCTATATGATATTCCATGATATTAACTGTGACAAGTATTAACTGCCTACTCACAGCATTCATCTTTCTCACTAACAAACATTGTCACCAACCAGCCCCCACCAAGGTGCCTGCTGTGCTGAAAAGCTACCCAGCCACACAGCTTGCAAAACCTCTTGCCAGCTTCGGCATGACACTTAGGTGAAGTGCCCAAATCAGTTACAGCTCTTCTCAAGAATTAGCATCTGGAAACAGCAAGATACTTAGGTGACAGAGAGGTCAGTGAGAATGGAGAGAAAGAATTGTTGACCATATTTACTTCTCCAATCCAGTTATTGACCAAATCCTTCAATACAGCTCCAGAGTTGGAAGACTCACAAAGATGGGGAGAGGTGTCATCTTAAGAAAAGCAAGGTGTTGCCTGTCAGGACTTGTGGGTAGGTGGTGATCACAGTGTGGAGAAAGAAATGAACAAATGGTGTTCTAGGGACTAATGAGTGGAGGGGGATTTTTTAACAACCACCTTCAGTAAGAAAGGGAGAGGGTTCTAGAAAGTCTTGGGAGGACAGCTCTCATGCACGATGCCAAACTGGCACATCAAGTCCTCAAGAAGCATCACAGCAACCTTAAGGAGTTGGGACGTCAAGTGTCAGTGTCCTCATCCTCTGGAGATGTGGGTCAACTTCTCTACGTCCAGGATGGGGCTAGTTATGGAACATCACTGACGGAGGAGGGGAACTCATTTCTTAGCTCTGTGGGTTCAGACAAGATCAGAATTATTCTCCAAAACTTTACCCGCTGCACTACTGCCTGGCCCTGAAAAAGTTTTAAGTGATGTCTAAGCTAAGCCATGAGCTTGCCTTATGCAGGAGAAAAACTATTTCCAAGAAAAGAATTGACTTGAAAACAAAAGTCATGGGCCAGGCCTATAACTGCTTGTGTTCCATGGACATACCAGGCGTGAAAGAAACAGCATCATGTCTCATGATGGGTCAGAGCAGCAGCACTTCAGATCAGGAAAAGATACACCAGAAAGACCATTCAGACAGACAATGGAGAAGGAACAACATCAAGAGACCAGACTCAAGGCTGTTGCATCAGTCCATGAGAGGCCTGGATAGGAGCAGCAGCAGGGGGGGTAAGAGATTTAAGAAACTCAGAGAAGCTGAAATGAACACAAGTTGGTATTGCAGAGCAGCAAGAGTGAGGTAATTTAAATTTAAGTGAAAATGAGTCTACAGGAAGGATCAACCAAAAACACCAGCTACTTGCTAAAAGGTATTTAGAGTTACTTCAAGAAATCTGCAAATGTGTGATGGTCACCAAGCAGCACTTGTGCATTGAATAAACAACGTGCTGGATGTGCAAGCACTCCAGGTTCAGCAAGATGTTTGCCTGTCTGTGTAGACTACTTTCTCAAACTGTTGCGCTATCAGAAAGCTAGGACGCTTTTCTGCAAAGAGAAATAGAGGAACATACATCATGACTTTTCTGACAACCCAATATCCTAACTGCCATCATGTGGAGAGGAAATTCATAAAGTTCAGGCTTCAAAAATCTCAAGTAACAAGTCTGAAACTCAAATCTAACTTAGTGGGAGGGAATAGGGCTATCCTCGGGCGTTAAGAGTAAAGAGCAAGGGAGGTGTGGAGCCGACTTTGAGTGGTGCAGCCATCACAGAGCAGTTGCAAGTGAACTGTGCTCCACTAAAACAACTACACACAACAAACCACAGACAAAGCTTCACTACACCAACAGGGCCATGTGAGGGGCACATGCAGCCTCTGGGAGAGAGTAAGGCTTGGCAAGGGCAGCAGTCAGTGGAGGGGAGGATGGCAGGTGAGCAAGACCAGCAAGCAACAGCACCCACCAATCGCCATTGCTGTTGGAAGTGCAGCAGTGATCACTATAGCAGCAGTGAAAAACAGACTGTCTATATTATTCCAACTCCTGATTATCAAATGATCTAAGCCAAAGGACATCATTGTAAAATTACCAAAAATGAAGGACAAAGAATATTATGGGCTTCCAGAGAAAGGAAGAATATAATCAAGCAGCACTGTGAAGTTCTCATCAGACTTCTCAACAGAAACCTTATGGACGGGTAGGGGTAGATAGCATAATGGTTCTGCAAAAGACTCTCATGCCTTGAGGCTCCAAAGTCCCAGGTTCAATATCCCACACTACCGTAAACCAGAACTGGAACACCAAGTTACAGATGCTACCTTGATTCCACCCTGACTTCTCTAGGCAGACAACCTCACTCGTGTGTCTTGGAACCTCACCTCTCCAGAGCTCTGGCCCACTGGGGAAGGATGAAAACAGACTGGGGTATGGATCAATCTGTCAATGTCCAGCAGAGAAGCAATTACAGAAGCCAGAACTCCTACCTTCTGCACCCAAATAACAACCTTGATCCATATTCCCAGTGGGGGAGAAGTGATAGGAAGATATGAGGGCTCTGAACTCCAGCTCCATCAGCACCCAGAGAGAGCAGGAAAAGGAGAGGGACATATGGAGGTAGTAATGTTGTCATGAGTGGCTTGGAGGGGGAAGAGAGGATTAGATTGGGAAGAAAAATCGGACAATTATGTATAAAGGCAGACAGACAATTGTAGAGATGATGGCTGGCCCATGTGGTGGCTTGCAGTGGGGTGACTGAAGATTCAGAACCCTGCTGGGAATGGAGTGGGATTTATACCCCTGTTGACATGTAATTTTGTAAACCAATATTAAGCCACTAATATAATTAAAAACAAACAAAAGCAAGTGACAGGATGAACAAAAAACAGGATTCACTTAACCTAGGCTTACAAGAGTGCCACATCGCATATAAAGACAAGCAGAGGCTCAGAGAAAGAGATTGGAGAAAGGTGTTTCAAGTCAATACAGGAAAAAAGAGGAACTGTTACCCTCATATCAGGTAAAAACAAACTTTTATTAAAAGAAAACACAAGGGGGGCAGCGGTAGTGCAGTGGCCTAAGCACACATGGTGCAAAGTGCAAGGCTCCCCACCTGCCGGGGTGGGTCACTTCATAGGCAGTGAAACAGGTCTGCAGGTGTCTTTCTCTTCCCCTCCTCTCTTCATTTCTGTTATATCCAACAACAACGACAGCAATAATAACAATAAACAAAAAGGGGGTGGGGAATGGCCTCCAGGAGCAGTATATTCGAGGTGCAGGCACCGAGCCCCAGCAATAACCTTGGAGGCAAAAAAAAAAAGTAGCTCAGTGGATTAAGTGCACATGGTGCAAAGTGCAAGGAATGGCTTAAAGATCTCGTTTTGAGGCCCTGGTTCCCCATCTGCATGGGGGGGGGGGTCACATCACAGGTGGTGAAGCAGGTCTGCAGGTGTCTTTCTCTACCCCCCTGTATTCCCCTCTTTATGTCTCTGTCCTATCCAGCAATAACACAATAATAACAACAACGATAAACAAGGGCAACAAAAACAGGAAAAATAGCCTCCAAGAACAGTAGATTTGTGGTGCAGGAACCAAGCCCCAGCATTAACCCTGGAGGTAAAAAAAAATTAACAAAGGGAAAAAAAAGAAAACACACAGAATGGAGAAGGATACTACAGAACAATCAAAGGATCGACCCAAGAAGATGTAACTGTGATGAATGTATCTGCACTCAGTATTCAGGGAAGGGCTTGCTCAGCTTATAAAATGCAGGAAGGACCTGTATGCCTAAGATTCCTGACTCAATACCAGACGTGCATTTAGCAGAGTAGTACTCTGGCTCTTCTCTCTCCCTCCTCTCACATGAGACAAATACACCTTATCTTCATATAATAACACAAATAAATATTAACAGACCTCAACTGATACACTGACAGCAACACAATAGTTGGGTATCACACACCATGACAGATACTTCAGACAAAAAAATAAATAAAAAGGGACCAGGAGGGGAGTCGGGTGGTAGCGCAGTGGGTTAAGTGCAGGTGGTGCGAAGCCCAAGGACCAGCGTAAGGATCCCAGTTCAAACCCCCAGTTCCCCACCTGCAGGGGTGTAGCTTCACAAGCGGTGAAGCAGGTCTGCAGGTGTCTTTCTCTCCCCCCCCATCTTCCCCTCATCTCTCCATTTCTCTCTGTCCTATCCAACAACACTGACAACAATAATAACTACAACAATAAAACAAGGGCAACAAAAGGGAATGAATAAATAAATATTTTTTTAAAAAAAGAAAAGGACCAGGAGCTCAGCAGTAGAGCATGTGCTTTACTAACTGTGACACTGAGGGTTCAAACCTCAGCATCGCATGGGAGAGCACAGCAACATCAAAAGCCACCTGGATGGTGGAGCAATGCTGTTATTTCTCTTATTCTGACTGTCTGCTCTTGGCAAAAAAATTTACTAAAGGGGAGCCAGGCAGTAGTGCAGTGGGTTAAGTAAGTACATGTGTCGTGAAGAGCAAGGACCGGCATAAGGATCCTGTTTCGATACCCCGGCTCCCCACCTGCAGGGGAGTCGCTTCACAATCGGTGAAGCAGATCTGCAGGTGTCTACGTTTCTCTCCTTGTCTTCCTTTCCTCTCGCAATTTGTCTCTGTCCTATCTAAAAAACAGCAAAAGAAAAAAAAAGGGGGGGGCCAAGGGCAGTGGATTCATCATGCTGGCAATGATAACCCTGGAGGCAAAAAAAAAAAAAATTATGAAATGAGAAAGTTGCCATGGGAACTTCAATATCACACATTTTGAAGTCCCAGACCATGAGAAAGAAAGAGAAAAACAAGAATTAGTGATTTTAAAGGACTAGATGAGATGGAACTAATACATATAGAATACATTATATGACAAAAATGATTACACATTCTTCTCAAGTGAGCATTCTTGAGGATTTGTCATATGTTGGAACACAAAAAATCTAATAAATATGTGAAATCATAAAATCTATTTTCTGTTCACATGGCTAGAAATTAACAATAAAAGGAAGAATCAAACATGTAGAGACTAAACACTGTGATTCTGAATAATACTTAGATTAACAAAAAATTTAGACCAATAAAAAAATTCCCTATAGGAAAATGAAAATAAAAAGAGGTGCTATCACCAAGAGGTCTTAATGATTACTAACCTCTATGCACCCAATGAGAGGCCATCTAAATACATCAAACATCTGCTGAGAGGGCTACAGCAATATACAAACAGCAACACAGTAACAGTAGGGGATTTCAACACCCCTTGGATTTTAGGCCAGAAACCACCAAATACTTAGAGGAAAATATTGGTAGAACCCTTTTCCATCTAAATTTTAAAGGCATCTTCAATTAGAGGAATCCAATTATAAAAAAAAAAAAAAAAGTTCAACAATAAACACAAAGCATAACTTGGACTGGGTCTGGTGTATTGCACCAAAGTAAAGGGCTCTGGGGGCAGGGGAGAGGGTTCAGGTCCTGGAACATGATGGCAGAGGAGGGGGTGTATTGTTATGTGAAATGTTATGCATTTACAAACTATTATATTTTACTGTTGACTGTAAACCACTAGTCCCCCAATAAAGAAAGTTTAAAAAGAGCTATCAGATATCATGGGATATATAAAAGACAGAAGTACATAGTAATTTAAGACCACATTAAGATCTCAGAAAACAATTTAATATTACATAAGGAGCAATAAACAGACCCAAAAGTCAAATAAAATAATAAAAGTCAGAAAATAAAATAGTAACCAAAAAGCCAACATAAAAAATCAGTGATAACAAGATTTGGTTCTTTGAAAGGATCAATAGATAAAGTACTAGCTAGGTTAAGAAGGAAAAAAAGGGGGGGTGCTGTGGGTGGCACACCTGGTTGAGCACACATGTTAGTGTGCAAGGACCCAGGTTCCAGCCCCTGGTCCCCACCTGCTAGGGAGAAGCTTCACAAGTGGCGAAGCAGAGCTGCATCTCTCTGTCTCTGTCTCCCCCTATCCTCCCAATTTCTGGCTGTCTCTAGCCAATAAATTAAGATAATTTTTTTTTAAAAAGGAAAAGCTGTGATAAAAAGAATCAGAAATGAGAGAAATGTCATTATAACTGATACTTCAGAAACACAAAGGATTATGAGAGGATAGTGTGAGGGGGGATGCACATCCCCGTGTGGAAGAAGCTGGGTTTGAACCGTGAGCAAGCACATGAGGCACCTGCTGGGTGAGGGAGGGCTGGAGGGACCTTCAGCAACAGTGGTGCAGTGCTCTCCTTCCTCTGACTCTCTTCCTACTGCTGTCTCTCACTCTCTAGTGGAAAAAAGTGGTCACGAGGAATATTGCTTCATGTAAATTCTCAGCCCTATAAATAAGACTAGAAGCAAAAAGAATTATGAGTCTGTATGCAAGCAAAATGGACATTCTAGGGGGCTAGGTGTTATAGCACAGTGGGTTAAGCACACATGGTGCGAAGCACAAGGATAGGAGCCTATGTGGGAGGGAGTCACTTCACAAGTGGTGAAGCAGGTCTACAAGTGTCTGTCCTTCCCTCCCTCCATCTTCCCCTCCTCTTCATTTCTCCTTCACTCAATAATAAAATAAAAAGATTTCAAAAAAATGTTTTAAATGGACATTCTAAAAAAGGGGGGAGGCACATTTTTAAAATAACACAACCTTCCAAGACTGAACTAAGAGAAAACAGCCTAAGCAGGCAAATCACAGGTGCAGAAATGGAGTTAGTACACAAGTCTCTGACAAGAACAAACACCCATTCCTAAAAGGCTTCACTGATGAGTTCTACTCAACTTTTGAAGAGATAACACCCATCCTGTTCAAACTCTCAAAAACCGCAGAGGTGGGGACACCTAGATACATTTACAAAGCAAATATCACTTGATCCCCAAAGCAGGAGAGTACAAAAATAAATAAGAAAATAAAAATATAGACTGACATCCCTAATGAACACTGATGAAAAAAATCCTCAAAATCTTAGCAAATAAAATCTGACAAAACGTCAAGAGAATCATCTATCATGAGTAGGTAAGACTCATACTAGTGATGCGAGGGTGGTCCAAGACATGCAAAATTAATGCGATACACCATGCCAACAAAAGCAAAGATAGACAACACATGATTATATCAACAGATACTAAAAACACCTTTAAGATTCATCACCCATTTATGACTTTAGGAATCCTAGTAAACTGAGAACAAAAGGAATATACTTTAATAAAATAAAGGCCATATATGACCCATATTTAGCCTCATACTCAATGGTGGAAAACTGAAAAAAGAATTCCCAAAGATAGAGAACATGATAAGAAGTTCTCTCTCTGACACACACTCTTTTTCTCTTTCCCTCCCTTGTGCTCTCCCATCCCCCCTTTCTCCTTCTCCCTCTCTTGACCAAGAGTGAAAGAGACCACAGCACCCAACTTCCTTCAGTGCAGTGGGGACCAGGCTCAAGCCTGGGTCACCCCCATATCAAAGCAGCACGTACCATCCCGGTGAGCTATCTTCTAGTGGGTAAGTATAGACACCCTGGGGGTGTCTATACTTACCACATCTGTTAAACATAATCCTGGAGGTCTAGCCAGAAAACTCAGGCAAGAGAAAGATACAAAAGAAATGCAAATTGGAAGCAAACTTAAACTATAGCTATTTGCAGATGACATAATATACAAAGAAAACCCTAGATACTCCACCAGAAAAACTACTAGGAACAAGAAGCTCAGTAAATCAGCACCATATAAAATGTATATACATAAGTCTGTTGCATTCCTATACACAAAGGAAAAAATCTAGGAGACAAATCCA
Source organism: Erinaceus europaeus (assembly GCF_950295315.1). Classification (NCBI taxonomy): domain Eukaryota; kingdom Metazoa; phylum Chordata; class Mammalia; order Eulipotyphla; family Erinaceidae; genus Erinaceus; species Erinaceus europaeus. The sequence continues at coordinate 45,537,356 of NC_080168.1, forward strand.
CTAACAACTGCTTCAGAGAACTTAAAGTGCTTCAGAGTAATCTAACAAAGGAGGTGAGAACCTTTACAATGAAACTCTAGGGCAATGAGAAAAGAAACGGAAGACCAATAAATGGAAGGATGTCATGCTAGTGATCACCTTAGTTAAAGCAATTTATAGATTCAGTCAAAAGTGCAATCAAAAGTCCAATGGCATTCTTCATGAGAACTGAACAATCTAAATGATGTGTGGAGCCACACACAACCACAAATAGCCAATGCAGTTCTTAAAGGGAAAGAAAAAAAAAATGAAGGAAGCCTGCTCCCTGACTTCTGTTATACCAGAAAGCAGTATTACTGCAGTATGGTATTGACGGGGCTGGGTGGCAGTGCACCCAGTTAAGTACACGTATTACCATGTGCAAGGACCAGGGTTTAAGCCCTACTCCCCACCTGCAAGAGGTGCTTCACGAGCAGTGTCTCTCTCTCCTTCTCTATCTCCCTCTCCCCTCCTGGCTTCTCTCTGTTCTATCGAATAAAATAGAAAAGAAAAAATGGGAAAAAAATGACTGCCAGGAGCAGAGGCAATTAAAAATAATTAAAAAAAAAAAAAAAAAAACAGGATGGATTCAGGTCAGTTGCTCTGCCATGACATGGTCTGTGTCTCCTTGCTCCTTACCTTCTGCTGCCCTGCCACAGAATGGCCCACAAGCCACTCTGTACTTTGATGAGTATCAGCATACCCAGAGAACATTCTAAACAAGTACCCAAAACCCATCTGATGTCTGGAGAGGAATGGAGGAGGAGACTTGGTGTCCAGCAGAGGCTGGGCTGGGTTCATTCCATGATTCATGAACCAAGAATCACAGATTCTTCTCTTCAGACGACCTCTTCCAAAAGACCAAAACAAATGAAGTATAGGACACCATCAGTTAAATTGTTTCCATATTTAATGTCTATGTGTATATGGTAGTGTTCAGTGAGTACTTGAAAAGACGTACAAATCCTTCATCTACATCTGTGCATGAGCTGTGTTCACAGCAACAGAGCTCAGACTTTACCTGTTAAATAAAGCTGGTCTGTTGCATTTATCATAAAAAAGGATGGTATTGTAACAAAAACAGGCTCTCAGACAAATGAAATAGGGAATTCAGAAATAACCCACTGTATATGGGTCTTTACTATATGACAAAGCTGTACAAAGAAGAAAGCAAAGTTTTCAACAAGTGGCGCTAGGAGAACTGGACAGCTACATTTTTTTAAAAAAAATAAAATCAAACTAGACACCACACACAAATTTTAAGTCAAGATGAACTAAAGACTTGGATATTAGAGTGGCATCTACACAGCACAGAGGGAAAAACAAGTGATGCCTGCAGGCACTGACATCAGAGACATACTTAGAAATTCAAGCCCATGGACAAGGGCAAACTCAAACAAGAAAACAAATGGGGCTACATGAAATTACAATTTTGCACATCCAAAGAAACTACACAGATATAAAATTACCTAGAAAATGGGATAAAATACCTACATGGCACACATCTGACAAGGAACTCATATGGAAAATATATAAGGAAATCATGCAGTTTAATAGGGAATAGCAACCCACTAAGGTGGGGAGACGATGTGGACAGACACCTCCCCAACAGTCACATGAAAACAATGTTCAATGTCACTTACCTTTTACAGCCACAATGAGGTGCCACTTCAGTGACAGTGGGCTACAGATAAAAGATGGGAAACAAGTGTTGACAAGGGAGTGGATACAAACTTTCTCTCCAGCCCTCAGTATTTATCTGTTAGAGTGCCTGCTTTTTTTTTTTTCTTTCAAGTAAAAAGAGACAGAGTCAGAGAGGGAGGGATGGAAGGAGGCAGGCTATAATACTAACGCTTCTTCCAGTTCAGTGAGGGCCAGGTTTGAACCTGTGTCACAGGCATGGGGAAGCAGCCACCCAGCTGATCCTAGGGGATGTGCCTCATTAGGTGAGTGGCCCAGGATTCAAACCAGCACCACATGAGAGAACCTCATCCCTGGGAGAAGCCCTAGGGCTATGGTGTCTGGGTTTATTTTATTTTTTTAACCAGAGCACTGCTTAGCTCTGGTTGATGGTGGAACAGGGGATTGAACTCAGGACTTTGGAGCCTCAGGTATGAGAGTCTCTTGGCATAACCATTATGTTATCTACCCCATCCTGTTTTTAACAAAGCAGTAGATGTGGAGTGCAGGCACCAAGCCCCAGTGATAATCCTGGAGGCAAAGAAAATATACATATAAAAGAGTATACCAGGAGCAGTGAAACTGTACAGGCATGGAACCTGCTGGCAAAAACAAGAAGTGAAGAAATAAATCTTCACATGAAACAGAAATTTGGCACCAAAGAAAACCTGTATTATAATTAATCATAAATGTAGACTTCAAGTCCATTGTTAGAACAGATCGAGTAAGCTATAACCACATTCTCTCTACATCTGCAGCAAAGCAGACAGAACTGGTGAACACTAAGCTAGCAGTAAGGTAGGGCACTTTGTTTTAATTCACTCAAGCAGCTCCTTAAATAACATCATTTTGTTCAAGTTCATTTGAGTTCATTTTGTTGCAACATTGATGGTGAAAAAAAATTCCTGGCCCATGTTGTACAAAGTGACATTGTTCCAGAACCTGGTTTCCTTATGCACCTTTTCACTTAAAGTTGTAACTTCAAAAAACCTGTTGACACTGTTAAGTGAAGACTTACTGTATGTGCCTGGGTCACCTACAAAAGCTGATGATGTGCTAGCACCACTCTCAGAGCATGACTATCACAAATACTGTGGACATACAGCTGAGAACCAGTCAGCTGCTGGAGGGTCAGAAGGCAGAAGCCAGACACTGCAGGCTGCTTGCACTTTCTGTGTCTACTTCACAAAGTGGAGAGGTTTTATTTTCTTAAGTTTTCTTTCTTTTTTTTTTTTTTTTTTTTTGCCTCTAGGGTTATTGCTGGGGCTCAGTGCCTGCACCATGAATCTACTGCTCCTGGAGGCCATCCCCCCACTTTTGGTGCCCTTGTTGTTGTAGTTATTATTGTTGTTGATGTCGTTCCTTGTTGGATAGGACAGAGAAAAATGGAGAGAGAAGGGGAAGACAGAGGGGGAGAGGAAGCTAGACACTTGCAGACCAGCTTCACTGCCTGTGAAGCGACTCCCCTGCAGGTGGGGAGCCGGGGGTTCAAACCAGGATCCTTATGCTGGTCCTTGTGCTTTGCGCCACCTGCGCTCAACCTGCTGCGCTACTGGCCCGACCCCCAGTTTTTATTTTCATGCCAGTTTTCCCTATAATTACAGAAACAAGAACTAGTGTTTTCTCTCATTTCTCACAAATGTTTGAGTAGGAAAAAACTGTCCTGAGCATTTTATTTTGGCTATGCCCTACACACAACACTCCTGATACCAGATCTGAGGGTCCCCACAACATAAACCTCAAGCACTGGAGACAGTGTCAGGTCCCTCACAGGGTGGCACCAGTGCTTCTGGTCAGCAAAGTTTTCAACATCCCTCTCTTCAACTCTAATTTGTAGAACAGCTACAAATTAGACAGAAGACAGAAATATCCTACTTAGTGGACTACCAGTTCATAGAAATTTAGGAACAGTTGGACAGAAGAGATGCTTAGAGCAAAGCATAATAGCAAAAGGGCAGAGTTTCCTTGTCCTCTCCAGAGCCCCACTCTCCCCCATCACTGCATGGGCACCAGTCCAGAAGTTCTTTCAGCCAACTCCCCCCTCATATACACACTTTAAAAAAAAAATAGATTGAGAGAGAGAGAGAGAACCGGAAACAAAGCACAACTCCGGCATGTACAATGCTGGGAATCAAACTTGGGACTTCATACTTTTAAGTTCAATGCTTCAGTCACTGTACCACTACCAGGGTCACACTTTGGCAGTTTCATGATACAGGCACAGCTCATCAGTCAGCTTGTCAACTTGCAGTCCCGCCCCCTCCCCAGAGTCCCATCTTAAAGTTCCAAGCCTTTAATCATGCTCTTGGTCCTCTGGCCACTAGCTCCACCCTTGGCAGCTTCCAGAAGTCACCTCAAATAACATAAGCCATGTTCAACATTATCCTCATTTAGGAGATACCAAGGATTTTAGGAACTCAGACACAAATGGGACCCAATACACATGTTTCTTATTATAAATGACAGTGCTAACAGTTCACTGTCATGATCCTCCTGGAGTAAAGTGATAGTAGGAACTCAGTGGAGTGAACCAGGTGAAGGTGAAACAGTCATAAGTCCTTTAGCAGTAACACTGTCCCATGGAAAGTCTTCCAGAATCAAATCTTTTTTAAAATTTTTTTCTTTATTGGGGGATTAATGTTTTAAATTCGACAGTAAATACAATAGTTTGTACATGCATAACACTTCTCAGCTTTACACATAACAATTCAACCCCCACTAGGTCCTCTGTCAACCTTTTCCAGGACCTGTATTCTGCCTCCCTCACTCCCATCCCAGAGACTTTTACCTTGGTGCAACACACCAACTCTAGTCCACCAGAGCCAAGTCTTAAGAGATTCGCTTTTACCTTAGCTTTTCTCTTCCCTCCTACTCTCCTTTCTTCCTCCCCTCTTTTTTAAGAATCCAACCTTTTGAGGTCCAGGAAAATAAGTCAGCCGGTAGAGCACAGGACCTGCATGCCTGAGGCTCCTGGTTTGAATACCAGTACCACATGTGCTCTGAGTTCATTCTCTCTCTCTCTCTCCTTCCCTCCTTACCTCAGTCCCCTCTCTTGTGCATTTGATGCTTTTCAGCCACCAAGTTGTAGATGCTACCATGACACCAGCCTGACTTCCCTGGGCAGATGACCTCACCCAGTGCACTCTGGACCCCTACACCTCCCCAGACTCCTGCCCCACTGGGGAAAGCAAGAGACAGGCTGGGAGTATGGATCGACCTGCCCATGTTCAGTGAGGAAGCAATTATAGAAGCCAGACCCTCATTGGGGCAGCTTGGAACGTTCCTACTCATGACCACAGAATATGAGCTCAAATCTACAGGGGTGCAGAGGCCACGTAAGCTCGTAAGCTGAATATGGGCCCCAGATCAGATCAAATCAATGGGGTTTACAGTCAACAATATTAATACATCTTTCCCATATTTCGGAGCTACTCTATTCCCTTTCTGGTCCTTTTTCCAGCTTTCTGTTCCTTTTTCCAGTCAAAACATCATCTCCAGCTTTCTGTTCCTTTTTCCAGCCAAGACATCATCTTCCCCAGGCAACAACTTGGATCCACCTGCATATCAGATTTCAGGCTCATGGGAAAAAAGAAAAAGAAAAGAAAAAAAACTAGTATAGCCACAGGCCCTTTGGAATATAACTAAAATATGCCTACTAGCTATCTACCAAATGGAGACACCTCCCCCCCAACTCTTCATCTGCACTATTAAAGCTCTTAGGTCCATGATTGGTCAACAATTTGTTTGGCTTTGTATGTTAACTCTCTTTTCAACCACCAGGTTCCAGATGCTAGCATGCCAACCAGACTTCCCTGGACAGACAACCCCACCAATGTGTCCTGGAGCTCCCTTTCCCCAGAGCCCTTCCCCATAGGGAAAGAGAGAGGCAGGCTGGGAGTATGGATCGACCTGTCAATGCCCATGTTCAGCGGGGAAGCAATTACAGAAGCCAGATCTTCAACCTTCTGCATCCCACAATGACCTTGGGTCCATACTCCCAGAGGGTTAAAGAATAGGAAAGCTATCAAGGGAGGGGATGGGATATGGAGTTCTGGTGGTGGGTATTGTGTGGAGTTGTACCCCTCTTATCCTATGGTTTTGTCAGTGTTTCCTTTTATTTATTTATTTATTCCCTTTTGTTGCCCTAGTTGTTTTATTGTTGTAGTAGTTGTTGTTGTTGGATAGGACAGAGAGAAATGGAGAGAGGAGGGGAAGACAGAAGGGAGAGAAAGACAGACACCTGCAGACCTGCTTCACCACCTGTGAAGCGACTCCCCTGCAGGTGGGGAGCCGGGGGCTCGAACTGGGATTCTTACGCTGGTCTTTGTGTTTGTGCCACATGCGCTTAACCTGTTGCGCTACTGCCCAACTCCCCAGTGTTTCCTTTTTATAAATAAAATTTAAAAAGGACAAAAACAAAAAGAAGAAGCCAGACCCTTGACCTTCTGCACCCCATAATGATCCTGGGTTCATGCTTCCAGAGGGATAATAGGAAAGCTTTCAAGGGAAGGGATGGGATACAGAACTCTGGTGGTGGGAATTGTGTGGAATTGTACCCCTCTTATCTTATGGTCTTGTCAATATTTTTTATTTTATAAATAAAATTTTACAAGTCTTTAAAAACAACTGTCAAATGGGGAAAATAAAGTCTCTAACAAATGGTGTTGGGTGAATTGAACAGCCATAAGCAGAAAAAATGAAACTATATCACCACCTAACACCAGCACCAAAATTAACTCAAAATGGATCAAAGATAGATATCAAACCTGAAACTATAAAGTACATAGAAGAATACACTGGTGAAACATTCCAGGACCTTAGCATTAAGGACATATTTGGAGTGGTCCGGGATGTGGAACAGTGGATAAAGCATCGGACTCTCAAGCATGAGGTCCTGAGTTCAATCCCTGGCAGCACATGTACCAGAGTGACGTCTGGTTCTTTCTCTTTCTCCTATATTTCTCATTAATAAATAAATAAAATCTTTAAAAAAGACATATTTGGAGACTCCATACCATGGGCAAGGGAAACAAAAACAAAAATGAATGGGATTATATCAAATTAAAAAAGCTTTTACACATCTAAAGAAAATTTTGTACAGATCAAAAAACCCAGCAAATGGGAAAAGATATTTGCACACTACATGTCAGACAAGCAGTTAATATCAAACATCCATAAAGAACTAATACACTTGAACAAAAAGAAATAGAACAACCCAATAAAAAAGGGTGCAGAAGAGATAGGTAGACAGTTCTCTAAAGAAGAGATGCACATGGCCCACAGACATATACAGAAATGCTCCAATTCACTCAGAAATGTAAATCAAAACCACAGTGAGATTCTACCTCACACCTGTGAGAATGGGATCCATTAATAAAACAGGAGAAGATAAGTGCTGGAGAGGATGTGGAGAGAGATGAATTCTACTACACTGCTGGTGGCAATGTAAACTGGTACAACCACTATGGAAAATAGTATGAAGAATCCTTAAACAACTACAAATGGAAATGCCATATGATCCAGCAATTCCACCACGAGGCATATACCCAAAAGACAATAACCCTGATTCAAAGGGACATATGCACCCCCATGTTTTTATTCTATTTTATTTATTGGATAAAGACAGCCAGAAATTGAGAGGGAAGAGAGTGGTAGAGGGGGAGAGAAACAGACACCTGATACACTGCTTTATCACTCACAAAGCTTTCCCCCTGTAGGTGGGGACTGGGGGGCTTGAACCCAAGTCCTTGCACATTGTAACATGCACTCAACCAGGTGCACCCAGTCCCTGTACCCACCCACACTCCTCCCACGTTGATATTAGCTTTATTCACAACAGCAAAAAACTGGAAACAACCAAAATTACCTGTGGCAGATGACTGGATATGGAACATATCCATACAGGAAAAAAAAAAAAGATGTTATTGTTTCCTTTGGGATAAAGTGGATGGAACTGGAGAAGATTATGCTTAGTGAAGCAAGTAAGGAGGTGAAGAACAACTACAGAATGGTTTCACTCATATGCAGAGTATAGAGAATTGAATATACATATTTGAAAAAAGCAAAACATCAACCTGTTTCTAAGAGTGTGGGAGAACTATAGTGGTTATCTATGCGAGTGGGGATGGGGACACAGAACTTTGGTGATGGGAGTGGTGGGGGAAAATTTTAAAAATGAAAATGAGTTACAATATGGCCAAAAAAGGATTAAAAGAAGAATTTCTCCAAGTTATAATTTATGAAAAAATACAAGGTGTACATTTGTAGCATAAAAAAAAAGGAGAAGCGAGCTTCCTGGGGTGAGGGACAGGAGACTGAACCCTGTGTGTTTTACTCTGTCATTTCTCACCTTAGTGCTGACAACAATCTTAGCCGTATGTACCATTAAATGGTAGAGGGGGGTTCAGCTGGCCTTGGGCTCCACACTAGCACAAGTTGAGAGCACAAAGGTAAGACACTGGAACTCCATGGATAGTGGAGTAGTACTTTGGTATCACTCTTTTGCTTTTTAAATTAAGTTTAATAAATAAATAAATAAAAGGGTAGGGGCTGGACTGTTGTTTTCGCCGGGCTGGCCTCACAGGCGGGTAACAGACGACCCGGGACTCATGGCTGGGTTGTACGCAGTATCTCTTTATTTTTTTTTAAGTCAATGTCAAACAAAAATTCAGTCATTCAAATCACTCTCTTACGAAACAGATCTCACCATGTAGCATCAAGAGTCCCCGGAGGGCGTCCTAGTCCAAAAAACTCCTCGAAATTCCATTTAGGGTGCTTCTGACTGTTCCTGCTGGATTGCTTCAGGCACCCATTTTTAAAAGTGTCTTCCCATCGAAGAAAGAATCCAATCAGGAGAGTAGAACTAACCACGTGTCTCCATTCTTGGGGACTGCCAGGGTACTGGAGAACGTTCCTCAAATTAGAGCTAAACTAGTAGTTTAGTTTAGCTTAGCTTGGTATAGATTGCGCTGCATCCTGCATGAATAAAGAGATACTGCGTACAACCCAGCCATGAGTCCTGGGTTGTCTGTTACCCGCCCATGAAGCCAGCCCAGCGAAAACAACATATGGCGCCTACAACGTGGGACCGGACCTGCGCAACTCCCAGATAAGTGAAGACTTTGCCTACCTATGCATTATGGTCTTCTCTTCTACTTATGAAGAGGTTTGCCAAAGCCTCTACTGTTTCATCATGAGACAGTTACTCTGTCTCTGGAACATTTTGCTCTGGGCCACACTTTGTTTCCCTGACCAGGAACTTTGGTTTCTTGTGACCCTAAAATCATAGAGCTTGGGAGATGCACTGAGATTTCTCCTTAGACTTTCTGGATTCCCTCTCCCATGTTTCCTGAGGAAAAGGACTACATTTTGCTCCAGGCCACAATTTGGTTCTTTATGACTGTGATCATAGACCTTGGGATATGCATGGGGATTTCCACTGGGACTTTCTGGACTTCTTCTCACATGTTTCCCGCTGAGGAGCATTCTCCAGTACCATGGCAGTCCCCAAGAATGGAGACACGTGGTTAGTTCTACTCTCCTGATTGGATTCTTTCTTTGATGGGAAGACGCTTTTAAAAGTAGATGCCTGAAGCAATACAGCAGGAACAGTCAGAAGCACCCTAAATGGAATTTTGAAGAGCTCTTTGGACTAGGACGCCCTCCGGGGACTCATGATACTACATGGTGAGAACTGGATAATCTGGTTCAAGTTGTGTATCATAAGAGAGTGATTTGAATGACTGAATTTTTGTTTGACATTGACTTAAAAAAAAAATGCTGGACACAGCCATGATTTATAGAGACATCCAGTAACAATCCAAAAAATTGTTTTTTCCCTCCTTTGATTTCTTTTTTATGTCTTGGCATAAATCTGAAACGTTATGAGTTATGGGCGGGGCAGATAGTGCAACGATTATGTTAATTATTCTCATGCCTGAGGCTTCTACCATGGTTCTTCTGTTTACCTTTCCACATTTTATTGAGTTTAAACTGTTTAAACAACCTTAAAATCATACTAGAAAGGACTTCCAATTATAATGGAGTTATCAATTATAGTAAACTTCTAATCTGCTACAAGTTTTGTTTGACAAGTAAGTGAATTTCAGCTGTCAAGTCTTCACATGAAAAAGCAGCTACTCAAATGGAATTCCTGAAAATCCATTTGGATCCTGTTCTCTGACATCGCCCACAAGATGGAATGACTACAACGCACCCACAGAAACCAATGATGTGACCTGGCACAACCTGAAGAAACAGATTCACAGACTCCAAAGATCACTCTCTACAGAAAAGCAGAATTCTGGTGGCCGACATTCCCCATCGAGACAGACATGCAGTGTTTCATCCCTTGGCATTTTCTTCTGTGGTCAGCTACTTTGGACTGATACCTCCATCAGACTTACTGGTACACGCTGCTGTGTTTCTCAAAGACTAACTTCAGCCAATTGCCTTGAGACTTTATAGACCATGTCCCCTCGCCTGCAGGCTCTTCCCCAGAGGTAGAAAACTACCCCTCCTTATTAGGTTATGCCCACAGAGGTAGGAAACGCCCTTTGAGGCAAGAGATGCCCCCAGAGGCATGAAGCGCTCCCAGAGGCAAGAAATGCCCTTTCGCCTGCTAGGCCTTGCCCTTTGAGGCAAGAAACGTTCCCCTTGGCATCACACTGGTTATTGCTGCTCGCCTATTTTGTTTTCCATGTCTTATGCCAGTTCTTTTGAAAACGCCTGTATGATATAGGTTTCTGTTCACCCCACAATCCTGATAGTATGGCCATTAGTTAAAAAGAAAGGGGGAATTGTTGGTATGCTTCTAATTCTGCTTTTAAAACCCCCTTCTGTTTCATTTGGTTTAATCCCCCCTGCATTCTATTTACATAACACTGTATTCTATTTACATAACCTCTGTTAACAAGCACCACCCTCCCTCCAGGGCATTGGTGGTTCAGTGGTAGAATTCTTGCCTGCTCCGCCCCCTCTCCTTGTCACACTCTGATTTTCACCAGTCACTTTTCTCTCCACCCTCTCTGTGTCGCATCCTGTTCCCACCCTACTGGGCTAGTATATTTATAAGGACAAGATTGTTTGTATTTTTTAGTTTAGCTTAGCTTGGTATAGATTGCGCTGTGTCCTGCATGAATAAAGAGATACTGCGTACAAAACCAGCCATGAGTCCCGGGTCGTCTGTTACCCGCCCGTGAAGCCAGCCCGTCAAAAACAAAACTGGACGGTGGCACACCTGGTTAAGCACATAGTACAAAGTGTAAAGATCCACGCTCACTCACAAGTGGTGAAATAGGTCAGCAGGTGTCTCTGTCTCTTTCCCTCTATCTTCTCTTCTCTCATGTTCTCTCTGTCCTGTTAAATAGGATTTTTTCCAATGGGGAAAAAAATGAAGTGAATTCGTAGTGCTGGCACCAAACCCTAGTGATAATCCTGGAGGTAATAATAATTTTAAAAAGGGCCAAGGATGTGGAGTGGAGATAGAGTGTATGTTGTGCATGCTTGAGGTCCTGGTATGGATCGATTACCAGAAAACAAAGAACAAGAAATCTCAATAAAAAAGGGGGGGGTTGGCGGTAGCACAGCAGGTTAAGGGCACATGGTGCAAAGCACAAGGACAGGTTAGGGTCCCACCTGCAGGGGAGTTGCTTCACAGGCGGTGAAGCAGGTCTGCAAGCGTCTCTCTGTCTCTCTTCCTCTCTATCTTTCCCTTCTCTCAATTTGAGAGAATTCCTCTCTAAATTGAAAGTAGGGCACCAAAGTAAAAACCCTGTGGTGAGGGGTAGACATGCGGCTTCCTGGGCCGGTAGGGGGTGGGGGTGGGTGGGTGGGAAGGGACATAATCTTTTGGTGGTGGGAATGGTGTTTATATACACTCCTAGTAAAGGGTAGTCATATAAATCACTAGTTAATTAATATGAGAGGGGAAAAACTAATTTTATGTCTCGAAGTTTTTAAAACACAGACTGAGTCTTCTTAATATATACGCTATGGATTTGATATGCAGACTCTCTCAAAAGCCCAGACCAAGTAGATCAGAGGCAACCAGTGGCACAGCTATTTACAAGATACTGGGTACTATACAGCAAACCCTAACAAAAGGACCTTTCAAAGTTAACCCAATTACCAAATAATGTGATGATAACATTAACTATCCATTGTCTTTTTGAACCCTAAGACAGCAGGAACCTCACATCTCCACTAGAGAGCCTATATTTCTCCCAGTCCTGGAAACTTAGGATAGGGCCCACTTTCCCGCATGCCTCTCCCAATCCATATCAAATAATATTGCATCAGCCGATCGCAACCTAATCAACGCAACAACTGCCACCTCAACATGCTTCAGTTCAGACTGTGTCCAGAGACTTCACGTGTGGAATGACTACGCTTCAGCTTCATTACTCGGGTGAGACCTTTCCTTTCATAGCATTCTCTAATTCCATCCCAGGTGGATTACTTTCTTTTTTTAAAATATTTATTTATTTATTTCCTTTTTGTTGCTTGTTTTTTTTTTTTAATTTAAGAAAGGATTAATTAACAAAACCATAGGGTAGGAGGGGTACAATTCCACACAATTCCTACCACCCAATCTCCATATCCCACCCCCTCCCCTGATAGCTTTCCCATTCTCTATCCCTCTGGGAGCATGGACCCAGGGTCGTTGTGGGTTGCAGAAGGTAGAAGGTCTGGCTTCTGTAATTGCTTCCCCACTGAACATGGGCGTTGACTGGTCAGTCCATACTCTCAGTCTGCCTCTCTCTTTCCCTAGTAGGGTGGGTCTCTGGGGAAGCGGAGCTCCAGGACACATTGGTGGGGTCTTCAGTCTAGGGAAGCCTGGCCGGCATCCTGATGACATCTGGAACCTAGTGACTGAAAAGAGAGTTAACATATGAAGCCAAACAAATTGTTGAACAAGGTGGATTACTTTCTAACAAAGTCCCTAACCCTAGATATACACCAGGTTCTGTGAGAGAGAGCATATATTCACACGTATCCATAAACAAGTGCAAAAGCAGAAGTACACTGGAGTTTGCAGTGAGTACCCCCCCTAACACTTCCTCTCCACTATTCCAACCTTTGGGTCCATGATTGCTCAGCAATTTGTTTGGCTTTGTATGTTAACTCTCTTTTCAGCCACCAGATTCCAGATGCCATCAGGATGCCGGCCAGGCTTCCCTGGACTGAAGACCCCACCAATGTGTCCTGGAGCTCCGCCTCCCCCAGAGACCCACCCTACTAGGGAAAGAGAGAGGCAGACTGGGAGTATGGACCGACCAGTCAACGTCCATGTTCAGCGGGGAAGTAATTACAGAAGCCAGACCTTCCACCTTCTGCAACCCACAACGACCCTGGGTCCATGCTCCCAGAGGGATAGAGAGTGGGAAAGCTATCAGGGGAGGGGATGGGATATGGAGACTGGGTGGTGGGAATTGTGTGGAGTTGTACCCCGTCTACCCTATGGTTTTGTTAATTTATCCTTTCTTAAATAAAAAATAAAAAATAAATTTAAAAAAGGGGGGTCGGCGGTAGCGCAGCAGGTTAAGCGCACATGGTGCAAAGCACAAGGACTGGTTAGGGTCCCACCTGCAGGGCAGTCGCTTCACAGGTGGCAAAGCAGGTCTGCAAGCATCTCTCTGTCTCTCTTCCTCTCTATCTTTCCCTTCTCTCAATTTCTCTGTCTCTATCCAACAAATAAATAAATAAGTAAATAAATAAATAAAATAATTAAAAAAAAATTTTTTAAAGACTGCTGAGAGAATGCCACACTTAGAAGAGGAAGAACAACTGCTCTCTCCTAGGGGACACACACACACACACACGCACACGCACACGCACACGCACATGCACACACTTGCACGCGGTCTCAGGCAGCCCTTGGCAAACAAACCAGGGATGAAAAACTCCCTCAGCCCTGGAGAGACCAGACCACCAGCCTTTTGATTCTTTCAAAAAGTCTGGTGAAAGACTGGGGGACCTGCAGGCCCCCTTGTTGGCCTGTGGATCTGATCTGCCAGCTCTCTGCCATGAGGAGGGGAGGGACTGGAGAGGGGGAGCATGGACTGGTAGCAGATACCTCCTCCCTGTCTTTCTGGGTGTCCATTAGCATAATTCAGGGGGGAGGGGACGGAATCTCTGCTTTGGTGATTTGAACTTTTCTATCCTTCAGTGCTGACGATGGCCAAGTGACCCACATTTAAAAAGCATTTACAATAAAATGATGTACTATCTTTTGTGCCAGCAGCTTCCCCCACTGAAAAGCAAAAATGTTTCTAAATTGTTCCTTCTTGTCAGCAGTAATGGCTGTGCTATATTTCAACTCATCTCCCTGGTGGGCATAGAAAGAAAAGGGTGATAAAGGGCACAGCTGTGGACACTTTATGGCCTGCTTGGGGGGGCAGGCTGGGGGTGGGGAGGGGGAAAGGCAAGAAACAGATTGACTGTGTGTCAACAAATGCAGCTGGGAAAAGAGAAGGCTCTTTGAGAGCTTACAACTTAAAGTCCAAGATAAATGATGTTCCTATTTGGAAAGAGGGAGAAAAAAAAATGGAGGTGAAATTCAATAAAGGTTGGCTGAAAAGGGAAGACTTCCAAAGGCCTTTTTCCGCAGCTAAGCAGCTCACCAGAGAAATGAGTAAAAGTGGCTGCAGGCGGCGGGGGTGGGGGGTGGGGGTGGGGGGTGGGGGGTGGTGGTTGTTGTAAAGCACAGTACCTAGAGACAAAGACCCATCCTGGCCAAGGCCTTACAATGCCAGGCCTGGCAGAACTGGACTTCAGAGAGTCCTGCCAGGTTGGGGGTGGGGTCAAGCTGTTCAGGAGATCAGGAGAAAGCCTCAGGAAACTCTGACAGTCCTGCTTTGGCGGGAGGAGGTGTTGAGGAGTTAGATCTTGCAAATTGGAGCAAAGGTAGAAAAGTCTTAGAGGCCCCTCGGGAAGGCTGAGTTCTAAGAGAAAAGGTGTTGGGTGTTGAGGGACCAGGAGACCCAGCCTGAGTCCAGGCCCTGGCACTGACAAGCTCAGAGAGGAGTGCTAGTCCTGACACCTCTGTAGTCCTTGACTGATTCTGCAAACATTCCCTTCCATTATACCACTTGAATCTCACAAAAACTCCCTGTGAGAAAACTTGGAAACTGTGGCACCCAATCAGCAGATAAAAATTAAGATTTTGGGGGCCTGGGCTGTAGCACAGCAGGTTAAGTACATATGGCATGAAGTGCAAAGACTGGCATGAGGATCCAGTTTGAGCCCCCGGCTCCCCACCTGCAGGGTGTCACTTCACAGGCAATGAAACAAGTCTGCAGGTGTCTATCTTTGTCTTCCCTTCTTCTCTCAGTTTCTCTCTGTCCTATCCAACAACAATAATGATAAACAACATGGGTAACAAAAGGGGGAAAAATAGCCTCCAGGAGCAGTGGATTTGTAGTACAGGTACTGAGCCCCAGTGATAACCCTGGAGGCAAAAAAAAAAAAAAAAAAAATTAAGATTCAAGGAGTTAGGAGGCAAAAATAAAATAAAATAAAGATTCAAGGAGTTAAGAGCATTTGCTGAGGGTGAAAGTTCATCCCCAGGGGCATCTGTCTCTGAAGCTTATGTTCTTCAGCCTTCAGAGATGGAGAGAGGTGAAGAGAGCAGCTTTCTTTCACAAGAAGTATCTGGATATTCTGAGTACAAGAGCTTTGCACAGGATCTTGGTTAGCACCAGCTTTAAACAAGGACCAAGACACTTCCATTCAAACTGGCTTATAGAAAAGAGAATGTTATCTCATGAAAATTAGCAGTCTAAGAGTTTCAGTGGTAGCATGCC
Source organism: Erinaceus europaeus (assembly GCF_950295315.1). NCBI lineage: Eukaryota > Metazoa > Chordata > Mammalia > Eulipotyphla > Erinaceidae > Erinaceus > Erinaceus europaeus. The sequence continues at coordinate 45,552,859 of NC_080168.1, forward strand.
TGGCTGAGCCCACATATCACCATGTGCAAGGACCCAGGTTCCAGCTGCTAGCTCCTAACTGCAGGGGTGAAGCTTCATCAGCAGTGAATCAGTGTTGCCAGTGTCTGTCTCTTACCCTCTTCTCTATGCCCCCTATCCCCTCTCGATTTCTCCTGGTCTCCATGCAATAAAGTAAAAGCAAACAAAACAAAGTTGTTTTAGAAGTCCAAGGTAGCTGAATGAACACCTCTGTGATTTTAAAGACTTGAAGTTAGGTGAAGAGCTCTGGGTTTGAGCCCCAACACCACATGGGAGCACAAAGGACATCGCCAAAGGGAGCTCTGGGGATAGTGGAGCAGAACTGCTTTCTAAGTTTATGCAAGAAAATTACTGAGCCAAGGAAGCTGCTTGATGTATGACATATACGCAAGGTCAGCAGCACATTCCTTGGTGCTGCATTAAAAAAGAAAGTAAGGAAAATTGGCCTTAATCCTCTTGGAGACCAGCACCCCCCCACAAGAGTCTTTGGATAGAATCAGATCACCTGCCCATCCATGAATCTATTGTTACCAAGGATAATGAGCCTGCCTTTTGTTGAACGAAGCCTATTATGTGGAACCAGGGCTAAAGGCAGCTTCACCTAAGGCCCATGGTAAAGAATGTGGGGGGAGTGGGGATAGAGGACATGGCTGAACTGGTAGAGCACACACTTCAGCACATGTGATGACGGAGACAGATTTATTGGGAGAGAATATTGTGGAAGGGACCACGTGGACCCAGGTTAAAGTCCTGACCTCCAACTGAAAGGGGGGAAGCCTTACAAGCTGTGAAGCAGTGCTGCAGGTATGTCTCTCCATCTCCCCCTGCCCTTTCAATTTCTGTAATAAAATATGTATATATATATGTATGTATTTTTAAAATTTTGTGGAAATGAATTCTGGAAAAATGATCCATAGTGCCCACTAGGACCAGTAGCACCCACTAAAGAGATGTAAGAACTATGTGAGCTGCAGCCAGGAGGTGGTGCAGTGGCTGGAGCATGAGACTTGAATGTGTAGGGTCCTGAGTTCAACCTCAGGCATCACTTGTAGTGAAGTAATGCTCTGGTTGTGTGTTAGTAAATTAATAACTTTTTCAATAATAAAAGAACTATATGGCCTTTGCACTCAATGGAATAAAAAAGATGAGCTGTGCCTTTCACCTAAGATGAGTGATAGTGTCCTGGTTCATTCCCCTGCACTGCAAAACAAATACGTGTATTAAAAAAATAAGCAACTAAGCTCTATAGGTAGAAATCAGGGTGGGATATATATCTTTGGAAGACCAGTTACTTGAAAGCTTGAAGAGGGCTGAAGGGCATCTGCCTGTGTATGAGACATGCATGTGTTAAAAATAGAAACTTCAGGGGGCACATGGCACAAAACGCAAGGACCAGTATAAGGTTCGAGGCCCTGGCTCCCCACCTGCAGGGTGTCGCTTCACGAGTGGTGACAGAGAAATCGAGAGGAGGGCAAGACAAAGGCGGGGGAGAGAAAGATAGACACCTGCAGACCTTCACTGCTGTGTCTCATGCCATGTGCGCTTAACCTGCTGCACTACTGCCCGACACCTTATTTGTATCTGTTCTTAGGGATAGCTAGAACACTGTGCAATATAGGCTTATTGAAAAAAATGCATATAAGGTGCTTAATAGTGTCAAGTACATAGTAATCCATAAATAGTGTCTATCTATTAACAGTACACTTTCAGATATTGAGACAATCGTCTCTGAAGGGCCTCCGAGGAAAAGTTACTATCTTAGGGTCTTTGGTGACAGCAGATTTCACTGCTGGAGAAGGCCAGGAAGAAAAGGGTAGGCATGTCAGGGTAATCTAGCCCAGTGCTTCTCATAGCAATGTCCTGAGAACCTGATAATGTATGTCCTGGGAACCTGGCTAAAATGCAGAATCTGACTCAGTGGGGCAACCTGCATTTCTACAGGATTATGGAAGTGGTTCAACAACAGAATCTTAGATGCTTGAGATCTTAGACTACCTCTGGTAGGTATCACATGAATGCAGCAAAAACACAGAACAGGCAGGATTCCATGGATGGTAGAATGGTGCTTTGGTCTTTTACTCTCTCTCAAGGAAATCAAAATCAAAATTGGAATGGAGAGGTGACTCAACTCAAGGGTGTGTGTTTCTCATGTATGAGGTCCACAGTTCATTCCCCCACCCCTAAAAGCAAAAACCTGCATTTTTTGAATTTTTTATAGGATAGGAGAGAGAGAAATTGAGAGGGGAGGGAAAGATAGGCACACACACACACATACACACACACGCCTGCTTCACCACTTGTGAAGAGAACTCCCACTCAGCAGGTGGAGAGCTGGGGGCTCGAACCGAGATCCTTTCTCTGGTCCTTGCGCTTCATCCTATGTGCACTTAACCCAGTGTGCTACTGCCTGGTCCTCAAAAAGCCTGCATTCCTATGAAAATCTTGGGTGAAGACTGCAAGCCACTTTTCAGGTGGCAAGGCACCAGGTCTCAGAGGATGTATGAGTCAGAGGAGTTGGAGAAACATTTGGGATGGGGCGAGGGTAGGGAGGAAAGAGAAGGCTTGACTACAGGAAATGTGGCACAATTGTTATCAGAACCACATTTAAAGATACCACAACCTAAGAAACAGATTATAAGGTTATAAAATGAGCTCTTACCACAACCTTGACAAGAATTAAGAAACACCTGAGTCATGCTGCTGTGAGTTGAAGACACTAGGGGCTCCGTGGATAAGAGTATAGGCTTTACAATGTGTGGCCATGGGTTTGGCACCCAGCACCACATGAAAGCACCATGGATTGTACCAAAGATGGGAGCTGTACTTCATTCTCTCCCTCTAACTTCAAGGATACAGGAACACACACACACACACACACACACACACACACACACACACACGGCCTGAGAGGCTGCTCATTAGTGTCACACATGCTTGAGGCCCTTGGTTTATTTCCTAGTGCCACACCAAACAAACTAATCTGTAGAATTTTACAAGTGAAAATGTCTTTATATTTGTCATCACATTAAATATTCCAAACAACCTGATAAAATTACATTTAAGCACTACCCTCATTGTTCTGGGGGCTGGTTAGAATGCAACTGTCAGTCTGAGAGAAGAGCACGGGAAGGAGTAGGGGTGGGAAGATCAGAGGAGTGACTAACAAGGGTGATGACACCAAGCTTCCTGGGAAGCACCCGGAGGCCCTGGGTGGTTGCAGCCCCTCTAGGTTGGTTGCCTGGTGTCCAGTGCTGGGTTTGCAGAAGAGCTCCAAGTAGTAGAAAGATAATGGAATGGAAGCCAGAGGCATCTGCATCTACCTATTGTTACATGTGGCCTTAAAGACCCTCTGGAAGTACTAACTGCCTCCCACTTCCACTTTCCAAGTCTTACTCAACTTCTTCATTTCTTTTTTTGCCTCTAGGGTTATCACTGGGGCTCAGTGCCAGCACTACAAGTCCACTGCTCCTGGCATCCATTTTTCCATTGTATTAGAACACAGTGAAATTGAGAGGCAAAGGGAGAGAGAGAAGGAGAGAGAGACACCTGCAGACCTATTTCACCACTAGTGAAGTGAACCCCCTTCAAGTGGCAAGTGGGGTCTCAAACCTGGATCCTTGAATGGGTCCTTGCACTTTGTACTATGTGCTCTTAACCGAGTGCACCACTGCCCAGCCCTCTCAACTTCTTTTAGTCACAGCTATGATACAGAATCTTCCAGCAGAAAGAATTCTAGGACCAGAATTACACAGCAGCACAGTGCTCTTCAGCCCCTAGTTTTCTTTAATTTCCCCTCTACTCTGGAGTTTTCCATCATTTCATTCCAGTACAAATGGGTTCCCTTCTAGGTCTGTTATAAAACAGTGCCCTGGACCTCCCTCCTCTTGGGAGTAAATAGAGACACCACAGCACTGCTACACCACTCGTGAACCTTCCCCATGTAAGTGTTCTCCCCTCTGGTGGTCACAGGCTCTGACCTGAGTCCAAGTGAGTGGTAATGTATATTCTACTGCAGAAGCCACCTCCTAGTCCCCTGCATTTATTTCTTACACAAAATAAGATGGCTTAGAATTTAAATATTATAATCTCTAGGTTTTTAAAAAATTATTTATTTAGTTTCCCTTTTGTTACCCTTGTTTTTTAATTGTTATCTATGTCATTGTTAGATAGGACACAGAATGGAGAGAGGCGGGGGAGAGAGAGGGGGAGAGAAAGATAGACAAGACACCTGAAGACCTGCTTCACCACTTGTTAAGCTACCCCCCCCCTACAGGTGGGGAGCCAGAGGCTTGAACTGGGATCCTTACTCCGGTTTCTGTGCTTCTCGCCACGTGCACTTAACCTGCTGCACTACCGCCCAACTCCCATAATCTCTAGTTTTATGACTATATACAACATAGCTTCTGGGATGAGAAATACTTCAGAAGAGATGCTGAAAAATGGGGTCCTGCACTAGCAAATGGGGGCATGGACCAGTGGAAGATGGGCAGGCTGTAAGTACCCATATGTAATATGGAAGCTGGGGGTGTACAATGTGATGGAAGAAAGTAAGAATTTCAAGTCTGGGGAGTTGAGCGGTAGCGCAGCGGGTTAAACGCAGGTGGCTCGAAGTGCAAGGACCGGTGTAAGGACCCCAGTTCGAGCCCTCAGCTCCCCATCTGCAGGGGAGTCACTTCACAAGTGGTGAAGCAGGTCTGCAGGTGTCTATCTTTCTCTCCTGTCTTCCCCTCCTCTCTCCATTTCTCTGTCCTACCTAACAACGATGACATCAATAACAACAATAACTACAGCAACAGTAAAAAAAACAAAAGCAACAAAAGGGAAAATAAATATTAAAATTTAAAAAAAAGAATTTCAAGTCTGACAACCTGGAAATGGAATCTGGCAGATTGAGTGGCTTTGGTCAAATTAATTGCTGTTCTTTTTCTTCAAGACTAGCTCTCATGCTTGGTTGGTGAGCAAAGCCATCACTGGATTTTCCACTTTTATAATCTTCAATTACTTTTCCTTCCAGGTCACCCACTAGGTGTGGTCTCAACATGTAAATATTTAAATTTATCCTGTTTACTGATTCATTTAGAGAAGCCAGAGCACTTCTCAGCACTGGCATATAGTGGGGCCAGGGATTGAACCCAGACCCTGGGGCCTTGGGAATGCAAACTTGGGCTCTAACAAGCTGAGCTATCTGCCCAGCCCTTAAATGTAAGTCTCTAACTGGCAGCAACTGTAGTAAATTTTGTACACTTATGGTCACAAAGAACAATACAGTGTGAGATTGAACAAGGCCAAGCAGAAATAATGTCATCAAGAAACTTAGTAGGGCCAGCAAAATAGCTCAAAATAGTGCGCTGCTTTGTCACGTGCATGACCTAGGTTTAAGTCCAGCTCCCACTGCTTTGATCACTTTCATCCTCTCTTTCTGCCTTCTGTCTCAAAATGAAGGGCAAGAGAGGGGGCAGGAGAGGGGAAAGAACAAAAAGCTCTGTAAACACCAGATACATGCAACAGTTGTTGACAGAAAACTAAGTGAGAGGATTTGGGGACCATGGTCATATGTGCAATCTGTCATTCACTAAGATGTCACTACACAGCACATGACTGTAGTTGATAGAACTTTGGGTATAGAGGTAGACCTCTGCCACATTTCCTACTGTATTTCCAGCATCTGGCACAGTTAAGGTGCTGAACAAGTAAGTACTTGTTAAAAGATTACAGAATGTTTTCAGTACAAATACAAGTTAGAAATTGTATTGATCTGTTCTTCTCACTTCATAAACAAGGAGAGATACAGAACTTGTCCAGATCTCACACGTATTTTGTGGCCAAGCTTGGGTTTCAAAGTAGATTCTCTTCTTCCCTTTCCAATTCTATGCTTTTTTTATACCAAAGACTCAGGTTCAAGACTTCTCAGATCCACTCATGGAGTGGAAAGGTTTTACTGAGGTTTGTCAGAGGAGCCTTCCCATGTCAAGAGTGCTTTCAGGTGCTAGCATGTGGAGTATCTTAAAGTTCAGGAAGGAAAGCAGCCTCTGAAGTCATGGTGGGTGATCCTCACACCAAAGAGTTAAGACCAGAGATGGGAAAGTTTCTCTCAATGATACTGTATTTTGAAAGACTGGGTTTTCACTTTACATTTTTTTACCACCAGAATTTTGCAGGAACTTCTCACCTGTGTAATTCCACCACCCCTAGCAGACTTCTTTTCCAAAGTGAGAAACAGAAAAGCCAGAGGTGACACATAACAGCATCACTCCACCTCTTGTGAAGTTTCTTCTGTACCTAGTGCTCCCATGTGATTTCTGGGGGTACAAACCAAGGTACTCAATTATGTTAAAGTGTGGCCTCCACTAGACTAGTGAGCCATCTCCCAGCCCCAAGACTGGGTTCTCAGTATCTTGTATAGTATTGCTTCACATGGCTGAACTGCCACTAACTTATACATCTCTCCACTGCTGGATAGTAAGACTGTTTATTATTTAAGATTTTTATTTGGATCTTTCTAAAAGGGCATTAGTGCCTAGTTACTGAAGTACAGAGGGTCCTTAAATACCTTTTGTTCAGTTGTTTTGTTGTAACACTGACAGAAAAAAGTAGTGCTGGCCAATATTCAGCAACAAAGACAAAGGGGGAAACACACACACACACACACACCATTCACTTTCCCTTTACACTGTTATATTTCAAGTCCATTTCCAAGAAGCTACTGACAACATTAAGTGAAGACTTACTGTAAAACCTTTGTCTCTCATTTCTTTAGCACAGATTCCTAGAAGTTGAATTACTGGCTAACAAGAAATAACACTCCTTGAGGTTTTTCTGTCCCATTCAGGCAAACTGTTTTCCAGTAAGCAATTCTGTATTTTCTTTTAAAATAATTAATTACTTTGGTAAGACAGAAATTAAGAGAAGGAGTCAGAGAGGGAGAGAAATAAGAGACACCTGCAACACTGCCTCAATGCTTGTGCAGCTTCCTCCCTGTAGGTGGGGACTGGGGTTGTGAACCAGGGTCCTTGCACAAGGTAACATGTGCTCAACTGTGTGTGCCACCACCCAGCCTCAACAGTACTATGTTTTGTAAGAGACAGTTCAATGCATCAATTTTTTTCTTCTTTTCTTTTTTTAAATATTTATTTATTCCCTTTTATTACCCTTGTTGATTTAGTTATAGTTATTGTTATTGATGTCGTCATTGTTAGATAGGACAGAGAGAAATGGAGAGAGGAGGGTAAGAAAGAGAAGGGAGAAAGTGAGACACCTGCAGACCTGCTTCACTGCCTATGAAGTGACTCCCCTGAAGGTGGGGAGCTAGGGGCTCGAACTGGGATCCTTATCACCTGTCCTTGCGCTTAACCCTCTATGCTCACCACCCAACTCCCTTTTTTCTTTTTTTTAACCTCCAGGCTTATCGCTGGTGCTCAGTGCCTGCAGTATGAATCCACTGCTCCTAGAGGCTATTTTTTTCCTCATTGCCCTTGTTTATTGTTGTTATTGCTGTCGTTGTTGTTGGGTAGGACAGAGAAATTGAGAGAGGACAGGAAGACAGAGGTAGAGAGAAAGATAGACACCTGTAGGCCTGCTTCACTGCTTGTGAAGCGACCCCCCCCCCCTTCAGGTGGGGAGCTGGGGGCTCGAACTGGGATCCTTATGCCGGTCCTTGTGCTTTGCGCCACCTGCGCTTATCCCGCCACACTACTGCCCGGCCCCCAATGCATCAAATTTCTACGTGACAATTTGCATCTCAAGTGCTAACAATTTGGTTCAAAGAACTGCAGTGCTTTTATTGCAAGGCTTTTTTCTCCCCCCAATATCTACACACCACCCAGATTAGGTGTCCATGCAATAAATATTGAACAGAAGTTCTCGGAGCTAGGTAGTGGCTCAACTGGTTAAGTGCATGTAATAAAGCACAAGAGGAGCTGGGTGGTAGTGCAGTGGGTTAAGTGTACATGGTGCAAAGCACAAAGGCCAGTATAAGGATCCCAGTTCGAGCCTCCAGCTCCTCACCTGCAGGGGGTTGCTTCGCAAATGGTGAAGCAGATCTGCAGGTATCTATCTCTTCTCCTCTGTCTTCCTTTCCTCTCTATTTCTCTCTGTCCTATCCAACAACAACAACAGCTATGACAATAACAACTACAACAAGTGCAACAACAAGGGCAACAAAATGGGAAAAAATGGCCTCCAGAAGCACTGAATTCCTAGTGTAGGCACCGAGTGCCAACAATAACCCTGGAGACAAAAATTCATGATAATAATAATGCACAGGACCCAGGTTCAAGCCCCCAGTCCCCACCTACAGGGGGAAATCTTCATGAGTGGTGAAGCAGTGCTTCAGGTGTCTCTGTCTCTCTCTATCTCACCCTTCCTCTCAATCTCTGGCTGTCTCTATCCAATAAAAAAATGGCCGCCATGAGCAGTTGATTCATAGTGCTGTCACCAAGCCCCAGTGATAACCCTGAAGTCAATAAATAAATTACTAGCTAGGGAAATAGTAGTTGGTAGACTTGCATGCTTAACATTCCTAGTTCCCTCTCCAATGTCACATGTTATCAAAAGTAGTGTGTTGGCTTATTTTCTCTCCTCTCCATACCATGTGAAACTTTCTTTCATGTGTAATTAAGTCTTTAAAAATTGTAGAATGCATGAATCTTTTATTAAGCATAAGTATACTGACTATAAATTGAATAGAGATGATACACTAGTATAAAACTTCTTTTAAAAAATTATTTTATTTATTGGATAGAGACAGTCAGATTGAGAGGAAGAAGGAGAGAGACAGAGACACCCGCAGCACTGCTTCACCACTTGTGAAGCTTTCCCCCTGCAGGTGGGGAGCTAGGGGCTCAAGCCAGGATCCTTGCATATGTCCTTGCACTTTTAAGTGCACTTAACTCATTGCACCACTGCCTGGCCCCCTAAATTTATTCTTTAATCCAGCTAACAGCTCTAAGAAATGGTATTGTTGCTTATTTTCTAGATAAGAAAACTAAATGTTCAAAGAAGTTGAATAAAGTAAGGTCACACCAAAGTCAATGGTGGAACTGAAATTCAAACCCAGGTCCATCTGACTCCAAAACACAAGGCTTGCCAACACTAGCCAACCATATATGGGCTGCTGGGGGAGGGGGGTGGTACTTCCCGCTGGGGAGATGCTTGCCAAACCCTTCTCCTGTCTCCAAACATTTCTGTAGCCTATTCTCTCCCACTCCTTTCTATGCTTCTCCCCATAATAATGAATATTTGAGTACCTATCCTATGCCAGACTGTCAGGGGTTGGGGAACAGTCATAAGCAAGTAACTATATCATCACAAACTGGAAAAGTAGTAGAGAGTGTACTCAGGAAATAGGTGGACATAGAAAGGTATTTTGGGAAGTAAAGTTTAGGCTATGAGTCTCCCATCTCCACCCCCCATTCTTGGCCACTAGACAGTATTCAAATCCAGTTGAGGCTCTAGACAAGATCAGAAGGCTCCTCCAAGGAAAGTGTCTCAGTTCAATCTGACTGCTAGAACAAAATACCACAGGCTTCTGGACAGTCTGGAGGTTAGAAGTTCAAAGTTGGGGTACAGGTGAGGGCCCTCTTCTGGGTTTCAGACTTTTTTGTACTCTTACAGAGTGGAAGGAACAAACTACCTCTACTGGCCTCTTTTATAAAGGCATTACTCAGGGCTGGGCAGTAGTGTACTTGGTTGAGTGCACAGACTACCATGCACAAAGGCCTGGGTTCAAGCCCCTGCTCCCCACCTGCAGGAGGGACACTTTAACAAGCAGTGATGCAATCTGCAGGTGCCTCTCTTCTTTCTATGCTCCCTCTCCCCTCTCAATTTCTCTGTCCTATCCAACAAAATACAAAGAACAAGGGGGGGGGAGAAGCCCACCAGGAGTGCTTGGCAGCCATTAAAAAAGATAAAAATAAAAAAGGCATTACTCTCACCCATGAGAGCTCTATACTTATGACCTACCTAGAGCTCCACCTCCTGAATCACATTGGACCTTGGACTTTCTTTCTTTCTTTCTTTCTTTCTTTCTTTCTTTCTTTCTTTCTTTCTTTCTTTCTTTGCCTCCAGGGTTATTGCTGGGGTTCAGTGCCTGCGCTACAAATCCACTGGGCCTGGAGGCTACATTTTTCCCCTTTTGTTGCTTATGGTTGTTACTGTTGCTGGGCAGGACAGAGAAAAATGGGAATAGGAGAGATAGAAAGATAAGACACCTGCAGACCTGCTTCACAGCTTGTGAAGCGACCCCCTGCAGGAAGGGAGCCAAGGTCTTGAACCGGGATCCATATGCTAGTCCTTGTGTTTCATGCCATGTGCGCTTAATCCGCTGCGCTACCACTCGGCCCCCCGACATTGGAATTTTAACAGGAGAATGTCTAAGCACACTAGTAATCAATACAGCAGACCAGGCTCCTGGCTAGAACTATACACATAAAGTGAATGATATATTCCATATTCCTGGGAGATGCCATGGCTCACCCTCTCTGGACTCAGTTCCCATTAGCATTTAAGTCAAGCCTTTCTGAACCGAGTCCATGACCCCACTTGACCACTCATTTGCTTGGGGTCACCCAACTGGTAAGTGGCAGTGCCAGGATTCAGGTCCCAATCTGACTAGGAAGCTTCCAGATGGAAGAGAACCACAGCCCTGAGGAGAGTCACTGAGTCCCCTGTATTTTCCTTATACAACACTTTCCACACTTATAATTACATGACTCTATACTGTTAAGTATGTGTTTACTGTCTGCCTGCTGGAGTGGGCTGCCAGCATCTTGCTTACCATTGTATTCTCAGCGCTGGGAAAGGTTCAACAGATTTACTGCTCAGCTTGCCAGCATCAGCACTCTCTTGGCCCAGCCCCCTTCTTTCCTGGGTGGAGCCCCCTCCCACCCCCACAGTGAGATCATACTCCTTCAAGGGCCTCTCTCAACTTGACCTGAATGAAAGTATAGGTGCCCCCCTGGTTGACTGTGCATATCACCAGGACTGAGGGTCAAGCTCCCCCCTCCCCCTGCCTTCTTCCCTGCAGGGGGGAAGCTTCATGAACAATGAAGCTGTGCTGCAAGTGTCTCTTCCTCTGTCCCTATCTCCCCCGTTCACTCTCAATTTCTCTTTATCAAATAAAGTATAGAAAGAAAGAAGAAAGCCAGAAAATAAATGAATGAATGATAGAAAGGAAGGAAGAAAAGAGAAAATATGGAAGGAAGAAGAGGCTAGAAGGAAAAGAAAAAGATCCCCATGGGCCAAGTTCACAAGGATACCTGGCAACCTAGTCTAGGCTGCCCCTACCCTCCTGGTCTATGAAAGGTAATCACTTCTTGGCAGCCCAGGCCCAAAGGAAAATGAAGCAGGAGGGATAGGTGTACAGTTCCAAGTGAACAAAGAAGAATTTGGTTTTTGAAAGATAGAGGCAAAAAGAGAGGAGAGAAACCACAGCACTGAGGCTTCCTTCAATGTTGGGGGGCCAGGCATGAACCAAAGTCTCATTTATGACAAAGCAGTGAACTAACTAGGCAAGCCACCCTGCCAGTCCACCAAAAGGACATTCTACATCTTTCTGAACTACTGGAGTTCCAGCACTTCCCACAAATCTGCCACGCCATTGTGTCCAGAGAGGTTGAGTCCCAGCAGACAAGTGGGCAAGGGCCTAGGTGCCAAGAGTGGACTAGGTTCAATTGTGAGGGCTAGACCTGAGTGAGAGGGTTTGGGGGGTGCACTCAAGTGCAGGCGAGGCCTGGGAGAGAGTGCCCTATCCTCTTCCTAGAGGTTCCAGTGAGGAAATCTTTTGGGAAAGGCAATAAAAACCTGACCACCAGCTAACGTGGGAATTGAACCTAGCAATCAGATATTCAGACACCTTGTACCCCCGCACTGAGAATGTGCTTCTTGTGACTTTTCAGTTCTCAGAAGCTTCCCAAGATAAAATGTGTTGTTCAGATCACTGCAAGGATACAAATGATTAAACCTAATTAAAGCCTCTATATGAACTTAAGAACTGGAGGGAAGGCTTAGGATATAAAACTACTTATCTTGTAACCACCTAAGACAAAGCTTCTATATATGTTTCCTTGGTTACTAAAATCAACACCTACCAGGGGGCGGGTGGTAGTGCAGCAGGTTAAGCTCACGTGGCACAAAACGCAAGGACCAACTTAAGGAGCCTGGTTCAAGACCCCGGATCCCCACCTGCAGGGGATCGCTTCACAAGTGATGAAGCAGGTCTGCAGGTGTCTATCTTTCTCTCCCCGTTTTCCCATCCTCTCTCAATTTCTCTGTCCTATCCAACAACAGCAACGACAACAATAATAACAACAACAACAATGATAAACAAGGGCAACAAAAAGGAAAAAATAGCCTCCAGGAGCAGTGTATTTGTAGTGCAGGCACCAAGCCCCAGCAATAGCCTGGAGGCAGAAAAAAAATATGCATGTAAAAAAAATCAACACCTACCAGCATTTGGTCTTTGCATTTGCATCTCCCTGTGCTCTGTGTAGGAAGGGGAGTTTAGGATTATACCAATAATGTTCTCCTCTACTGTGAACTAGTGGAGGACACTGAACTTATGAAAATACATGTTCTGTGCCCTGGGAGGTGGTACAGTGGATAATATGTTGAACCCTCAAGCATGAGATCCTGAGTTTGACCCCCAGCAACACACATGCCAGAATGCTGATCTGATTTTTCTCTCACATAAATTTATATTTTTAAAAAGTAGATGTACATTTAAGTTCATGATTAATCAACAATTTGTATGGCTCTATATGTTAACTCTTTTTCACCCACCAGGTTCCAGATGCTAGCATGATGCCAACTGGACTTCCCTGGGCAGACGATCCCACCAATGTGTCCTGGAACCCCGCTTCCCCAGAGCCCTGCCCACTAAGGTAAGAGACAGACAGGCTGGGAGTATGGATCGACCTGCCAACACCCATGTTCATCGGGGAAGCAATTACAGAAGCCAGATCTTCCGCCTTCTATACCCCATAATGACCCTGGATCCATACTCCCAGAGGGATAAAAAATAGGAAAGCTATCAGGGGAAAGGATGGGATATGGAGTTCTGGTGGTGGGAATTGTATGGAGCTATAACCCTCTTATCCTATGGTTTTTGTTAGTGTTTCCTTTTTATAAATAAAAACTGTTAATGTGAATAAGTGATTAAAGTATATACAACCAATTAACAAGTCACTATGTGTTTTCTGCATTTGATATTTGAGGTACTAGACCATTTCTTTATTTCATGCAGTAGAGAGGGAGAGAGAGAAAGAGGCCACTAAGAGAGGCACATGTGGTATCATGGAACAAACTCAGACCCTCATCCTTCTAAGTTCAGAGCTCTGAACCACTGTGCCACCTCCCAGGATACCAGAACAACTTTTTAAATTTTGTATTCAATCTGATTCCTTCTTCTGACCAAACATTTACTTTCATGCCTGTGCGAGATGATTAGGACTTTTCTTCAAAAGAACATGAATAGAACAACATTAGTACAAAAAATTTTTATAAATTGTTATCTGTGACCACCTGTGGCCAGTATGTTTTTTTAAAAAATATTTTATTTATTTTTGAGAGAGATGCAGACAGAGAGACACACAGAGAGAAACACCAGAGCACTGCTCAGCCCTGGCTTATGGTGGTGTGGGGGATTGAACCTGTGACTTTGGAGCCTCAGGCATGAGAGTGGTTGCATAGCCATTATGCTATTTCCCCCACCCAGTTTTGTATTCTTTAGGTCAGCTCCTTGTAGTTCTTGCTAATCCTCCAGCAGAGATCCTCAGACTCTCTTCCTCTTTTTATTTAGGCAGTAGGGAGATTGTGAGCTCTGAAGCTCAGCCCAGGGGTGGAGGAGACAGTTCTATGTCAGGTATAAAAGATGGGAAAATGCTGAGGGGGGTGCGTTGCTGCCTGAAGGCCACTGTTGGCAGCATTCCCTTTTGCAAAAAAATAAATGCCTTGCTTCAACTCCTTTATTTTTGCCTTGATATGTAATTTTAATTAGACATCATTTACAACAATGCCTAATCTTGTATTAATAAATTTGCAATCTTTTCTTAGAGCAAAGTGAAATCCTTAAACCTACAATAGGTCTTATCAATAGATCTGTTTCTATCTCTATAGCTGAAGTATCTTAGGACCTGCTGACTTTTCCATCCACCACATCCAGATGTGTGTGTGTGCTTGCTACCAGGGTTACTGCTGGGGTTTGGGGCCTGCATTAAGCACAGTGGTCATTTTTTTTCTTCCCTTTTTTTCTTTTTTAATTATTTATTTGCCTCCAGGGTTATTGCTGGGGTTCAGTGCCAGCACTATGAATCCACTGCTCCTGGAGGCCATTTTTTCCATTTTATTGGATAGAACAGAGAAATTGAGAGAGGAGGAAAGAGAGAAAGATAAACCCCTGCAGACCTGCTTCACTGCTTGTGAAGCAAGCCCCCCTGGAGGTGGGGAGCTGGGGGCTCAAACTGGGATCCTTGCGCATGTCTTTGTGTGCTTAATCTGGTGCGCTAAGCCACCCTCCCACCCCACCCCCACACACACCTTTTTCGTTTTTGATATAGGGCTAGAGACAGAAGGAAAAAAGGAGGGAGAGAGAAGAGCAATGATCCTGAAGCTTCCCCCACCACCACCCCCTGCAGGTGAAGACCCAGGACTTGAACCCAGGTCCTTGTGCATTGTAACATGTGTAACAGGGTGAGCGACCACCATGGCACTCACATCCACCATGTTTTACTATCAGTACTGCACGTTTGTTAATAGCCTCAGTCTCCATACAAACCCTTTGTACTAGATACTTTACTACTACACTGATGTGTTGGTGAAGTGGAGATTGAAGCCTAGGTAATCAGCTTCAAGCACCCACCATCATAAATGTGACACTTTAATGCCTTTCAACACTGATCACAGATATACAACCATTACCATGGAATCCTTACATCAACCTCTGGAGGTAAGTGCTATTACTATCTAATCTGTAGAGGAGGGTTGTCCAAGACCACATATCTCATTACCAGAGGATGTGGGTAAGCCCCAATGGATTGCTAATTCCCCACAGGATATTCCATGTTTTACAAACTATTACACGTGACTCTTCCTTTTACCCAAAGACCCAACCTCTTCTCTCTCCCCTGTTCATTTCTGCTGTACTCTAAAGCTCAAGTCAAGCATCACCTCCTCTTAGGAAGTGTCTTCATCACTCTCTTCTCACTCTTCAAGGCTAAGGAGGGCCTTTTGCCCCATAGCATCTTGGGCTCATATCCATCTGAATAGCTTCAACCAAGCTGTGTTGTGGGAGCAAGCTTGCTGGCCCATCTCTGCCATGTGACTAGTAGTGTCATGAAAGAAATGGAACAGGAGCTGAAAAATAAGCCTTGCTATTTTAAGACACTAAGATGGCTTCTGCCTATATTCCAACCTATCCTCACTGATCTTCCAACTCCTCATAATTTGAGTGGAAGTAGGGAGCACAACTCCAGTCTTTCTTCAACAGAAAAGAGACTTGCAGATAGGTAATAGCCCAGAGAAAAAAAGTTGATCTGAAAAATTAAACCAAAAAAGAATGCAAGGAATGGGAAGTGTAGGGACAAGCAGAGATCCCTGGATGGGATGTTTCTGAGGCCCCACTGAACTTCTGTCTCCAGCAGTTATGTGAACCTATAAAATGATGTTAGAAAACATTCTAACCAAATGGCTTAGTTCCAGAAAAGCTCTAAAAGCACAAAGTCAGACCTGGACTAAGTTTCAATGATTTATCATCTTAGAAAAACCTATTGTAGTCATTTAAAATTATTAGGACCCAACCACTGTACCCTGGCCCCCAGCAACCTAACATGACTCTGCCTGAGAAGCATGAGTCCATGGGGACTCCATTTCTGAAGTCCTATTTTAGGGACTCCTATTGTGGTGGTCGCAGGAGGGTGAATGATAACAAGTCAGAAAGCACTTTTTAAGTTGAAAAAAGGAGAGGAGAGTGGGCTGGAAATGTGGGCTCAGTGTGGTGGGAAACTAGCCCTGCAGCCCCAGAGAGGTGGAACCAAGGGCAAAGCAGCTGCCTGCTGGAAGCCATATGCAAGTAAGCCCATGGGCTGTGGGTAAGACTTCAGGGTGGAGGGTGGGGGGGGTTGGGTTGGGCGGTAGTGCAGCGGGTTAAGTGCACATGGCAAGGACCAGCATAAGGATCCCGGTTCGAGCCCCTGTCTCCCCACCTGCAGGGGAGTTGCTTCACAGGCGGTGAAGCAGGTCTGCAGGTGTCTATCTTTCTCTCCCCCTCTTTCTCTTCCTCTCCTCTCTCTATTTCTCTGTCCTATCCAACAATGAATGACATCAACAATAACAATAACCACAACAAGGCTACAACAAGGGGAAAAAAATGGCCTCCAGGAGCAGTGGATTCATGGTGTAGGCACTGAGCCCCAGCAATAACCCTGGAGGCAAAAAAAAAAAAAAAAAAATGACTTCTAGCAGGAATGGACCTGAGAGTTTGTGGATCTGAGTCCTGCAGTACTTACCAGAGACATTTAGGTCCTCATTTAAATCTTTGTAAAAACAGGAATGAGCTGAGAAAGAGGGAGAGAACTAGGAAAAGCTTGTTGCAAGGGCTGCAAGAGAAGACAATCTCCAATTGGTCCAACCTCTGTGGAGAACAGTCTGGAGAACTCTCAGAAGGCTAGAAATGGACCTACCCTATGACCCTGCAATTCCCCTCCTGGGGATATATCCTAAGGAACCCAACACATCCATCCAAAAAGATCTGTGTACACATATGTTCTTGGCAGCACAATTTGTAATAGCCAAAACCTGGAAGCAACCCAGGTGTCCAACAACAGATGAGTGGCTGAGCAAGTTGTGGTATATATACACAATGGAATACTACTCAGCTGTAAAAAATGGTGACTTCACCGTTTTCAGCCGATCTTGGATGGACCTTGAAAAAATCATGTTGAGTGAAATAAGTCAGAAACAGAAGGATGAATATGGGATGATCTCACTCTCAGGCCGAAGTTGAAAAACAAGATTAGAAAAGAAAACACAAGTCGAACCTGAAATGGAATTGGAGTATTACACCAAAGTAAAAGACTCTGGGGTGGGTGGGTGGGTGGGTGGGGAGAATACAGGTCCATGAAAAATGATGAATGAAATAGTGGGGGTTGTATTGCTAAATGGGAATCTGGGGAATGTTATGCATGTAAAAAAAAGAAAAAGAAGTAGAAACGCAAAGCAGAAATTGACTGAGTTTGGAGTATGGCACCAAAGTAAGAAAGCAGAAGTATACTAGAGTTTGCAGTGAGTACCTCCCTAATACTTCCTCTCCACTTTTCCAAGCTTTGGTCCATGATTGCTCAACAATTTGTTTGGCTTTGTATGTTAACTCTCTTTTCAGTCACCAGGTTCCAGGTGTCATCAGGATGCTGGCCAGACTTCCCTGGATTGAAGACACCACCAATGTGTCCTGGAGCTCAGCTTCCCCAGAGACCCATTCTACTAGGGAAAGAGAGAGGCAGACTGGGAGTATGGACCGACCAGTCAACGCCCATGTTCAGCGAGGAAGCAATTACAGAAGCCAGACCTTCTACCTTCTGCAACCCTCAATGACCCTGGGTCCATGCTCCCAGAGGGATAGAGAATGGGAAAGCTATCGGGGGAGGGGGTGGGATATGGAGATTGGGCGGTGGGAATTGTGTGGAGTTGTACCCCTCCTACCCTATGGTTTTGTTAATTAATCCTTTCTTAAATTAAAAAAAAAAAAAAAAAAAGAGAAGACAATCTCCTCAAATCCCCAATTTACTAGGTTCTCTTAGCCTTCCTTGCCCTGGGAGGTTTAGCAGATGCTGTTCAGGGTAACAGCTTTCTTGCCAGAGACTCTACTCCACCTACACTGAGAGCCTTGTGGAGAACACCCAGTCCGTTGGTGCTGGGCCCAGCCATGGTGGCCACACAGGCAGAAAGTACAAAGACCAGGTGACACTAAGGGTCACAGGGTCACTGCATCCCCAGACTCCCCAGGACCTACTTCCATCCTTTAATTTTTTTCTACTAGGGTTTTACTGAGGCTTTCCTTATGTATGGTGCTCCCATGTGGTGGCTGAGGGCTTGAACCCAGGTCCTTGCCCATGGTAAAGTTTGTGCTCTACCAGGTGAGCTACCTCCTGGCTATGCAGCCTTTTTAAAAAAAAAAAAAAACACTTTTTCTGGTCTTTGTGTTTCTCACCACATACGCTTAACCCACTGCACTACTTAACCCAACTCCCTACACACTTTTTCTGAACCATGAGTTAGTTACTTTAGGAATCTTAAGATGTACGTAGGAAAGGACCACATGTATGCACAGTTTGACAAACATCAGGGGAGTCACAAACCTCTAGAATGAATCTGTAGACCAGAGGTTAAAACATCTAGCTGAGGGGTCAGGCGATAGCGCAGCAGGTTAAGCACAGGTGGCACAAAGCGCAAGAACTGGCATAAGGATCCCGGTTTGAGCCCCTAGCTCCCCACCTGCGGGGGGGGGGGTTTGCTTCAAAAGCGGTAAAGCAAGTCAGCAGGTGTCTTTTCTCTGCCCCCCCGTCTCCGCCCTCCTCTCTCCATTTCTCTCTGTCCTATCCAACAACAATGACATCAACAGAACAGTAATAACTAAAACAATAAGGGCAACAAAAAGGGGAAAAAATAGTCTCCAGGAGCAGGGGATTCATGGTGAAGACACTGAGCCCCAACAACCCTGGAGGGAAAAAAAAACATCTAGCTGAGTGGCTAAAGATATTTAGGTAGTAAAATCTGACAGGATTGCAGGACTGTGGATGGGAGCCAGTATAATGAAGGGTCATGGAGATCAGATTAAGATCTAGTCCATGGAACAACCTCATCTGAGAATCTGTGGTAGACAGTGTAATACATAGACAGGTACCTCATCATCAAACACATTATCATCAAGTCCAAGCCAAAAGATGTAACATTCTGGAAAATGCACAGTATAGACAACCATACTGCAATAAAACAGCAAAATTGCTAAGAGACTAAACCTCAGATATTTACACCACATAATAGATATAATTATGTAATGTAGTGGAGATGCTAGCTAAAAAGTTACAATGGCAATCACTGCAATATATAAATATTGTTAATCAACATGTTGTATACATTAGAATTATGCCCTGTCCACTTCCCTCTGTTCCCCAAAATAATCACTTCCACTGTAATAATCCCCTTGCTTTTATTATTTTGTTGGGGTCAGTTCAAGTGCAGGGAGACACACACAGTCAGGCCTGGAATCCAGGAGCACCTGAAACATGGGACACTTTGCTGCTTTGCTGGTATGCTTCTAAATTCTGCTAGCTCAGTGGGTAGAGCATGAGACTCTTAATCTCAGGGTTGTGGGTTCGTGCCCCATGTTGGGCACCAGTTGCCGCTCTAGCTTCACAAGCGGGAGAGAGATGACCAGGGACTCATGGCGGAGCTGGGAAGCAGTATCTCGTTTATTAATCAGATACATCACCTTTTATGCATCTCTTCACTGGAAGTGGCAAGGGAAAGGAAAATGACTAGGAGAGGGGGCAGAGCAAAAAAGAGCATGAATAGAACATAGAAAGCTTCCATCTAACTAGTGAGGATTAAACTAATACCCTGCAGGCAGGGCGGGACCCAGGTAAAACAGTGATTATGTAAATAGACCACATCAGTAATACAAGCGAACCTAATGTGATGATTAAAACAGAAAGTCTTATAAGCAGAATTTAGAAGCATACCAACACTGCTTCACACCAGAACACATATTCCCCAGGCATACATGTTCCCCATGCCTGTGGAATAAATAAATAAAATAAATGTTGCACAGGAAATGAGAGTGGTCATAGGTGTGGGTGTGGCTTAGAAAGGACACAAAGGCAGGCCCTTAGAAGTTCATAAATGTTAATGTTATGGGTGGGGGCTCACTACCTACCTGAAGCTGTAACATGTAAGCAAACCTCCCCTCTTTCTCCATGTATACTCCAACAAGTGTGTTCTTCCTTTTCTTGAATAAAGCTTAAAATTCCTGAGAGTCTTGGGGGTAGATAGCATAATGGTTATGCAAAAAGATTCTCATGCCTAAGGCTCCAAAGTCCCAGGTTTAATCCCCTGCATCACCAAAATCCAGAGCTGAGCATTGCCCTGGTTAGTGGCGCAAAGTGCAAGGACTGGCATTAGGATCCGGGTTCGAGCCCCTGGCTCCCCACCTGCAGAGGAGTCACTTCACAGGTGAAGCAGGTCTGCAGGTATCTATCTTTCTCTCCCCGTCTTCCCCTCCTCTCTCCACCTCTCTCTGTCCTATCCAACAATGACATCAATAACAATAATAATAACTACAACAATAAAACAAGGGCAACAAAAGGGAATAAATTTTTTTTGTAAATTTAAAAAAAGGACTGAAAGTCCTGTGTCTCTCCCTCTTCATCACCCTCTTGATTTCTAGCTGTCTCTATCCAATAAATAAAGATAATTTAAAAAATTTTTAAAAAAAGAACTGAAAGTCACGCTTTTTCCCCTCAATCCTTTGTTGAGTTTACGACAGATGTACAACCATTTGTGGAACAATCTCAGCCTGATTTCCCCAATGCAGCTTTACTATCCATCGTGCATCTTGAAACAGAGGAAATGATTCACTTTTGCTTAGTTTTGGAACTTTATATATATACAAAAGTGTGACACAACAATCACTTGAGTTCAGCTTCTTTTCCTTAACTTTGTGAGATATATCCTTGCTGCTCCGTGTATAGGTCGTATGTGTGTGTGTTCGTTACTACTGCCTTGTAGTGTTTCACTCTATGACTTAAAATTTATTCATCCCTCCACAGTTGAAAATCATTTGTTTCCAGATTAGAGTCTTAACAAAGAACACTCCTCAGGACACTCTCATAAACGTCTCCTGATGAAAAAAACTGCCACCATGACCGTGGGCAAGAGCAGCAAGATGCTGCAGCACATCGACTACAGGATGAGGTGCATCCTGCAAGACGGCCACATCTTCATTGGCACCTTCAAGGCTTTTGACAAGCATTATGAAATTGATCCTGTGTGACTGATGAGTTCAGGAAGATCAAGCCAAAGAACTCGAAACAAGCAGAAAGAGAAGAAAAACGAGTCCTTGGTCTGGTGCTGCTTCAAGGGGAGAACCTGGTCTCAATGACAGTAGAGGGACTCCTCCCTAAGATACTGGCATAGCCCGAGTGCCACTGGCTGGAGCTGCTGGAGTCCCAGGTATCGGCAGGGCTGCTGGCAGAGGAATCCCAGCTGATGTTCCCATGCCACAGGCTCCTGCAGGACTTGCTAGGCCAGTCCGAGGTGCTGGTGGGCCATCTCAACAGGTGATGACCCCACAAGGAAGAGGCACCGTTGCTGCTGCTGCAGCTGCTGCCACAGCTAGTATTGCGGGAGCTCCAACCCAGTACCCACCGGGCTGTGGAGGTCCTCCCCCACCTATGGGCAGAGGGGCACCCCCTCCAGGCATGATGGGCCCACCTCCTGGTATGAGGCCTCCAATGGGTCCCCCAATGGGGATACCCCCTGGAAGAGGAACTCCAATGGGCATGCCCCCTCCAGGAATGCGCCCCCCTCCCCCTGGGATGAGAGGGCCCCCTCCCCCAGGATTGCGCCAAGGCCCTAGACTCATCTTGGCCCTCCTCAGCTCCCTGCCTTTTTCCCGTAAGGCTGTACATAGTCCTTTTATTTCCTTTTAGCCTGTGAAACTAGTTTGTAATAAACTCTTTAAAATATATATCTTAAGTACAAAAAATAAATAAATAAATGTCTCCTGATGGTTTGGGGCTCACCTCTGTAGAAGATACACTCCAGAAAAAGCTTAAACATAAGGAATTTTTTCCAACTAAGTAAATGGTGATAGATGGCTTTCCATTTGGAACAAAATGGATGGAATTGGAGGCAATTATGTTAAGTGAAATAAGCAGAGGTGAAAGACAACTACTGGGTGGTTTTACTCATATATTAAATACAAAGGACTAAATCAATTGAACATACACAAACAAAAGTAACTAAATTGTCCCTAGGCTTCATGAAAACTATGTTGGTGGGGGTGGGGTGGGAGGGGAGTGGAGAACAGATCTTTGGTGAAAGAGTGAGATGACTCAGACATACCAAGTTTGGGTTTGAAATCATACTCCTGAAGTCTTATGATTTGTTAAAACCCTATAAATCATGAATAAATTTTTAAAAAAGCTAAAAGAAAGTAAATTTATAGCAGACTGCATTGTGGTCTGAATTACTTCCTGATCTTGCTAACTAGAGCAATATACAATACCACTCCTTCCCCTTTTCCCCTCCTATCTATAGCCATTCTATAGTAGTGGAGTTACTTCTAAAGCCTAGCCAGAGCCTCTGGGACTTCAAACAGAGGCAGAAAGACAAAAAAAAAAAAAAAAAAAAAAAAAAAACATAGGCTCCTACTCTGGGTATGTGTTGACACCCAGAGAAGAGTAGTTCCCTCTCAAGTAATACTGGGGTCTTCTAGTTCCAGCCTGTTGAATGGTCCCTGTTGTGGTACTCACTGACAAGCCCTAAGAGATACCACCTCCATCTTAGGGAAAAATGGAGGATGAAGTCAAATACATTTAACACTCAACTTACCAAGTACCAACATCATGCCTCTTTGACACTTTATTTTTTCATTTTTTACAGGGATGCAGACGGTACACAGGCTCCTGTGATGAATATGAATAGACATGGGACCCAGATCAGATTGATGAGGATTACAGTTAACAGTATTTATACACTTTCCTCATATTTGGGAGCTACTCTCTGCCCTGGTCCAGGTTTCTAGTCCAGTTTCCAACTCTGACACTTTACATACTCCCAGAGAGATAGAGAATGGGAAGGCTATCAGGGGAGGGGGTGGGATATGGAGATCGGGTTATGGGAATTGTGCAGAATTGTACCCCTCTTATTCTATGGTTTTGTTAATGTCTCCTTTCTTAAACAAACAAACAAAAAAGATTTATTTATCTATTTCTTAATGAGAGAGAGAGAGAGAGACAAAGAGAGAACGAGACAAATAGAGTACCACTGTGGTACATGGGCCTTGAAAGCTTATTTGGAGGTTCTAGCAGGGGAGTGCAGCTACTCTTAGACCCTCCAAAGACCCGTCCGTCTCTATTCGGGGAAGGCCGTCCTCTTCAACCGAGGGTGCAGCTTCAGGAGGGACGCACATGGAGTGGTGAGGGAGGACAGGGACACCTGCCTAGCCAGCTAGATCAGCCAAATTAACCCTGGCGATCAATGGGGTGACAGATGTCACAGCCAGATCACCCTCACATCCACTGTGGCACATGGGATGCAATGTCAGGGACTGGATTTGGAATCTCTTGCATGCAGTATTTTTTTTCCCTTTTTTGCCTTCAGGGTTATTGCTGGAGTTTGGTGCCAGCACTATGAATCCTCTGCTCTAGCAGCCACTTTTGTCTTTTCCTCTATTTAAAATTTTTTTTTATCATTGTAGTTATTGTTGTTACTGATGTCATTGTTGTTAGATAGGACAGAGAGAAATGGAGAGAGGAGGGGAAGGCAGAGAGGAGAGAAACACAGACACCTGCAGACCTGCTTCACTGCCTGTGATGCGACTCCCCGTACAGGTGGGGAGCCGGGGGCTTAAACCCTGATCCTTACTCCAGTCCTTGCACTTTGTGCCACCTGTCCTTAACCCACTGCGCTACTGCCCAACTCCCCTTCTATTTTTATTTGATAGGATAGAGAAATTGAGAAGGAAAGGGCAGACAGAGGTTGAAAGAGAGATACTTGCAGACCTGCTTCACTGCTCATGAAGTGTCCTTGCTACA
Source organism: Erinaceus europaeus (assembly GCF_950295315.1). NCBI lineage: Eukaryota > Metazoa > Chordata > Mammalia > Eulipotyphla > Erinaceidae > Erinaceus > Erinaceus europaeus. The sequence continues at coordinate 45,576,684 of NC_080168.1, forward strand.
GGTGAGGAGTGGGGGTCTGAATCCAGGTGTTCATGTATACTACTTATGTGTTTAATAGGGTTTGAAACTGCCCAGCCCTGTTCTGTTCTTTTTAAAAAAATATTTATTTCCCCTTTTGTTGCCCTTGTTTTTTATTGTTACAGTTACTGTTGTTGTTATAGATGTCGTCATTGTTGGATACGACAGAAAAATGAAGAGAGGAGGGGAAGACAAGAGGAGAGAAAGATAAGACATCTACGTACCTGCTTCACCGCCTGTGAAGCTACTCCCCCGCAGGTGGGGAGCTGGGGGTTCGAAGCGGGATCCTTAAACAGGTCCTTGAGCTTTGTGCCATGTGCACTTAAACCACTGCACTACTACCCGACTCCCAATTGTTTTCTTTTTTAAAGAAGGAGGTGAGCAGAGAAAGAGTGGGTGGGGGGAGGGAGACAGGGGGAGAGAGAGAGAGAGAGAGAGAGAGACCACAGCACTGAAGCTTCCTTCAAGACAGTGGGGGCCAGGTTCAAACCTTGGTTTTGAGTGCACTATCCAAGCGATCTATTTCATTGGCCTGCAAGTCTGACTTTCTTCCCACTGTGAACCTCCTGAGATGCACTTAGACACATTTAAAACAAATTTTATTGTTGTAATTTTCTAATAGACTGTCTTATCTAAGAGCAACCTAACTTTCTCAAGATGACTTAGCTACTAAGTAGGCTACAAAGTCTACACACAAATTTGTCTGTCCTGGCCCAGGAGCCAAAGGTTTCCCACTTTAGCTGTCTTAGAAACATACTTGGAACAGTCACCAGACCAGGTGTCACTTTAAACGGTAAGTCGATAAAATCTTCAGTCAATAGTAAATTGGAGCATTAAATATTGTATCCCTTAAAAGGTGAGAGAAAGGTTAATGCAGTTTCCAGTTCTGGTTCTTTCTGAGGCTTGGCTACATTTTCTGGAGGTCTTTTGGAGGAGGGTTTTTTTTTTCTGTTTAAGGACCCTGCACATGTGTGATTTTACCACTCCCAGGCCATCTTTTTCACTGTTTACCTTAAAGAGGAAAAAGAGAAAGGGAGAGGCACCATAGCACTGCTCTACCCCCCATGGAGCTCTTCCTAGTCCCCTATGGTGCTCTCCTGGGTGAGCTATCTCCTAGCCAAGACTTTTTTTTATTATTATGCAGCGAAAGATTTCATTAATCTTGTTTTGGCAACTACATGAACCCGAATTAAGACAGAAACAAATTGAGGGTAGGAGGTTGCCCCTGGTACCACACAAGAGTGCTGCACACAGGCAGCATAGGGGGAGCTCCTTGAGTGACAGAGTGGTGCTTTGGTGTCTCTCCTCTGTTGCTATCTTCCTCTCTGTCTCAAGGTCAAAGAAAAAGGCTAATGGGGGCCAGGTGGTGGCACACCTGGTTGAGCACACACTACAATGCTCAAGGACCCGGGTTCAAGGCCCTGGTCCCCACCTGCAGGGGAAAGCTTTTTAAGTAGTGAAGCAGTGTTGCAGGTGTCTCTTGTCTCTCTCCCCTATTTCCCCCTCCCCTTTCGATTTCTGGCTATCTCTATCCAATAAATAAAAAGATAATTTTTATTGTTGCTTTAGTTATTATTATTATTGTTATTGTCATTGTAGGATAGGACAGAGAGAAATGGAGAGAGGAGGGGAAGACAGAGAGGGGAAGAGAAAGACAGACACCTGGAGACCTGCTTCACTGCCTGTGAAGCGACTCCCTGCAGGTGGGGAGCTGGGGGCTCAAACCCAGATCCTTACTCTGGTCCTTGTGCTTTGTGCCACGCGCTTAACCTGCTGCACTACCTCCCAACTCCCCGATAATAAATTTTTTTAAATGTGTTTATTCCCTTTTGTTGCCTTTGTTGTTTTCTTGTTGTAGTTATTGTTATTGATGTCGTTGTTGGATGGGGCAGAGAGAAATGTAGAGAGGAGGGGAAGACAGAGGGGAGAGAGAGATAGCCACCTGCAGACCTGCTTCACTGCTTATGAAGCGACTCCCCTGCAGGTGGGGAGCCGTGGGCTTGAACCAGGATCGTTACAATGTTCCTTGGATCGTTACACTGTTCCTTGCACTTTGCACCACCTGTGCTCGACTCCCCTCCCCAATTTTTTTTAAAGTTTATTTTATTTTTATTTTTTATTTTATTTATTTATTCCCTTTTGTTGTCCTTGTTGTTTTATTGTTGTAGTTATTATTGATGTCGTTGTTGTTGGATAGGACAGAGAGAAATGGAGAGAGGAGGGGAAGACAGAGAGGGGGAGAGAAAGACAGACACCTGCAGACCTGCTTCACCGCCTGTGAAGGGACCTGCCTGGAGGTGGGGAGCTGGGGGCTCGAACCGCGATCCTGACGCCAGTCCTTGAGCTTAGCGCCACCTGCGCTTAACCCGCTGCGCTACAGCCCGACTCCCCCCAATTTTTTTTTATGGCGCAAAGTGCAATCGGAGTAAGGATCCCAGTTCGAGCCCCCGGCTCCTCACCTGCAGGAGCGTCGCTTCACAGGTGGTAAAGAAGGTCTGTAGGTGTCTTTCTTTCCCCATCTTCCCCTCCTCTCTCCATTTCTCTGTCCTATCTAACAACGACATCAATAACAATAATAACTACAACAACAAGGGCAACAAAAGGGAAAAATAAATATTAAAAAATTAAAAAACAATTTTTTTTAGGGAGTCGGGCATTAGCACAGCAGGTTAACCAGATCTTCCACCTTCTGTACCCTATAATGATCCTGGTCTATATTCCCAAAGGGATAAAGAATAGGAAAGCTTTCAAGGGGGGGGGGGGGATACAGGACTCTGGTAGTGGGAATTGTGTGGAACTGTACTGCTTTATCCTATGGTCTTGTCAATATTTTCATTTAATAAATAAGTTTTTTAAAAAATTATAAATTAAAAAAGGAAAGTAATCCAGTTCATTTTCATTTGTCATACCCTTCAATGATATTTATGATATCTCAGACACCAAAGTATCTCCATAGCTGGTCAAACTGATAGCAATGACAAGCTCTTCTACTCCTGCCTTCCATTTAGGAATTAGCTTTGCCACGAATATATCAGATTTTTCTCTCAGCTGCCTGCTGGATTTACAAGGGGTACAGCCTAAGAAACTTGGGTGTTGGGTGGGAGTAGATAGCATAATGGTTCTTCAAAGAGACTCATGCCTGAGGCTTCAAAGTCCCAGTTTCAATCTCCTGCACTACCATAAGCCAGAGCTGAGCGGTGCTCTGGTTAACATACACACACACACACACACACACACACACCAAGAAACTTTAGTTTTGATGGAGTCTGAATCATGGTTCCACAGACTGTAGCAAGTGTCATCACTTCCCTGAACTTCAATATGAAATGGGAGTAACCATCCCCATCTGTGACAGAATGCTAGGGCTGCTATGACAAATGCCAGACTTGGGTGGCTTAACGTGTGTGTGTGTGTGTGTGTGTGTGTGTGTGTGTGTGTGTGTGTGTGTGTGTGTGTGTGTGTGTGTGTGTGTGTGTTTCTGGAAGCTAAGCAGTGTAAGTTCAAGGAGGCAACAGTGTTGATCTCTACTGAAGCCTCCATCCTTTGTACACAGATGGTCAACTTCTCAGTGTGTCGTTACTTGGCCATCCTTCTGTGTTGTCTGGGTCCTAATCTCATTTTACAAGAACAACAGTCATACTGGATTAGGGTCCATGACAACAACCTCACTTTTAAATTACCTTGCTTACAAAGTTTTATTAGTGACTTAATAGTGACTATAAGACTATAAGATAAAAGTATAGTTCCACACCAAAGTTCTGTGCCCACTCCATGCTAACCACCATTTACCTTAACTACTTCTTGAACGTCTCTGTTCCCAAATAGTCACATTCTGAGGACCTGGGGGATTAGGATCTGAACATACTACTTCTAGTGAAAACAGTTCAGCTCACAGCAGTGCTGTAGATTGTTTAAGGGTCTCAGAAGATGAACCAGACTGAAAAGGTATAAATAAGTGATAAAGGTCCCAAGACCTACTCTTGGAACCTAGTGCCACCAACACGTCCCACCAGAGCCAAGGAATCAAGGTCTTGGGCAGGTGTGGAACTGCAGAATGCCTATAACAGTGCCAGTTCCCCTGCTGGTCCACATTCCAACCAGAAGAAACTCTTTCCTTATATCACTTGTGATTCTATCACAAGTAGGTCTTTCTCATTTTAAAAACAAGTTTATAAAATCATTCTTTTTTGGGGGGGAGTGTAATGGTTTACAATATTGTTGTTGGCACACAGGTACAATTTGTTGCCTCAGCATGATATGTGTCTGCAGAACACAACTCACCCCAACATGGGTCCTCTTCCACCATCATGCATCATGCAACAGGACCATACCACACCACCTCCTCCTTTCCTCTCCTTTCACAGAGTCCTTTGCTTTGGTGCAGCCACACAACCATTCCAAATTTCACTTTGTATTTTCCCTTTCTGTCCATGTTTCTTAAGTTCCACTTATGAGATCATACAGCTATATTTTGGTATTCAATCTCAAACAGACCTCAGGTCCCAGAATTCAGTGTGGAATGTGAGGTCTTACACTTGAGACCTCAGTTACAGCAGAGGTGGATAGCAACAGCAGGTACAGGTCGCTCAACCCTAACAGAAGAACTTCAGCCTTTGCAGACTTGAGGATCCTGCTCTACAGTGAGGATTTCTGTATCGGGTGACTTTGTTCATACAGCCTCCAGAGCCTGATTCAGACCCAATGATCAGCCTTGCCAAACTCCTGGAGAGCTCTGGATCCTACTTGAACGGTCACTGGCCTCCAGTGCCAGCCGTGTGAAAAGAGGCCACTTTACATTTGATACAAAGTGTCAGCTGGTCTCATTCATGGCGCCCGGAACATGCTAAGCTCCGGACGTAGGGCTAGAAAGTGGCACTTAACACTAACTCTCTTTCCTGTGTTCCCACCCACAAGGCTTTCACAGGCCCAGAGGGATACGCAGTGACTTGTATTTTCCACCCTTTGTCTCCCCAGATGTCAAGAGTTGTTGCTCTGGGAACAGCTCAAGAAAAGCCCTTGCTTAACAGATGGAAAAACTGAGGACCCAACAGAAGGGACTTTTAAAATTGTTCATCTTGCTTGATCCAGCTGTTTTACAGATAGGGAAAATGATGTCTGGAGAGATTAAGGTTAATCACCCTAGTGCCAAAACTGGTAAGTGATATATTTTAGTAGTTCAGGAAGTGTGACTTACCTCAAAGTAGCTTTCTGTCTATCACACTTAATATTATAAAGTTCTGCTTTGAGCCTGTCATATTTTCTTACTATTCAAAAATAAAGTCTACATCCTTTAACATTGCATCCAAGGCTGCATTGCAACCCAGCCCACAGCACCCTTCACACCCAGGCAAGAGGAGGGTCCTGGCCCTGGGCTCCTCTCTGGGATTTTTTGTACTCTGTCCCTCCAAGAAGACATGTTCACAGGGTGGTTTATACCTCATAATATACAGTGTTCCTCCTTTTTAATCATTTTGAGAAAAAAATTGTATTAGGATACCTCCTACTAGGCCCTTATAATTTTAGCCAGATCACTGAAGAAAAGCTTTATTTCATTGTCCCTATGATTTGAGAAAAACTCTGAAATTGTCATGTTATTTGGTCTGCTATAACAGAATACTACAGACCAGATGATTTACAGAGGAAATGTACTTTTATTATTTTTTTAAATATTTATTATTTATTCCCTTTTGTTGCCCTTGTAGCTTTACTGTTGTAGTTATTATTGTTGTATAGGACAGAGAGAAATGGAGAGAGGAGGGGAAGACAGAGGGGGAGAGAAAGCTAGACACCTGAAGACCTGCTCCACCACCTGTGAAGCAACTCTCCTGCAGGTGGGGAGCTGGGGGCTTGAACCAGGGTCCTTACGCCAGTCCTTGTGCTTTGTGCAATGTGTGCTTAACCCACTGCACTACCACCTGATTCCCCAGAAATGTACTTTTACAGTTCTGGAAACAAAAAGTCTTGAGATGAGGATGCCAGCAAAGTAAGGCTCTGTTGAAAGCCCTCTTCTGGGCTACGGGTGTGTTCTTGTGTTCTCACACGGCAGAGAGAAAGAAAATGCTCTGAGTACCTTTTTACGTGGGCATTAGCCCATTACACAGGGGGTTAAGATTTTTAACCTATATTTCTGTTTATTAAACACTTTGTCTTGCTTTATATCTTAACCCCTCTCAGCTACCACGTTATAGATGCATGCTACTATAATGCCATCCTGACTTCTCTGGGCAGACGACCTCACCAATGTGTCCTGGAACCTCACCTCTCCAGGGAAAGATAGAAACAGGCTGGGGGTATGCCGTGACCTGCCAACACCCATGTCAAGTGGAGAAGCAATTACAGAAGCCAGAACTACTCCCACCTTCTGCACCCCATAAAGAATTTTGGTTCATACTCCCAGAAGGGGAGAAATGTTAAGGAAGATGACTAGAGGGCTCTGAACTCTAACTCCATCAGGATTCAGAAAAAGAACAGGAAAAAAAGGACATTTGGAAGTATTAATAGGTGTGGGTGTGACCTAGAAAGCAAGAGAAGGCAGGATCATGGATATATATATATCTATATATCTATATATAAATATATATATAGATATATAGATATAGTTATAGTTATATAGTTAGTTATATAGTTATAGAAATAGTCAATCCACATTGGTGACTTTGGGAGAATTACTGCAGTTTCCAATAGAGGGAGTGGAGCACACAGAACTCTGGTGATGGAAGGGGTGGGAGAGAGGAGGGATGGGAGAGAGGGGGTTGGGAGAGAGGGGGATTGGGAGAGAGGGGGGTTGAGAGAGAGGGGGTTGGGAGAGAGGGGGGTTGAGAGAGAGGGGGTTGGGAGAGGGGGGGTTGGGAGGGGGGGGTTGGGAGAGAGGGGGGTGGGAGAGAGGGATCGACCAAAGCTTCCTTCAATACAGTGGGGGCCAGGCTTAAACCAGAGTTGCACACACGACAAAGCAGTGCACTATCCAAGGAAACTTTCACTGGCCTTTTGTTCACTAGAGCACTGCTTAGTTCTGGCTTATGCAGTGCTGGGGATTGAACCTGGGACATCTCCTGTCTCAGGCATAAAAGTCTTTGCATAACCAGTATACTATTTACATAGCCTGAAAAATCTTCCAAAAAAGATTGATTGAAACATATGAATTTGGTGGGATACAAAATTTAGTATCTAACAATCACTGATTATTTTGAGCAACCCACATGCTTGTTCTCTTCCGTCAGCTCCAAATCCTCACACTGGATGTCATGTCTCTAGAGTTCTCTGCAAGGACAGCTTGAGAGACAAGGAAACTTGATATCTAGATTCACTATGACAATGAATATGTCAGCACAACCAGAGAGCTACAACACTGGCCATTTTTGTTTATTATCCTACCTCCTTGCCCCTCTCTATTCCAGAGACACTAGTAATGAATACAAAAGTCAAGTTCACATTGTTTCTTCTGCCTGGACCACAGACATTAAAATAATATTAGTCATTTAATAAAAAGTTTATGGGGCCTGGAGGTGGCACGTGGATAAGCACACACATTACCGGACAATGCACAAGGACATGGGTTCCAGGTACCAGTCCCCACCTGCAGGGGAAAAACTTAATGAGCAGTGAAGCAGTGCCAAAGGTGTCTCCCTTTCCTCTCAATTTCTCTGTCTCTACCCAATAAATACTAAGTATGAATATGGTTCATTTTCATAGGAAAGTTTTTTTGAAATGGTTTAAAATATTATAAGACTACAGGGATATAGTCCCACATTGCACCAACCACCAAAGTGAACCACTGACATACTTAAGACTTCTTCCCTCTTTCTCTCGAGTCATCTGAGGGTTAAGAGCTAGCTCACCTGGTACAGCACATATTTTAACCATGCACAATAGTCTGGTGTGAGCCCCAGGCACCACTTAGGAGTACCATGCAAAGGGTAAGCTTCACAAGCAGCAGTTAAGTGCTGTAGTTTCTCTCTCTCTCCCTTTCTGCTTATCACCTATCTTGGGAAAAGTGTTTTAAACTTCTGTGATGCAGAACATTGTACAGGCACAAGCCTCCTATCAAGACCTAGAGGGGTCTCGATATCCCATTAGTGACATCTTTTCTTATCTAAGGCTTTTGTCTTCTTTCTTCCCCTAGCCTTGCTTCTCAGTAACCATTTCAGCACCTGACATTCCCAAGGCCTGATATGGAATATGTTTACCTCTATTTATTTTAGTGACTGTTTCCTAGGTGCCATAACAGTGAGGACTGTCCAATTCCTACTATATCCCAAATGCCTGGCACACAGTAGACACTCAATCATCAGTCGTTAAACTGGAAATTTTTTTACTAGTTTGTCCTACTTACAGTGAGTGACACAACACATAATTGCAAACATTTGGACATGTGTCACAAGTTTCTTAGCTCATTAAACAAATGGATGAATGCGAGGAGAGGCACTGCAGTCTGGTGGAAACTTACAAATAGGTGTGTAAAACCATGACCAAGTGGATTGACTCCCTGTAGAAATTCAGCTAGCTTCCCCAAAGTCTCTGGTACCTTTCCCAAACTGCCTAGATCAATGGATTTCCAGATCTGACTTTGGAAAAAAAAAATGTAGGTTTCTTTTAAAAACATGACACTGTTTCCTAGAGCTCACATAGCACAACTTACTTTGGGTGTTTTGTATTGTTTCTACTATCTTCAGTCCTAAATGTTATTTTCCCAGCAGTGACAAATGATTAGAAAAGTGCCTCCTCATAGTTGCATAAACCCTTTCCAAAACATGCCACTTGCCTTCTCTGAAACTTACAAAAAAAAAAAAAGGAAAAAAGTTAGGAAACACTGAAGCTAGAATTCAGCCATAGCCAAGTCTTGCTTACAGAAAAAAGTTGGGAATGCCAGTTGTATAGGTGCTGTCCATTGTTTTAAAAAAAAAAAAAGTTTTAACCCCAGGGAGGAAAAACTAACATTGTCACTAGGATATGAAGAAACCATGGTGAAGAACTAGCCACAGCAAGGCCTAACAGAATGGCCTGCGGCATCTGCTCCGAAAGCCTTTATCAGCAGCCTTGTATGTTCTATTCAAGACTCTCACAACGATTGTTGGCATGATGTAGACAAATTGACGCAAATTAGTTTAGCACGGGCTATGCAAAGTTTAAGCTTGTTGAGCAACACACGTGGACCACATAGCAACAGCTGCATTATGCAAAAAGTGTTAGATGCAAAGTTCTAAGTAGCCAGACTTTCTTACAGATCAGGATCATAATTTGCAAATCACTGGTGGTTGTTTGGAGGAGGGATGAGAAGGCCTCCACTAGAGACAGGAGCCCCCACACTGATCCTGAAAACTAGTAATAGTAGGAAAAAATATCTCCTGAAAGTGCCGCTTGTGTTGTCTAAAATCTACTCAGTTATTTCATGGCCACAAATCCTCAAAGGATTGGCCCCCAAAGATTAAGGAGATTTGGCCACTTTGCTCTTTATTCTTGGTTCAAACATCTCAAGACAATTCCTTTGGGGGCTGGTATCACACAGACCACCTAGAGGGGCCTTCTAATTGTATTTACAGTAATTTAATTACAGCAGGGAGCACTTCAGAAGGCAGGGTTTACTAAGATCGATAGTATAGGGGCCATTTTAATCTCTTAAATCAAATAAAGTCACTTCTAGAATTTGGGAACTACTTCATAGGCATTTTTTTTGTCTAGTTTTTGTTTTTGTTAGGGGCAGTTAGGAGGGTAAAGGAGACTTTTCCTAGGATCCTTAGTTTCTCCGGTTTTGGTCATATTTTATACTCCATGCACATATATATCCATCTGATCATATACACATACTTGGCTGTGGTAGGGTCTTTTTTTCCTGGGTGTGTGTGTGGGGGGGTGGGGGAGATCTTACTGCTCCTGGCTACTTTTTTTATTTTTCTCCATTCACAGAGAACTCAACAGACTTGCACCGGAACTTCCTCTAAGGCCACAGTATCCCCCATGTGGTGTCAGGAACTCAAACCTAGGCTGTGCACATAGCAAGGTATATTTCTTAGCCAGTGAGATGTAGTAGTGTGTGTGTATGTGTCTGAGTGCACATACACTCAATGAAATGTAGATCCAGAAAAGTTATTTAAGAACTTAGCAGCAGGGGAATAAGGGCCAAGGAAAATAACAGACTTTTAGTTTAATTTCCATTTTTTATACTGCATTTCACACCAAATATTTAAGAGTTTTTCAACAAATGTAACTTTTTCATAAATATTAAATAGTAACAGTGAGAAATTTGTATATACAACTTAGACTGTTTGACCAAGTAGCTTTGGTCTTTTCCTCTTGAATTTCCTGTCTTGTAAAATGAGAAGAAATGGGCCAGCTACTTCTGAAGGTCCTTCCTCTTCAGTTTTTGTCCACCAGAGTCTAAAAATAGCATGTGCTGTTACTGCCATCTAGCAATTCAACTAGGGCTGTGTAGGGCCACCTTTTTGGGCATTTTTTAAAAGGCCTAGGGACTAGTGATCAAGACACAAAGGCTTTATTGGCTACACGAACATGCTGAAGCTCCTAAATGCTTTCTCCAGTTGGATAAACTATAAATATATAAGTAAATCTTTAGATATTTGAAAAAAACACTCATGACTAATAATAAAATTCATTGAAATTCATTGGTTTTGAAGAACTGAAGGCATGTGCTTAGGTTGCCCAGTGAGAGGTGTATTCTGGGTTCCTACTGCATAGGGAGGGAGAAAGAGAGAGAGAGAGAGAGAGAGTGTGTGTGTGTGTGTGTTCCTACTGTATAGGGAGAGTGTGTGTGTGTGTGTGTGTGTGTGTGTGTGTGTGTGTGTAGGTAGTATGGAGGTGGAAATTAACTATCATGCAGCTCAGACACTAATCCTTTTGGAGCTATATTCCTGGTTGCCTATGCATCTTCAACAACTAGTATAGAATTACTATAGACAAGGAACTTAATATTTGCTTTCACAACGAATAAAGGAATGAACAAATGATATAGATATGAATTCAAATTCCTTGCTTATGAACGTCAGTTTCCCCTCAATTTCCTAGTTTGTAAAATAGAAATATCCCTTGCCCCTTGATAGTGAGGATCCAGAGATATAACAAGGGTCAAGTAGAAAGTTAAAAAAAAAAGGGGGGAGCTGGGCGGTAGTGAAGTGGGTTAAGTGCAGGTGGCACAAAGCGCAAGGACCGGCCTAAGAATCCCGGTTCCAACCCCCAGCTCCCCACCTACAGGGGAGTCGCTTCACAAGCAGTGAAGCAGGTCTGCAGGTGTCTATCTTTCTCTCCTCCTCTGTCTTTTCATCCTCTCTCTATTTCTCTCTGTCCTATCCAACAACAACAACAACAGCTATAACAACAACAACTACAAGCGCAACAAGGGCAACAAAATGGGAAAGGTGGCCTCCAGGAGCAGTGGATTCATAGTGCAGGCACCAAGCAAAAGAAAAGAAAAGAAAAGAAAAGAAAAGAAAAGAAAAGAAAAGAAAAGAAAAGAGGGGCCAAGAGATAGCTCACCTAACATGTACACTTTACCATGTGCAGGATCTAGAATCCAACCCCCAGCCGTCACTTAAAAGCACCATACCAAGATAAAGCTGTGAGCACTGGAGTGATGCTTCTACTCACCACTTAGTGGATTGTATGTCTCTCCTCCAATTCTCTCTCTCTCATCATCCTCTATTTAAAAAAAAAAAAAAAGAGGGGGTCAGGCGGTGGTGCAGTGGCTTAAGCGCATGTGGTGCAAAGCACAAGGACCGGCGTAAGGATCCTGGTTCAAGCCCCTGGCTCCCCACCTGCAGGGGAGTCCCTTCACAGGCGGTGAAGCAGGTCTGCAGGTGTCTGTCTTTCTCTCCCCCTCTGTCTTCCCCTCCTCTCTCCATTTCTCTCTGTCCTATCCAACAATGAAGACAGACAACAACAATAATTATTACAACAATAAAGCAACAAGGGCAACAAAAGGGAATAAATAAATAAATTTAAAAAAACTTAAAAAAAAAAGTCTGTTGGTGAAGCCATGATAAAGAGAAGAGAAACTAAGGAAAATCTCCATATTCTGAGACTGTCTCATCAACAATTTTTTTGTATGACTAAGAAATATATTTAATTCCCAAATTGCTATTCTCATTTGTGAAAAAGAAAATATTTTCAGCCATATATTGTGTTTACTTGATTAGCCAAAACAGTTGTCTTGGAGGTAACTCAAATTCAAAGTGAAGGACACACAGATTTTTCTACCCACCTCTTTCCCCAGCCCTTCCAGGCAAATGATGACATTATGCACTGTTAATTTTACCTCTGGATTTCCATGTATGTAAAGGAGTCAATTTAAATGCAATGCAAAAATCTCTCATTTTTAAAAACAAACTCTTCAATGTTTGAGCTATTACAAATAGTGCTGCACCTATACAAACATCGGTGTACAAAGTTTTTGAGTTTTGTTTTTGCTTATTTAAAATTTTAATATAAAAAGAAATTAAGAGGGAAGGAGGATATAGAGAGGAAGAGAGAAAGATACCTACCTGCTTTGCCGTTTGTGAGGCATCCCCTCTTCAGGTGGAAACTGAAGGCTAGAACCAGGGTCCTTGTGTATTGCAACACGTATGCTCTACCAGATGCATCACCACCCAGTCCCTGTTTTTGTTTTCTTTGGCTAGATCTCTAAAGTGAATTCTCAGATCACAAGACAGACCTATTTCCAAGTGTTCTAAGTAATCTCCAGATGGTTTTCTAAAGGGTGAGTGGTTAAGAAAGCTGTGGTTATACACGCACAATGGAATACTACTCAGGTGTAAGAAATAATGACATCTTTTTCCTTATCTCAGATAGAACATGAAGGAATCATGTTAAGTGAAGTCAGAAGGCGAAGGAGGTGAATACCAGATGATCTCATTTATAGATGGAGCTTAAATGAGGGAAAGGGGTGTCGGGTGGTAGTGCAGCTGGTTAAGCACACATGGTGCTAAGTGCAAGGACCAGCATAAGGATCCGGGTTTGAGTCCCCGGCTCCCCATCTGCAGGGGAGTCGCTTCACAGGCAGTAAAGCAGATCTGCAGGTGTCTATCTTTCTCTCTCCCTCCCTGACTTCCTCTCCTCTCTCCATTTCTGTCCTATCTAACAATGATGACATCAACAATAACTACAACAACAGTAAAAAACAAGGGCAACAAAAGGGCAAATAAATAAATATAAAGAAATGAGAGGACAGGAAAACACGTTCTAACTTGAACTAGTCTTGGTTTGTTGCAGCCAGGACCAAGAACTGGGGGAAGGAGTGGTTTGAGAGAGTATTGAGGACCTAATCTACAATGCTGGAAGAGGATGTGTAAGTTGGTGGTGGGAGTGGTGTGCAGACATCTATCACAGAAAAGAAATTGTACTCGTGGAGGCTGAACGGTAGCACACAGGGTTAAGCACACATAGCAGAAATTGTATTTGTGTGACAACTGCCGTGTAAATTATTTCACGGTGGGGGAAGATTCTAACAAGGAAATGTCCAACAATGGCCAAATCTAAGTTGTGAAGAAAATGTGATATGCTGCCACTGCCATCTGTTGGTGAAGTGTTAGTTTTTTTGTTTTTTTTTTTAGAAGCAAGGTCATTTTATTTTTCTTCACCTAGCCTACTTTTTAATATTTATTCCCTTTTGTTGCCCTTGTTTTATTGTTGTAGTTGTTACTTATGTTGTTGTTGTTGGATAGGACAGAGAAATGGAGAGCAGAGGGGAAGACAAAAAGGGGGAGAGAAAGATAGACACCTGAAGACCTGATTCACCACCTATGAATCGACTCCCCTGCAGGTGGGGAGCTGAGAGCTGGAACCAGTATCCATACGCCAGTCCTTGTGCTTTGTGCCACCTGCGTTTAACTGCCCAACTCCCCAGATATTAAAAAATATTTATTTATTTATTTATTCCCTTTTGTTGCCCTTGTTGCTTTATTGTTGTAGTTGTTGTTATTGATGTTGTTTAGGACAGAGAGAAACAGAGAGGAGGGGAAGACAAAGGGTGGGGAGAGAAAGACAGACACCTGCAGACCTGCTTCACTGCTTGTGAAGCGACTCCCCTGCAGGTGGGGAGCCGGGGGTTCCAACCAAGACTTTTTTTTATTGAGAGGGGGTGTGGGGGGGATAGAGAGGAGGAAAGACCCTGAGATTTTTTTTTTAATGTTAAGCAAAGTTGTATATAAATACCATTAACAACCTAATGAATTAACACATATTTACAGTGGAAATTCACTACTTATAACAAAGGAAAATATTTTCCCCTAAAGTAGTAACAACAAACACTTCAGTCATTAACCACTTTCTTCCACTTAACCATTTTATGCTGGGTTCTTTATCTCTACTTAACAGATGAGAAAACTTCTAAAATCAAGTTTCCCCAGATCACACATAGGGTAGGTAGTGGAGGCAGAAAACCTGCCTGGCATGTTTAAGAACTTCACTGTAATTCATCATCCTCATACACAAGAACCCAATTCATATCTGTCTGCTACAGTGAGCCACCTGGACACAACCCCTAAATCGCTAAGGTCAGTGAATTGCAAGGAGTTTGTCAGAACATCAGCATTAACACATGCCCACAGCAGGTGTATTCTGTTGTTGATTTCATTGCCTCTGATTAGAAAAACATTTTCCCCACACCTATGGACATCTAATCTTTGACAAAGGGGCTCAGACTATTAAATGGGGAAAGCAGAGTCTCTTCAACAAATGGTGTTGGAAACAATGGGTTGAAACATGCAGAAGAATGAAACTGAACCACTGTATTTCACCAAATACAAAAGTAAATTCCAAGTGGATCAAGGATTGGATGTTAGACCAGAAACTATCAGATACTTAGAAGAAAATATTGGAAGAACTCTTTTCTGCATAAATTTTAAAGACATTTTCAATGAAATGAATCCAATTACAAAGAAGACTAAAGCAAGTATAAACTTATGGGACTACATCAAATTAAAAAGCTTCTTCACAGCAAAAGAAACCACTACCCAAACCAAGAGACCCCTCACAGAATGGGAGAAGATCTTTACATGCCATACATCAGATAAGAGTTTAATAACCAACATATATAAAGAGCTTGCCAGACTCAACAACAAGACAACAAATAACCCCATCCAAAAATGGGGGGAGGACATGGATAGAATATTCACCACAGAAGAGATCCAAAAGGCCAAGAAACACATGAAAAAAATGCTCCAAGTCTCTGATTGTCAGAGAAATGCTAATAAAGACAACAATGAGATACCACTTCACTCCTGTGAGAATGTCATACATCAGAAAAGGTAACAGCAGCAAATGCTGGAGAGGGTGTGGGGTCAAAGGAACCCTCCTACACTGCTGGTGGGAATGTCAATTGGTCCAACCTCTCTGGACAACAGTCTGGAGAACTCTCACAAGGCTAGAAATGGGCCTACCCTATGATCCTGCAATTCCTCTCTTGGGGATATATCCTAAGGAACCCAACATATCCATCCAAAAAGATCTGTGTACACATATGTTCTTGGCAGCACAATTTGTAATAGCCAAAACCTGGAAGCAACCCAGGTGTCCAACAACAGATGAGTGGCTGAGCAAGTAGTGGTATATATACACAATGGAATACTACTCAGCTGTAAAAAATGGTGACTTCACCATTTTCAGCCAATCTTGGATGGACCTTGAAAAAATCATGTTGAGTGAAATAAGTCAGAAACAGAAAGATGAATATGGGATGATCTCACTCTCAGGCAGAAGTTGAAAAACAAGATCAGAAAAGAAAACACAAGTAGAACCTGAAATGGAAATGGCGTATCACACCAAAGTAAAAGACTCTGGGGTGGGGGTGAGTGGGTGGGGGAGAATACAGGTCCAAGAAGGATTCAGAGGACCTAGTGTGGGTTGTATTGTTATATGGGAAACTGGGGAATGTTATGCATGTACAAACTATTGTATTTACTGTTGAATGTAAAACATTAATTCCCCAATAAAAAAAAAAGACCTAAATAAAAAAAAAAAAAAGAAAAACAACATTTTGTCAAGGTTTTTAATTATAAAAAACAAATGTAGCTTGATAATCTACCAAAAGAATAATTTAACACTTTATGCATCGTGGTCCAGTATTTTAAGGGCTATATCTGAATACACGCACATACATGCCAAAACAAACAAAAAATCTATTAACAATTTATACAAAGGCCAAGTGGTTAAGCACACACATTATAGTGCACAAGGACCTGCGTTCAATTCCCTGGTCCCCACTGCAGAGGAAAGCTTCATGAGTGGTGAAGTAGGGCTACAGATGTCTCTGTCTCTTTCCCTCTCTACCTCCCTTGTCAATTTCTGTCTCTATCCAATAAATAAAGTTTTAAAAAACAATTTATTTATCCAATTAAATTTCATAGTTTATGCCAAGAAGGGATACAATTAATGATCTAAAACAAAATCACTGTATTGTTATGTGGAAAACTGGGAAATGTTATGCATGTACAAACTACTGTATTTACTGGCGACTATAAAACATTAATCCCATAATAAAGAAATTTTAAAAAATAAATAAAATCACCACCCTTGTAAAGCTAACATTCCATAAGAAGGGAGGGACAAATAGCTCCAATGAGATAAATATACCAACCCCCCCCACCCCCCACCTACAGCCAAGTTTTGACAAGAGGAACCAAAAATTCAATAAAAGATACTCTTCATGTGGTCCAGGAGGTGGCGCAGTGGATAAAGCATTGGATTCTCGAGCATGAGGTCCCGAGTTCAATCCCTGGCAGCACATGTACCAGAGTGATATCTGGTTCTTTCTCTCTCTCTCTTCCTATCTTTCTCATTAATAAATAAATAAATTCTTTTAAAAAAATACTCTTCAGTAAACAATGCTGGGAAAATTGGATTGAAACATGAAAAATGAAACAGAGCTATCACACGTCATCACACATGCAAGTCAACTTTAAATGGATCAAAGACATGAACACTGGACTTGAAATCATCATATATATATAGAAGAAAACATTGGTCGAACACTATGTTTGCTTCCAAAGCATCTTTGAAGACTCAAGCCTACTAGCAAGGAAAAAAGTGGAAATTAGCCAATGGGACTACATCAAACTGAGAAGTTTCTGTATAGCAAAAGGAGCCATAATCAAAACAAAAAGACAACCCACTGAATGGGAGGAGGTCTTTACATGCCATACATCGAAGGGTTAACAGCACACCCTCTCCCTCCCTCCCTCTCTCATTTGCTCTGCTACCTCTGCAAAAAGGTCAACAACAGGGGATAGGGTTGAGCACACATGGCACCAAGTGCAAGGACCTGTGCAGGGATCCCGGTTCGAGCCCCTGGCTTCCCACCTGCAGCAGGGGTTGCTTCATGAGCGGTGAAGTAGGTTTGCAGGTGTCTATCTTTCTCTCCCCCCCGTGCCTTTCCCTCCTCTCTCCATTTCTCTTCTATCCATGAACATCATCAATGGTAGCAATAATAACCACAACAATAAAATAAGGACAACAAAGTGGGGAAAAATGGTCTCCAGGAGCAGTGGATTCGTGGTGCAGATGCTGAGCCCCAGCAATAACTCTGGAGGCAAAAAAAAAAGTCAACAGCAGCAGCAAAAAAGAGAAAAGAAAAAAAACCTGTTAAAGAGAGACAAGATATAGACAGAATCTTCACCAGAAGAAATGGCTGACAGTCATGAAAAAATGTTCAAAGTCACTGATTATCAGATAAATTCAAGATAGTAAGATACCACTTCACAGCTGTAAAAATGTCACTTTTTTATGAAAAGACAGAAACAAGTATTGGTAAGGATGAGGGGAAAAGGAGCTTTCCTATACTGCTAGTGGGAATGTAAGTTAGCTCAGACTTGTGGAAAACAGTTAATAGATTGCTTAAAACACTGGAAATGGACCTGCCTTATGACCTGGCAAGTCCTTGCTTTCTTTTTTTTAATATTTATGTACTTATTTTCCCTTTTGTTGCCCTTGTTGTTTTTCATTGTTGTTGTAGTTATTATTGTTGTTGTCTGGCAAGTATTTTCTTGGGGTAGTACCTAAAGAACACAAAAACACATACCAGAAGAGATTTATATATACCAATGTTCTAACAGCACAGTTGTAGTAACCTAAAATGGAAACTGAGAAGCCAAATCACTGGTGAATGGCTTAGAAAGATGTGGTATAAATATACAACTATCCCACTGTTAAGAAATGATAAAATTCTCTCCTCTGCCTGATCTTGGGTAAGACTTGAAGGAATCATGTTAAGTGAGCTCAGCAAGAAGGAAAGGATAAAAACCAAATGATCTCACTTTCCTTGTGATCTCACAAGGAAAGAAACAGAAAACACATGGTGTAAGTTAAAGTGAGGTGCACTGCAACAGAGGAGGGGAAGTGGGGTGGGGAGGTAACCTCTTACCTCCCTCTTGGGGACCTAGTACATCATAGTGGAAAAGGACTTAAATTGGTGATGGGAGGTGGTATACAGACACCTATTAAAGGGATGTAAGAAATGGTTCCCATGTGTCAACAACTGTCCTGTAAACCATTATTTTCCCAATATAACTATCTGAAATCATACAAGAAAAGCCTCCAAAGGAAATACTTCCAGAACAGGTAATGAGAGAAGCTAGTTGGCACTGGGGGTGAAGAGAACCAAAGAGGGCTTCCTTGAGGCAATGATGCTTAACAAGATATGGTCAATTCATAGGCCTCTTTTCCCTAGCCATTCTTGGCTTCACATAGGGGAAGGCATCCCTTATCCCTTCCCTTCCTACTGCAGTGCTAACAGGTCATTAAGTCCCTTCCTAAGGAGATAAAAGAGCAGATAAAAGAGTTTGCTACTCTTCACTTACTATAGGCTCCCCCATATTTAACAGAAGCCATCCTTTTTGGATCCCTCTTTCAATTACAAGGAGAGAAAATATTCCTCTTTTTTTTTTGAGAGAGAAAATATTCTCACAAATAACTACATTTCTACCCCCACCACTGAAGGGATATACGCGTTCTTTCTTTGAGGTCAGATTAGTCTACAGTTTCAGGTGAGATTGTACTATCAATTCCTGGGTGTCAAGAAAAGGTCAGCTCAATCAGAACGGTACATTAAAATCACCTGAGCTATTGGTTCTCAACCTCCGATTCTGATTTAAATGGTCTGGATCTTAAGGTTTTAAAAATCACCAATATATGCAACTCGAGCTAACAATAACAACCACAGCATTCTATTTCTGCTATCTATAAATGTGTTATTTTTGACATTTTAAACTGTTACCTGCTTCTCTTTCTGCTCTTAAAACTTTCTCTATTGGTGTATTGCACCAAAGTAAAAGACTCTGGGGTTGGGAGGGAGCGTTCAGGTCCTGGAACATGATGGTAGTGGAAGACCTAGTGGGGGTTGAACTGTTGTGTGGAAAACTGGGAATGTTACACATGTACAAACTATTGTGTTTTACTGTCAACTGTAAACAATTAATCCCCCAATAAAGAAATTTTAAAAAGAAAAATAAAATAAAACTTTCCCCTTGGTTTTTAATGTGGTATGACTGTGGTTACCTGATACCTCTCTCACCTCTCCTCTATGTAAGTTTGTAATTTTACACTCTTTTCTCAGGCCTCAAATGTGACTTTATTCCTTTATTTACTTTTATAGTGTTTTTTTTTTTCTTGGCATCACATAAACTTTCAGAGTTTCACTTATCTTTCTGGTTCCAGTCTCCTTCCTCAAAGCCAGACTCACAGTATTTTCCTTCACAAAACTGATACCTGGACATTTAAAGACCTCTAGAGTCATTATATCTAACCAGAAAAATCTCTGTTGTGTTTTCTATTTCCCAACACTAGTAGCAAATTACCACAAACTTAGTTGATTAAAACAGAAGAATGTATTATTTTACAGTTGTAGAGGCCAGAAGTCTAAAACTGGTCTCAATCAAGTAAAATCGATGTGCAAGCTCTAGAAGAAACTCTGTTTTCTTACCTTTTTCAATTCCAGTTGCATCCCTCAGTTTTTGGCTCCTCTAAAAGCCTTGGATTGTGTTGCCTCTTCTGTCTCTTTCATCCCATTTAAGTATCCCTGTGACTACTGTGGCTCCACCCACTCAGTCCAGGATAATCTATTTTAAAGTCTGATGATTAGCAATTTAATTACATCTGCAACCTTAACTCCTTCTTGTCCTGTAACAGAATACATTCAATTTCTGAGGATAAGGATATTGACATCTTGAAGTTCACTGTTCTGTATTTTGTTGCTTTCAATCCAGATCTTATTTATTTATTCATTTATTTATTTATTTTTCCTCCAGGGTTATTGCTGGGGCTCTGTGCCTGCAATCCACAGCTCCTCAAGGCTATTTTTTTGTCGGGCAGCTGCCCTGCTCCATCCTCCATTGCTGACACTATTGGCCTATTTACATAATCATTATTTTGCCTGATCTTCTTTCTACCTCGAGACCCGCCCTACCTGCAGGGTATATTAATCTCGCCAGTTAAAACCCTAGCAACCATTGCTACGGAAGCTTTCTACCTTCCAGCTCTTTCCTTTTCACCACCCCCTTTCCTAGCTATTACCTTTTCTGACTTGCCACTTCCGGTTCTAAATATATAAAAAAGCATTGTATAAAATATATAAAAGCGTTCCACTCCCCCACAAGTTCCTGGTCTCTCTCCCGCCTAGCTGAGTAAACAGGAGCCCAGGTTGGCTCTGGTGGAGTTCTCTCCAACCCAGAGAGCATGTGCCTGGGAAGAAACACCCTCACACTAGCCCTAGTCCAGCATTTTTTCCCTTTTGTTGCCCTTGTTGTTTTATTGTTGTAGTTATTGTTGTTGTTGTTGGATAAGACATAGAGAAACCAAGAGAGGAGAAGACATCGAGGAGAGAAAGATAGACACCTGCAGACTTGCTTCACCACTTATGAAGCCATACCGCCTCTCCCTCCCCCCCACCCACAGGTGGGGAGCCAGGGGCTCCAACCAGCATCCCTACTCTGGTCCTTGCACTTTGCGCCATTTGTACTTAACCCGCTGTGCTACTGCCCGGCTCCCAATCCAGCAGATCTCACATACTATCACATAAATTATTAATACCAGTCTCCTACTGGTCTTTTGTTTTATTTTATAGTGTGTATAAAATCAGTCTTCTTTAAGAACAGTTTAAATAATGCTATACCACGTCTCCTAAAGTATTCCTGTGAATTGCTTCAGTAATGTTTTGTGAAAATAACAACTACTGGTAACTTCCTCTTTGATTTCTTCTCTTATTCCCTCCTCTTCCCTTCCTCCCCAGGGATAGCCACACCTGGAATTTTGTGTGGCTTTTTGAGTCCCTAATATAAAGAACATTTTAGATCTATTTAAAACATTTCACATAATATCCTAGTTTATATATTTCTACAAGTATCAACATCTCTACTTATTTATAATTACATTTAGTTAATTTCTAACTGCTATGTTAAGTGAATGGCTATATTACATATTAAATTTAAAATATTTTAAATAATTCATTTACATAACTTATCTATTTCTTATCAGAAATAAGAATTACATAAAATCATATCCATAATAAGGTATGTTTCATCTTTGTTCCTACCTGCTCCATTTCCATCACATCCCAAGTGAGTATTTAGGATAAATTCTCAAAAGTGGGATTGTTGGGTCAAAAGTAAATATATTTGTATAGTGTTACATATTGCCATGTTGCCCTTTGGAAGAGATTATCATTTGGCAATTTATCTGGACAGGGCAAAAATGCCCTTTCTATTATATTTGTTTCATTTCATCTTGATAACTAACAGTTCTTAGTGGAACAGAGTTGTTAACCCCCTTGTTTGTAGTAAGAGTTACAAATATTTTCCTTCTATACATTTCTTTTTTATTATAGTTCTAATCAAAGAAGTTTTACATTTCCATATAATCAAATCTATCCCTTTTTAAATGGCACCTGCATTTTGAGTCTTAGCTAAAAAGATCCTCTCGGGGGAGTCGGGCGGTAGCACAGTGGGTTAAGTGCAAGGACCGGCATAAGGATACCAGTTCAAGCCCCTGGCTCCCTACCTTCAGGGGAGTTGCCTCACAGGCAGGGAAGCAGGTCTGCAGGTGTCTATCTTTCTCTCCCCTCTCTGTCTTTCCCTCCTCTCTCCATTTCTCTCTGTCCAATCCAATGACGATGACATCAATAACTACAATAATAAAACAGTAAGGGCAACAAAAGGGAATAAATATATTTTTTAAATTTTTTTTAAAAAAAGATCCTCTCACTCACTCCCAGTTTTCCTGTAATACTTTTGTAAAGAAATTATTCTTTTTTCTCCAAATGACTAGTAACAATAACACTTTTTAGGGCAGGGGTAGATAGCATAATGGTTATGCAAAGAGACTTTCATGTCTGAGGCTCTGAAGTCCCAGGTTCAATCCCCTGTACCACAATAAGCCAGAGCTGTGCAGTGCTCTGGTGTTTCTCTCTGTGTCTTTCTTTCTCTGCATCTCTCTCAAAAATAAGATAAATATAATAAAAAATAACACTTTTTATTTTAAAAATGCACTTTACAACACCAAATCATACAGAAATTCCTGTGCTAACTGGAGGTGATTATACTAAGTGAAGTGAGAGGTGAAAACAATTACTATGGTTTTGCTCATATGTGGAATATAAATGGCTAGTGAAGATGAACATGCAATATAATAGTAACCAAACTGTCATTCAGACCAGGACAACTATGGTGGTGGGAGGGGAAGAGATAACTTTACTGGAGTATGTGGTAACTTAAACATATACAAGTGTGAAACTATATACCTAAAAACTTATAATTTGTAACCACTATTAAATCACTAATTGTAAAAGTAAATTAAAAAAAAAGAAAATCTGCACACTTATTTGGATATCCTTCTGGCATTTCTGTTCTATTTCACTGATATGTGTCTATTAATATAAACTTTTAATTACTGATATTTCAAAGCACACTTCACTTATTATTTCATACAAACAGTTTCCTCTCATTATTTTCCTTTTTAGAGTTTCGTTGGGGGTGGGGAGGGAAAGTGCTTTAGTTTTACATATTAACTTCAGATTCAGTTTGCCTCGGTTTAAAAAACATATTTTGGGAACTGGGTAGTGGTATATCCATTAAAGCACACATTATAATGTGTGAGGACCCAGATTCAAGCCTTTGGCTCCACCTTCAGGGGAAAGCTTCAACAGTAATGGAGATATGCTGCAGATATCTCTCTTTCTTTCTCCCTCTCTATCTCTTTCTTTCCTCTCAATTTCTCTCTATCTCTATCCAATAAATACATAACTATTAAAAATAAAAACCATATTTTTATTAAATAAGTTAAATGAACAAATGGTTGTAATCATTTTAGCACTTGAAATCATTCAAATTGCTCTGTCTTTGCTGGTGAGAATCACTTTAAGCTTTTGAGTTCTTTTTCTTTTTATTGTTTTATTTATAGGAGAAAAACAGAAAAACCAGCGCACTGCTCAGCTCTGGCTGATGGTGGTGCTGGGGACTGACCGTGGGGCCTTGGAGCCTCAGGCATGAGAGTCTTTTGGATAACCGTTATGCTTATGCTGTCTCCCCAGCCCTTGAATCCTTTTTCAATTTCAGATTGATTAGGGGGCAGGGAGATGACTCACCTGGTGGAGTACACACCTGACCACACACAAGGCCCTGGGCTTTAGCCCTGGAACCACAAGGAAACACAATGGATGACACCGAAGAAGATACACAGGTGGTAGAGTGGTATCTTATGCCCTCTCTCTATAAAATGAAGAATTAAAAACAAAGATTGGTGGTAGAAAATTTCACACATAAACAACAGTAGAAGAACAAATCTCATGTACACATCACCCATCTTTAATGATTGTAAACTACTGTACAATCTTCTGTCATCTATATCCCTATAAATTCCCTCCTGCACCTACAGATTCTTTTTCCAGCTTTATTGAAATATAGTTATCTGGGACCAAGTGGTGGCAAACCTGGTTGAGCGTACATGTTACAGTGCTCAAGGACCAAGTTCAAGCCCACGGTCCCCACCTATAGAGAGAAAGCTTTGCAAGTAGTGAAGCAGTGCAGTAGGTGTCTCTCTTTCTCTCTCCCTCTCTATCTCCCCTACCCTCTCAATTTCTGGCTGTCTTTTCCAAATAAATAAAGATAATAAAAAAATTTTAAAGAAATATAGTTATCCTATATTTCTTTCATGTAAGTTTAAGCTGTATAACATGATGATTTGACATACAGCTGTGAAATGATGAAGGACTTCAAAAAACATAACCTTCTCAACCTGGATCAACAATGGTAGAGAATGTTCCATCCTCCGAAGGAAGGATGGACAACATAGTCTATGCTACACCTGAGGAAGATGGATCAATGCTGGGGCAGCATGGAATGTTCCTACTCATGACCACAGAATTTGAGCTCAGATCTAGAGGGATGTAGAGGTCACACAGGCTCCTAAGCTAACTACGGGTCCCAGATCACATCAAATTGATGGGGTTTACAGTAATACTTATACCCCTTTCCCATATTAGGGAGCTACTCTCTTTCCTGATGCAGCTTTTCGGTCCTTTTCCCCAGCCATGACATCATCTCCCCAGACAATAATTAGGATGCACCTGCATATCAGATTTCAGGCTCAGGCAAAAAAAGAAAAACAAAACAAAACAAAAACAACAACAACAAAAAAACTAGTGTAGCCACAGGTCCTTTGAAATATAACTAAAATATGCCTACCAGCTATCTATAAAATGAAAGACACTCCCCCCCAACACTTCACCTGCACTATTCCAGCGTTTAGGTCCATGACTGTCCAACAATTTGTTTGGCTTTGTATGTTAACTCTCTTTTCAGCCACCAGTTTCCAGATGCTAGCAGGATGCGACCAGACTTCCCTGGACAGACAACCCCCACCAACGTGCCTTGGAGCTCCACTTCCCCACTAGTGAAAGAGGCAGGCTGGGAATATGGATCGACCTGTCAACACTCATGTTCAGCGGGGAAGCAATTACAGAAACCAGACCTTCAACTTTCTGCATCCCACAATGATCTTGAGTTCATACTCCCAGAGGGTTAAAGAGTAGGAAAGCTATCGGGGAGGGGTTGGTATACGGAGGTCTGGTGGTGGGAATTGTGCGAAGCTGTAACCCTCTTATCCTATGGTTTAGTCAATGTTTCCTTTTTATAAATAAATTTTTAAAAAGAAACAGAAAATTTATTCATAATCATTAAATAATGTCTAAAATTGAAAAAAAAACACATAACCTTAATCATATCACAAATAAAAATTAGTGGTAGTATGTGTAATCGGCGTTAAAATTTCCCTCAGTGTCTTCTAATTTTTTTACTATTATGCTTAAAATGAGATCAAAACAAAATTTTATAATTTCATTTGGTTGAAATGATTCTTAAGTCTAAAATTTTCCTCTCAATTTTTTTTTTTAACCAGAGCACTGCTCAGCTCTGGCTTATGGTGGTATGGGTTTTGAACCTGGGACTTTGGAGCTCCTGGCATTGCTCTCAATTTTTTCCCCATGAAACTTGATAAAATGTTTATTTTTTCTGTATAACTTTCAGTCTGAATTCATTAACTGCATTTATTTTTATAAGTAAGTGTATTTTGTAACTATTTATTTATTTATTCCCTTTTGTTGCCCTTGTTGTTTTATTGTAGTTTTTATTGTTGTTGTCATTGTTGGATAGGATAGAGAGAAATGGAGAGGAGGGAAAGACAGAGAAGGGGAGAGAAAGACACCTGCAGACCTGCTTCACTGCTTGTGAAGCGACTCCCCTGCAGGTAGGGAGCTGGAGACTTTGAACCGGGATCCTTATGCTGGTCCTTGAGCTTTGTGCCACCTGCACTTAACCCGCTGCACTACTGCCTGACTCCCCATTAACTGCATTTATGTGCTGTTGTTTCACATATTTTTCTGTTACTCAAGTTCTCTGGTAAGTCCTTGAAGTTTCATCTAATTCTATCTTATGTTGCAAAAATTCTCCTTCATCTACTTATATCAGGTGGTACTATGCTTGTCTTTTCATTATTGATGAGGTCAGTAGTAGAACAATTAATGGTTTGCAGAATGGTGATAATCTAACTTTATCAATCCCACTTCTTTTATTAGCCAAGATACTTCTATATAGGGAAATTTTATTTCATTAACTATTGGTTGTCCTGAGCTATGGTTCACATAATAAAGACAAGCTGAATGACTGATTGTTCCTCACCCCCGCCAATTCCTACTATTTTTCAGAAAGCTTAGTTGATTCTCCAGCAACCTCCAAAAGTGACCATTTTGGTTTGGTTAACATCACAGGCTTGGGGATCTAGATGTGTTTCACTCCACTGAAGTTGACAATTTTACTGATACTTAGCTTGTCCTCTCTGGTCAGTGAAAGTCTCTTCTATTTGGCTTCTAAGTCCTTATCAAGGGGTTTTAGTAGTCTGATGAATGCTTATTCTTCCTTTCCTAAAGAGTCATATTAAAGTGCACATTTTTCACTACTCTAGTTTTGTTCCCCATATTTTTTCATTATTTCACTCTTTTGATATATGATGCCAGATGTGATATATACAGTGATACATTCCCTTTTTACATATGCTATAATCAATATAAAATTACATATGTTGATTTAAAGGTATATAGCAGTATACAGTGATCTTATTAACTCCCTTGCACATGTGTCTATTATTCTGTTCTGTAGATATATCAGAGTTTATTCAACTAGTCTCTAGTTGGTAGTACTCAAATGTTTTTAGTGTTTATTATTAAGTATATTAAGTACTGCTGATTACAGCCTTCTAGGTGTAGCATTCCACATTTCTGCCCATGAATTCTTGGGGTCAATTCCTATAAGATAGAATTTTAGGTCAGAGAACAGTTGCATATGTGCTTTTGCACGATATTAAGTTCTTCTCCGTGAGGGTTTTGAATTCTTATCAGCTATATATGAAAAGTGGTTGTTAAACACAGACTAAGAACATACTGGGTTGTTGGACAAGTTATGATGCATTTTTGCATAAAAAAGACATTATGACTTTTCTGACAACCCAACAGAATATAGGTAAGGCTCTTGGATTTTTTCCAGTCTGCTAGGTATAAAATCTTATGAACCAAGCTGAAATGTTTCACGCCTTTGTATTTCTTTTTCTGAGAACTGTCTACTTGATATCTCTAGTTCCCTTTTCTAAATCGTTCTAGTATTTATCTTCACTAGTTTTAGGACTTTTTTTCTTTCTCAAAAATATTAAGAGTCCATAAGACAGCTGATGTGGATAGTTGTACCTGCTTAGTCATGCGCATAGCCAGGTTCAAGTACAGCCCCCGCCCTCAGTGGGGGAAGCTTCTGTGCTATGCTACCTTTTCCTTTGTCTCTGTTTCATTTTATAGTTTTTAAAAAGCTGGTCTGAAGTGGTGAAGTCCCAGCAATGACCAAAAAAAAATCAACAAGCAAAGCAAAACACTAGCCCTGGGATCAGGAAATAACTCACTTGGCAGCACTTTGCCACGCAAGAGGACTCAGGTTCAAGCCACTGGCTAACACACAGGAGTAGCTCACATGGAGACAAAGCAATAATGACCATATAGCAAAGGAAGAAAGTCACTAAAGAAAACATGTAGACATCTTGATCTCAGACTTGTAACTTTCAACTTCAGGAAAAAATAAGTTTCTTTGGTTTAAGCCACTAAGTGTTATTTGTTATAACAGCCCTAGCCAACTAATGTGACCATATTTTTCAATCTTTTGTTTCTACATTTTGAGTATAATTAAGGAAATTTCTCCCTCTTCCAATTGAGACATTCACTCATATTCTTTCATTAAATGCATGTTGCAGTTTATACTTATTAAACCAACACTTGGAAACAATTCAAGTGACAGGTGACTGAATAAGGAAGTTGTGTTACACACACACACAGTGAGCTATTAAACTATATGGTCTTGCTTCTTGCTATGGGTATATCTTATGATCTTCTAGGCAATAAAACTGTTTTACCTTAATGATATTATCACATATCAAAGTATCTAATTCAACATAGAAAAATAAATTACTTGTTTTTGTTGACTTATAGGCAAGTAAACTATACTCTCTATAACTTTACTTCAGTTAAAAAATGTTCATGGGAGAAGGGCAAGGAACCCAGTTCAAGCCCCTGTTACCCACCAGCAGGGGGAGCACTTCATAAGTAGTGAAGCAGATCTGCAGGTATCTCTCTTCTCCCTCTATCTTCCACCCCTCTCAATTTGTCTCTGTCCTGTCAAATAAAAAGAAGAAGAAATTATAAAAATGGACACCAGAAGTGGTGGATTCATCATTTAAGCACTGAGCCCTAGCAATAACCCTGGTGGCAAAAAAAAAAATACATATAGATATATATATTCATGTCAACATATATGTATAGCATATCAACTCTGATTTTTAGATGCAACGTATAAATCAATAGGTAAAAAAGAAATTAAAAGAATTTATTTATCCATGAGAAAGATAGGCAGAGAGAGAAAGAACCAGACATCACCCTGGTACATGTGCTGCTGGGGATTGAACTCAGGACCTCATGGTTCAAAATCCAGCACTTTATCCACTGTGCCACCTCCTGGACCACTAATAGGTAAAATTTTACAATAAATCTAAATGTGCTCTTCAGTTACAGGCTAACAGTGCCTAATTCTGGGAGGGGGGACCCCATTAATTTCTGCACTTGAATAATTTTCAATGACAAATAACTTCTGAAAAAAATCAGTTTCTTGGGTAAGGGTAGTATAATGGTTATGCAAAAAGACTGTCATGCCTGAGGCTCCAAAGTCCTAGGTTCAAGTCCTGAGGTTCAAAGTCCTAGTCCCCACCCCATCATAAGCCGGAGTTGAACAGTGCTCTGGTGTTTCTCATTGTGTCTCTCTCTTTCTGCATCTCTACAATAAATAAAATGTTTTTAAAAATCAGTTTCTTGTAAGTGACCTTAATTTCTAACATATCTAATAAAAATTCGAAATTATGATTTTTAATTAATTTTTTGTAAAAAATTTGATGTATGTGATTGATTATACATGCATTTAAGTAAAGCTATCTACAATTCGATTTGACACATATCCATTTGTATTATCAACAGCAGGCAATCTGTTAGAGAGGCTTGGTTTTATCACTCCCTGCTGTATTTATAAACAAATACAAATGCTGCTTTAAAATGTAATTGTAACTGAGACTGGGTATGGATATGGGTATGAAACTTAAGCTTGATATTTTTTAAAGATAAACTTGTCTGCTTTGTGTATTGTTGTTGTCTTATCATTGTTGTCTTATCATTGTTGTGGTTACTATTATTGTTGTTATTAATGTCATTGTTGTTAGGTAGGACAGAAAGAAATGGAGAGAGGAGGGGAAGACAGAGAGGGGGAGAGAAAGATAGACACCTGCAGAGCTGCTGCACCACTTGTGAGGCAACCCCCTTCAGGTGAGGAGTGGGGGGCTTGAACCAAAAGCCTTACTCTGGTAATTGTGATTTACACCATGTGCGCTTAACCCTCTGCACTACCACCCGATCCCCTGTGTATTATTCTTTTAAAAACCTTAATTAATTAATTAGTATTTTTAAACCAGTGTACTGCTCAGTTCTGGTTTATGGTGGTGCTGGGGATTGAACCTGGGACTTTGGAGTATCAGGCATGAGAGTCTCTTGCATAACCATTATGCTATCCCTGCTTAAAAAATTGTTGTTACTTTTTAAAAATTTTTTATTACCTTTGTTTATTTATTGGATAGAGACAGCCAGAAATCAAGAGGGAAGGTGGTGACAGAGAGGGAGAGAGACACCTGCAACACTGCTTCACCACTCGCAAAGCTTTCCCCCTGCAGGTGGAGACCGGGGGCTCGAACCTAAATCCTTGCTCACTGTAACATGTGTGCTCAACCAAGTACGCCACCACCTGCCCCCCCCACCTTCTAAAGTATATTTTCATTTAAACTATATCTTTAAAAAGTTAAGTAAAGTCCCCACACCTATGGACAACTAATTTAATGTTTTGGTGGGCGGTCCAAAACATTAAATGGAGAAAGAAGAGTCTCTTCAACAAGTAGTGTTGGGAAAATTGTGTTGAAACAGGCAAACAGATGAAATTAGACCAGTACATATCACTGTTCACAAGAGTCAACTCCAAGTGGATCAAAGATACAGATACTAGGTCAGCAACTGTCAAATACATAGAAAAAAAGCATTGGCAGAATACTTTTGTGTTTCAAAAATGCCTTTAAAGACTCAAGTCCAACAGCAAAGAAAAGAAGACCAGAAATAAACCAATGGGACTACACATCAAACTGAAAATCCTCTGCACAGCAAAAGCTATCACCACCCAAACAGAAAGACACCTTACAGAATGGGAGAATATCTTTACACAAGATACTTCAGATAAAGGACTAATAACCAGAATATAAAAAGAACTCAATAAACTTAGCAACAACAACAACAACAAAACCAAACAACTCCATTAGAAAGTTAGATGAGAACATGGACAGAAACTTCACTGAGGAAGAGATCCAGAAGGCCAACAGGCACACCAGAAAGTGCTTTAAATCACTGATTACCAGAGAAATGCAAATAAAGACAACGATGAGATACCATCTGTGAAAATATCATACATTATAAAGGACAGAAACATGTTGGAGAAGGTGGGCAAGGCACTTCTGCACTGCAGGTAAGTAAACAGTATGGAGATTTCTCAGAACACTAGAAATGGGCCTGGCCTACGACCCAGCAATTTCTCTCCCGGGAATTTACCCAAGAAAACAAAGACACTTATCAGAGATTTATGTATGCCTATGTTCACAACAGCACAATTTTTTTCCTCCAGGGTTATTGCTGGGGGACTCAGTGCCAGTGCTGCGCTTGTTGGCCATTTTTTCCCCATTTTATTGGATATGACAGAGAAATTGAGAGGGGGAGGGGGAGGTAGAGGGAGAGAGACTACAAGTCCCTGTGCTTCTTACTATGTGAGCTTAAACCATTGTGCCTGCCTGGCCCCCCATAGAAGCACAGTTTGTAATAGCCAAATCTTGGAAGCAGCCCAGATGTCCAAGAACAGATGGGTGGCTAAGAAAACTGTGGTATAGGCTCAGGACCCCTCCACCACTCTCTTCACTCCTCTCTCTCTCTCTCTCTCTCTCACTCTCTCTCACTCTCTCTCGCCTATACACTTCTACATGCTTCTATTTTCCTCTCCTTCTCTCTTTACTTTCTTTCAATAAATGCTCATTTCTCTGAAAAAAAAAAAAAAAGAAAACTGTGGTATATATACACACACAATGGAATACTACTTAGCTGTTAAAAATGTTTAAAATGATACATTGCCTCAGCTTGGATGTAACTTGAAGACATCATGTTAAGGGGGTTCAGGCACACCAGTTGAGCATACCCTTACCATGCATAAGCCCCTGCTCCTCACTTGCAGTGGGGGATGCTTCGCAAGCAGTGAAGCAGGTCTGCAGGTCTCTCTCTCTCTTTCCCCCCTCCCTCTCAGTTTCTCTCTGTCTTATCAAATAAAATAGAAAGAAACAAAAGCCACTGAGAATAGTGAATTTATGGTACCAGCACCAAGCCCCAGAAGCAACCCTGGTGGCAATAAAAAAATCATGTTAAATGAAGTAAGTCAAAGAGGGAGTCAGGTTGTAGCACAGTGGGTTAAGCGCACGTGGCATAAAGCACAAGGACCGGCATAAGGATCCTGGTTCCAGTACCCCCCCCCCCCACCGTTCCCCACCTGCATGGGAGTCGCTACATAAGCGGTGAAGCAGGTCTGCAGGTGTCTATCTTTCTCTCCCTCTGTCTTCCCCTTCTCTCTCCATTTCTCTCTGTCCTATCCAACAACAAAGACAGGCAATAATAACAACTACAACAATAAAACAAGGGCAACAAAAAGGGAATAAATAAATAAATAAAATTTTTAAAGAGAGAGAGAAAGGCAAACACCAAAGGATCTCACTTATATGTGGAACTAAAGAGATAAGGACAGAAAGAGAAATCACAAAGCAAAACTTGGACGGGGTGTGATGTATTGCCCAAAGCAAAGGACTCTGGGAAAGGAGAGGAGGGAACAGGTAGAGGGAATCTTGAGGTCCTGTTGCATGTTACTGAGGCAACAACTGCATTGTAAACCATTAACCCCCAACAAAACATAATATAATAAAGTTATGTGAGGCCAGATGGTCGCTTACTCAGTAGAGTGCACACATTATCATTCACAAGGATCCAGGTTCAAGCCCTCAGTCCTCAACAGCATTATGAAAGCTTCATGAACAGTGAAGTAGCATTACAGATTCCTATTACTCTCTCTCCCTTTTTATATCTCTCATTCCCCCCTCCTCTAAAAAAGTGGCTGAGAGAAGTGGAATGGTACAGGCACTAAGCCTCTGTAATAACCCTGATGGTTAAATAAATAAATAAATAAATAAATACTTGCAGGTTTCCCTTTGTCCCTATTCTTTCCCCTTTCTTTGTGATTATTCTGTTCAAAAACATTAGGAAGAACTGGCAAGGTAGGCTTCCACATTAGGGTGGGAAGACAGAGTTGAGGAAGTTGTCATGCGAAGTGAAAAGTGTGTCAGATCTCAAAGTCTACGTGTAGAAGAGAATGCCACTGTAGGATAGTGATGCTTCTTTGTACTTAAAACACAAGTGGCAGAAGAGAGTACCCACAAAGAAGAGATGGTCATAGTAGCAATGTGACAATGATAATAAGACAGAATAAGGATCTCAAAATAAACAAATAAATAAATACTAACGATCAGGGAACCAGATGGCTCATTACCTAAGAAAAGACTAATCTAGAGAGAAAGAAAGCACACATGAATGCGTATAGTGTTGATTTGGAATTAGGAGTATCACTGTGAAGACCTAATTGTCAGTACATAGACATACAGAGATAAAGTTGTAAATGTATGCTTTGCACAACCTAAAAACAAAGAGCTCATCTAGAGCCAGATCTTGGTTTCCAAATTATAGATCCATTCTAGATTTTAGATTCATCCTCTCCTAAAAAGTTCCAGGACTCTCTTTGGTGAAATGGATGGTTTAGGACAAAATAGGGAAAGTGCAATATCAAGCTAAACATCTTATGCCAGAAAACTAGAAACTGTGCAGAGTTATGGGAATATGTCAGAATGACCTAGAAACCAACTCAGAAAAGGATGCTACTAGTCAAATATGAGCCAATTTGAGCAACAAAATAAGGATGACTATAATGAATTCGTCGATCAAATAAATTAGAAATCCTTGTGCTCATATGAATTAAAATAAATTGTTTATGAGGAAAATGAACATTTACAAAGTCTTACAACACTTCTGCACAAAATATTTAATTACAGAAGGAAAGAAAAAAAGTAATGTTAGAGGGGCCAGAAGGTATCTCATTAGTAAAGTACACACTTTGAAATGTGTGAGGACTGGGTTCAAGCCTCCACACCACGTAAGAACACCAGCACCAGGAGAGAAGCGTCATGGTGCTGTGGTGTCTTTCCTCTCTCTTTGTACTTCTCTCTTCCCTCTTTGTCTGTATCTTAAGTTATAAATAAGAAAAGTAAAAAACAGATAGAAAGAAAGAGAGAAGGGGTCAGGCGGTAGCGCAGCAGGTTAAGTGCATGTGGCACAAAGCGCAAAGACCAGGAGAAGGATCCCAGTTCGAGCTCCAGACTCCCCACATGCAGGGGAGTCACTTCACAGGTGGTGCAGCAGGTCTGCAGGTGTCTATCTTTCTCTCCCCCCTTTGTCTTCCCCTCCTCTCTCCATTTCTCTCTGTCCTATCCAACAACGAATGACATCAACAACAACAATAATAATAACCACAACAAGGCTACAACAACAAGGGCAACAAAAGGGGGGGAATGGCCTCCAGGAGCAGTGGATTCATGGTACAGGCATGGACCCCCAGCAATGACCCTGGAGGCAAAAAGAGAGAGAGAGAGAGAAGTGTTCGAGTGGATACCAAGTGATCAAAAGAAGGCCCACGTTTGAAATGAGAACATGAGTCATTTCTGTCATGCTCCTGCTGTTATAGTTATCTCTTGCTGCTTAACAAAGCATCGTAAATCCAGTGGTGAGAAACAAGAGCATCTCACATGTTCACCAATTTGGTGAGTCAGCTTTTTTGTAAGGTGCAACAGGGTGAGGGTAGATAGCATAATGGTTATGCAAAGAGAGACTCATGCCTGAGGCTTCAAAGTCTCAGGTTCAATCCCCCACACCACCATCAGCCATAGCTGAGCAGTGCTCTGGTAAAAAAAAAAAAA
Organism: Erinaceus europaeus; assembly: GCF_950295315.1. Lineage (NCBI taxonomy): Eukaryota > Metazoa > Chordata > Mammalia > Eulipotyphla > Erinaceidae > Erinaceus > Erinaceus europaeus. The sequence continues at coordinate 45,610,911 of NC_080168.1, forward strand.
AAGTACAGCAAAGATGAGTTGTTGCTGTTCTACACTATCTGGAACCTCATCTGGGAAAAAGAACATTAACTTCTGTGGATGGCCTGAGACCATAGACCACAGAAGTAGATCATCTGAAGACTTCTAGAGAGAGAGAGAGAGAGAGAGAGAGTGTGTGTGTGTCTGCCTGCAGGATTCTCACTGCTCCTGGAAGCTATTTCCCCCCCTTTTTTTTTTCTTGTTTTGCTACTGCTGTCATTGGATAGAGAGAAATGGACAGAGAAGGGGAAGACAGATAAGGAGAAAGGAAGGGAATCCAGCGGTAGCAGCGGGTTAAGCACACGTGGCGCAAAGCCCAAGGACATGCGTAAAGATCCCGGTTCGAGCCCCCAGCTCCCCACCTGTAGAGAGTCACTTCACAATTGGTGAAGCAGGTCTACAGGTGTCTTTCTCTCCCCCCCTCACTATCTTCCCCTCCTCTCTCCATTTCTCTCTGTCCTATCCAACAACAACGGCAGCGATAACAATAATAACTACAACAACAAAACAAGGACAACAACAAAATGAAATAAATAAATGTTAAAGAGGGGTTCCCCTACTCTCTCCATTTTTCTTTGTCCTAACAATGATGACATCAATAACAGCAATAATAATTACAACAATAATAAACAAAAAAGGGGGGTAAAGGGGGAGAGAGACACCTGTAGACCTGCTTCATCGCCTGTGAAGGGACCCCCCTGTAGGTGGGGAACCACGGGCTCGAACTGGGATCCTTATGCCAGTCCTTACGCTTTCCTGAACTTAACCCGCTGTGCTACCGCCCGGCCCCCAATCATCTGAAGACTTCTTAATTTAGCAACTGGGCTGGAATAATTCAAAAACCAGGGTCAGCTGGACTGTTAACCAGTGTCTGTGTGGTATAAGGCGAGTTGCTGCTTTTTTTTTTTCTTCTTCAGTACCAAGGAATGAACCCAGGGTCTCACAGATGAATGAGATCACTGCTAAGCAGCCTCCCTCGATGAAAATGTAAATTCTTTATTTTCAGAAAGAAAAGAGGCAAAAAAAAAAATTGAAAACAAATTCAGTAGTTTCAAAACAGAAAAATCAATACACAAAAATCAACTGCATTTCTACATAACAATACTAAAATATTAGAAAGACTAAGGAAACATTCTCATTTATAACTGCATTTAAAAAGGATAAAAATGTTATGTCGGGAGTCAGGCGGTAGCGCAGCAAGTTAAGCGCAGGTGGCACAAAGCGCAAGGACCGGTGTAAGGATCCCGGTTAGAGCCCCTGGCTCCCCAGGAGCCGGGGAGTTGCTTCGGAAGTGGTGAAGCAGGTCTGCAGGTGTCTTTCTCTCCCCCTCTCTGTCTTCCCCTCCTCTCTCCATTTCTCTCTGTACTATTCAACAACGATGACAATAATAACTACAACAATAAAACAACAAAGACAATAAAAAGGAATAAGTAAATAAAAATATTTTTAAAATGTTATATGTCAGTTATACCTCAAAACATTTTAAAAAGAACAATTGGAAATAAACTTAAGGTGGTGAAAAAGCTATACACTGAAAACTATGAGTTACTGATGAAAGAAATTAAAGAAGACACAAATAACTAGAAAAATATTGTTCCCATAGGTAGGGAGAATTAGTATTAAATAATAAAATGTGATATTACCCAAGCAATCAACAGATTCTATGTAATTTATATCAAAATTCAAGTAGCATTCCCACTATAGAATAAACAATCCTAAAATTTGTATGTAAATAAAAAGAGATACTCAATAGCCAAATGAATCTTTTTTTGTCTTTTTTTAATTATCTTTATTTGCTTATTGGATAGAGACAGCCAGAAATTGAGAGGACAGGGGAGATAGAGAGGGAGAGAGACAGAGAGACACCTGCAGCACTGTTTTACCACCCGTGAAGCTTTCCCTATGCAGGTGGGGGCCGGGGACTCAAACCCAGGTCCTTGCGCACTGTAATATGTGCACTCAACCAGGTGCACCACCACCTGGCCCCTAAACAAAGGACTCTTAAGAGGAACAGATTTAGAAGCACCAAATTTTCTGATTTAGAACTACTATTACAAGTTGACACTAATCAAAATATGGGATTGGCATAAAAATAGATAGATCAATGGAACATAATAGACCAAAAATAAATGCCTTTGTGCGTGGTTAGTTCATGACAGAGGAGCTAAGAATATTTACTGGAGAAAAGGATTGTGGTCCGCCCTATAAAATAATCTGCTCGGGGAGTCGGGCTGTAGCACAGCGGGTTAAGCGCAGGTGGCACAAAGCACAAGGACCGGCATAAGGATCCCGGTTCGAACCCCGGCTCCCCACCTGCAGGGGAGTCGCTTCACAGGCGGTGAAGCAGGTCTGCAGGTGTCTATCTTTCTCTCCTCCTCTCTGTCTTCCCCTTCTCTCTCCATTTCTCTCTGTCCTATCCAACAACAACAACAATAATAACTACAACAATAAAACAACAAGGGCAACAAAAGGGAATAAATAAATAAAATAAATATTTAAAAAAATGATAATAATCTGCTCAGGGGTGTGGGAGGATAGATAGCACAATGGTTATGCAAACAGACTCTCATGCCTGAGGCTCTGTCAAGTCCCACCCACCCCCCACCACCACCATAAGCCAGAGCTGAGCAGTGCTCTGGTAAAAAAAAAAAAAAAAACCTACTTAAAAAGGCTAAGACTTGACAGTAAGACTTGAAACTAAACTAAAACTTTGAGAAGTGGCCTAGGAGGTGTCACAGTACCTATCACATTAGACTAACAAATATTAAGTCATAAGTTCTTAGTATTGTGTATTCCAGAGTGATATTCTAGTCTCTTCCTCCTCCACTTTTTAAAAAATATTTTATTTATTTATTCATGAGAAATATAGGAAGAGAGAGAGAAAGAGAACTAGATGTCACTCTGGTACATGTGCTGCTGGGGCTCGAACTCAGGACCTCATGCTTGAGAGTCCAGTGTTTTATCCACTGAACCACCTCCCGGACAACTCCTCCTCCACTTCTTTCTCCTTCCTCCTCTTCCTCCTCCTATCTCTCTCTCCTGTATGTAAATAAATTGTAAAAAAAATAAAACTGCAAAGAATACATATGTGCTAAGTAACTTAACACTGATCTTGGCAATGATTTTGGATGTAATACCAAAAGCAAAAGCAACAAAAGCAAAAATAAGCAAATGGAAAGACATCAAATCTAAAAGCTTCCATACAACAAAGAAACCATCAACAAAATGAAAAAGCAACCTACTAAATATGATTTGCAGATCACGTATATGATAAGGATTATACAAAGTATATAGTACTTCCTACAATTCAATTCAGTAGCAAAAAAAAAAAATCAACCCGATTAAAAAATGGGCAGATGATCTGAAAAGGAAGTTTTCTTTTTAAAATTTTTTAAAAAATATTTTTATTTATTGGATAGAAACAGCCAGCAATCAAGAAGGAAGGGGGTGATAGAGAGGGAGAGAGACAGAAAGACACCTGCAGAACTGCTTCACCACTTGCAAAGCTTTCCTCCTGCAGGTGGGGACCAGGGGCTCAAACCCAGGTCCTTGTGCATTGTTAACATGTGGGCTAAACTAGGTGCGCCACCACCCGGCCCCTGAAAAGGAATTTTTCCAGACAGATATGATCAACAGGTATGTGAGAAAGTGTTCAACATTACAGGTCACCAGAAAAATGCAAATCAAAAAGACAATAAGGGCAGCTGGGCAGTAGCGCAGCAGGTTAAAGCACACATTAGCAAAGCACAAGGACCCAAGTAAGGATCCCAGTTCGAGCCCCCGGCTCCCCACCTGCAGAGAGGTTGCTTCACAAGTGGTGAAGCAGGTCTGCAGGTGTCTTTCTTTCTCTCCCCCTCTCTGTCCTCCTCTCCTCTCTCCATTTCTCTCTGTCTTATTCAACAATAATGGCAGCAGTAACAACAATAATAACGACAATAACTATAAACAACAAGGGCAACAAAAGGGAAAAAATAGCCTCCAGGAGCAGTGGATTCACAGTGCAGGCACTGAGTCCCACTGATAACCCTGGAGGCAAAATAAAATAAAATAAAATAAAAAACAATAAGTTATCACCTCCACACATACTAGAGTGGCTTTACCAAAAGGGCAAGAAGTAGGAAGTACTGGTAAGAATGATGATCCCAACACCTATGGGCATCTAATCTTTGATAAGGGGGCCCAAAGGATTAAATGGAAAAAGGAGGCTCTCTTCAATAAATGGTGCTGGGAAAACTGGGTTGAAACATGCAGAAGAATGAAATTGAACCACTTTATCTCACCAGAAACAAAAATCAACTCCAAATGGATCAAAGACCTAGATGTCAGACCAGAAACGATCAAATACTTAGAGGAAAACATTGGTAAAATACTTTCCCACATACACCTCAAGGACATCTTTGATGAATCAAACCCAATTGCAAGGAAGACTAAAGCAGAAACAAACCAATGGGACTACATCAAATTGAAAAGCTTCTGCACATCCAAAGAAACTATTAAACAAACAGAATGGGAGAAGATCTTCACATGCCAGACATCAGACAAGAAACTAATCACCAAAATATATAAAGAGCTCAGCAAACTTAGCCGCAAAAAAGCAAATGACCCCATCCAAAAATGGGCAGAGGAAATGAACAAAACATTCACCACAGAGGAGATCCAAAAGGCTAACAAACATATGAAAAACTGCTCTAGGTCACTGATCGTCAGAGAAATTCAAATTAAGACAACACTAAGATACCACCTCACTCCTGTAAGAATGGCATACATCAAAAAGGACAGCAGCAACAAATGCTGGAGAGGATGTGGGGACAGAGGAACCCTTTTACATTGCTGGTGGGAATGTAAATTGGTACAGCCTCTGTGGAGAGCAGTCTGGAAAACTCTCAGAAGACTAGACATGGACCTTCCATATGACCCAGTAATTCCTCTCCTGGGGTTATACCCCAAGGACTCCATAACAGCCAACCAAAAAGAGGTGTGTACTCCTATGTTCATAGCAGCACAATTCATAATAGCTAAAACCTGGAAGCAACCCAGGTGCCCAACAACAGATGAGTGGCTGAGAAAGCTGTGGTATATATACACAATGGAATACTACGCAGCTATCAAGAACAATGAACCCACCTTCTCTGACCCATCTTGGACAGAGCTAGAAGGAATTATGTTAAGTGAACTAAGTCAGAAAGATAAAGATGAGTATGGGATGATCCCACTCATCAACAGAAGCTGACTAAGAAGATCTGAAAGGGAAACTAAAAGCAGAACCTGATCAAATTCTAAGTAGGGCACCAAAGTAAAAACCCAGTGGTGAGGGGTAGACATGTAGCTTCCTGGGCCAGTGGGGGGTGGGAGTGGGCGGGAGGGATGGGTCACAGCCCTTTGGTGGTGGGAATGGTGTTTATGTACACTCCTAGCAAAATGTAGACATATAAATCAGTAGTTAATTAATATGAGAGGGGGAAATCAATTGTATGCCTCAAAGTTTCTCAAAACACAAACTGAATCTTTTTAATATATAGGCTGTGTATTTGATATGCGGACTCTCTCAAAAGCCTAGACCAAGTAGATTAGAAGCATCCAATAGCACAGCTATATACAAGATACTGGGTACTGTACAGCAAACCATAACAAAGGGACTTTTCAAAGTTAACCCAATTAACAAATAATGTGATGATAATATTAACTATCGATTGTCTTTTTGAACCCTAAGACAGCAGGAACCTCACATCTCCACTATAGAGCCCCTACTTACCCCAGTCCTGGAGCCCTTGGATAGGGCCCACTTTCCTGTATGCATCTCCCAATCCAAACCAAATAATATTGCATCCGCCGATCACAACCTAACCAAAGCAACGATTGCCACCTCAATATGCTTCACCTCAGACTGTATCCAGAGACTTCACGTGTGGAATGACAACCCTTCAACTTCATTACTCGGGTGAGACCTTTCCTTTTATAGTACACTCTAATTTCATCTCAGGTAGTTCACTTTCTAACAAAGTCCCATAACCTAGACATACACCAGTTTCTGTGAGAGAGAGCTTATGTTCACACGTATCCATAACTACTGCAAAATATATACCTGAAAGCAGAAGTACACTCGAGTTTGCAGTTCCAGATGCCACCAGGATGCTGGCTAGGCTTCCCTGGATTGAAGACCCCACCAATGTGTCCTGGAGCTCAGCTTCCCCAGAGACACACCTTACTAGGGAAAGAGAGAGGCAGACTGGGAGTATGAACCGACCAGTCAACGCCCATGTTCAGCGGGGAAGCAATTACAGAAGCCAGACCTTCTACCTTCTGCAACCCTCAACGACCCTGGGTCCATGCTCCCAGAGGGCTAGAGAATGGGAAAGCTATCATGGGAGGGGGTGGGTTATGGGGGTTGGGTGGTGGGAATTGTGTGGAGTTGTACCCCTCCTACCTTATGTTTTTGTTCACTAATCCTTTCTTAAATTAAAAAAAAAAAAAAAAAGAATGATGATGACACAGAACCCTTGTGCCCTGCTGGTGAAAACAGTGGTGTAGTCACCACAGAAAATAGTATGGAAGTTCTTAAAAATAGATAAATAAAATAGATAAATAAAATAGATAAATAAATAAATAAAAGCACCACATGATCCAGAAATTTCATTTATTGGCATTTTTCCTAATAAAATGAAATCAGTATTTTGAAAGAATATCTGCATCCCTGCGCTTACAAAAGACAGAAATGATTTGTCAATCAATACAATAATGGATAAAGTGTGATATACATACATTCAGATGTATATACATACATACATACAATACACACATATATAGATGCACACACACAGTGGAATATTTTTCAGCAATAAAAAGGAAATCCTGTCTCCTGCCATTGGCCATAACACAGATAGACCTTGAGAGGATTATCAGTAAAATAATTCAAACAGAGAAAGGCAAATGCTATGCGAACTCCTATATGGTGAAATCATTTTTATTTTTATTGTTACTAGGGTTATTGCTGGAGCTTGGTGCCTACCTGACGATCCCACTGCTCCCAGTGACAGATTTTTCCTTTTTCTTAAATTGGATAGAACCAGAAATTGAGAGGGGAGAGGGAGACAAGGAAAGAGACAGACAAATGAAGTCCTGATTCACTGCTCATGGAGTTTTCCCCCTGTAGGTGGGAACTGGAGGTTCAAACACGGGTCTTTGTGCATGGTAGCATGTCCTTACACATGGTGATATGTATGCTTAAATGAGTGTGCTATGGCCCAGGGCCCCCGGTATTCTCTCCATAAGGTATATTGCAATGTTCTTGTGACTAGGAGCACTAATTATGAACACTTCAGCTCTTGGATGCTTTTCCTCCTCTTCCACCTCTTTCTCCTTTTTTTGTTTTATTTCCCCAGGCTTTTTGCTGGGGCTTCATGCTTATGTGAACATTTTTTCCCAGATTTCCAGGTGAGAGAGAGAGATAAGAAGAAATACCACAGCACTGCCCCCACTATTCTTCGCAGTGTCCCCATGTGCTGGATAGAGGTTCCAATCCACTTCTTTAAGAATGGTAAAATGGAAGCTCTAATTGAACTGTCTCCTGGTCACCTTAGGTGCTATTTTAAATAATAAAATCACCAATAAAAAGCACAAACATCTGGAAAACATGACACTAATTCAACTACTTTTTTTTTTTTTTTTTTTAGAAAAACAAGGATTTTGTATACACAAGAAAGCTGAGACAAGGCAAAGTGTTACCTTGTTTGACCTTAGCCAGAAACATGTCCTGCTCTGCACATTCTCATGAGGAATAGCTATTGACTTAGGGGTTACAAATAAGTTTTAGCAAATACATAAATTTGAAAATGTGGAATCATAAATACAGAGAAGTGACTTTCATATATTTTGCTTATTCACCAACTAATTGTCATTGTGTTTGTTTCTGCATTCTGGCTATAGTGAATAATGCTTCTATGAATGTCACATAAAGTCTCTGCTGAGATAAACACTTTAATTTCTCTAGGTGTGGAACTGGCAGATCACATAGTAAATTTGTTTGCTTTTTTTTAAAAGAAAATATCTGTGGTTTTATGCTCATATCAACAATGTATAAGCATCCATTTCTCTGCATTCTCAACAGCAGTCTGTCTAATTATAACCACTATAGTGGGTGTGAATTAGTATGTAATTGTAGTTTTAAATTATATTTCTCTAATAATCAATAATTTGGGACTTTTCATGTGTCCTTTTATATTAGACATATATTAGTCATGCATACATATATTTTTATGACAGAATGCTTACTGAAATATTTCTGCAACAAGGGAAGTCACCATCGCCAGAACCAGAGCTATTGCTGTCGCTGTATGGAGTTTTTGCACCCTCTACCCGCCTCCAGGCCTCCCTCACCGGTGCCATGGGAGACGACCTTCATGCGGTGTCGCACTTTCAAACAAAGAGTAGAAGATGTTCGACTTACTAGAGAACAGAATCCCACCAAAATCCCGGTGATAACAGAATTCTTCTTCTAGCGTTTGCCCTTCTTCCGTAGCCAGTCAACAGCGTCAGGTTGAGCTGACTGTAAAGTTTCAAGACCTCCTTTGAATCTGGAGAGGTGGCAGTCGTTGACTATGTGGGTAATAGTCTGTCTGTAGCTGCAGGGGCAGTTCGGGTCATCTCTGGCTCCCCAGCAATGGAACATAGCAGCGCACCGGCCATGGCCTGATCGATAGCGATTGAAGAGGGCCCAATCATAACGTGCTAGGTCAAAGCCGGGTTGACGCTTACAGGGGTCTGTGATGAGGTGTTTGTTCTTTACCTCAGCTGACTGCCAACTCTGTTTCCAAGAGTCTGGAACAGAGAAGTTCAGTGTAGGTGTAGGGGACCAGATTGGGTGACGAGACGTCAAGCGTTGGACAGGGTGGGCGAAGATATCCGCGTAGATTGGCAGGTCCGGTCGAGCGTAGATGTGGGAAATGAACTTAGATGATGCCGCATCCCAATGAATATCTGGCGGGTCGATGTTGCTAAGAACTGGCAGTCATGGAACCGGGGTGGAACGGATGGTTCCAGAAATTATCCTCATGGAGGAATATAATTTGGAATCGACCAAGTGGACATGGGGGCTACGGAACCATACTGGGGCACAGTATTCTGCAGAATGATACAAGGGTAAGAAACAGCTTCTTATCTGGAATAAAACCAAGTTCCTGGGGGCTGGGCAGTAGCACAGCAGGTTAAGTGCAGGTGGAACAAAGTGCAAGGACCCGCGGAAGGATCCAGTTCCAGCTCCCAGTTCCCCACCTGCAGGGGGAGTCGCTTCACAAGCGGTGAAGCAGGTCTGCAGGTGTCTATCTTTCTCTCCTCCTCTCTGTCTTCCCCTCCTCTCTCCATTTCTCTCTGTCCTATCCAACAACGACAGAATAACAATAACAACAATGATAAACAACAAAGGCAACAAAAGGGAAAAAAATAGCCTCCAAGAGCAGTGGCTTCGTACTGCAGACACCGAGCCCCAGCAATAACCTTGGAGGCAAAAATAAAGAAATAAATAAACAAACAAAACCAAGTTCCTTGTACCTGATCATGTCAACATGAGTGAACTCATCATGATAGTTAGGAGGTGGCTACAGATCAATGCCAATCAGGTTCTCTTCCTGTTTAGTCATTGGACAGAAGCATGGTGGATGTCCACACCAATTACTGAAGTATATAAAAGGGAGAAGAATGAAGATGGATTCCTGTCTATGGTGTATGCCTCTCAGGAGACATTTGGAAAGAAGTTGTCGAGTGTAAGACTAGAAAAATACACCTGTGCTATAATTTTAAAAATTCTTACCAAGAGGAAAGAAGGGATGTTACCAACTGACATTGATCAGTTCATCTAACCACAGATCATTGAAATAGTAGTATTCCTGCATAGGAATTTAGGAAGTTGTTTTGTATTTTAAGCAGAAAAAACCAAGCTCCAAATAAGCATATTAAGCTTTGAAAAATTATATTATTTAACCTAAGCTGTCTTGTTTTCAAAGTTAGAAACTGAAAAATAAAACACTTTCCATACTAAGTTGCCAAAAAATATTTCTGATTGTTTTTAGTTGATTATCTTTCTTACTGTATTTTTGAAGTTTTTAAAAATATTTATTTATTCCCTTTTGTTGCCCTTGTAGTTTTCATTGACGTCGTAGTTGTTGGATAGGAAAGAGAGAAATGGAGAAAGGAGGGGAAGACAGAGAGGAGGAGAGAAAGATAGACACCTGCAGACCTGCTTCACCGCCTGTGAAGCGACTCCCCTGCAGGTGGGGAGCTGGGGGCTCGAACCGGGATCCTTATGCTGGTCCTTGCACTTTGCGCCACCTGTGCTTAACCTGCTGTGCTACTGCCCGACTCTCTCTTACTGTATTTTAAAAATGTATTCCAGATACAAGTCCTTCATCGGATATGCGATCTGCAAATATTTTTTTCAGTTGTGATCTACTTTTTTTTCTATTCATTCATCCAATCAGAGCACTGCTCAGCTCTGGCTTCTGGTGGAATGGGGGATATAACCTGGGACTTTGGAGACTCAGGCACAAGATTCTCTGTGTGTAACCATTATACTTTCTCCTGCACCCTGTGGTTTACTTTTTCAAACATATTGACTGGCGTTGATGCTATCCAAAAGTCAAAATTTTACCTTGGTTGGGCTCATCAATTTTATCTTTCCTGGAATATTGGTGCTACATATTGGTTTATAGCTACAGACACTTGTGTAACCTTATGTAACCAAAGGCCCTGCAGATTATCTCCTCAATTTTCTTCTAAAAGTTATAATTTTGGGTTCAGGAAATAGCATAGTGGTTATGCAAAAGACTTTCATGTCTGAGACTCTGAGGTCCTGGGTTCAATCCTTAGCACCAGTTGAGCAGTGCTCTGGTCTCTCTGTGTACATGTCTCTCTCTCATGAAAATAAATATTTTAAACAAATAATAATAATAAATAAAAGTTATAATTTGATCTTTTAAAAGAGAAAATGAATTAGGAACTGGGAGGCAGTTCATCTGGCAAAGTACACACTTATGGGCTCAAAGATCTGGTTTGAGCCCTCACCACCATATAGGAGTACTTGCAGGGGGAAGCTTTACAAACAGTGGTGCAGTGCTATGGTTATGTCTCTCCTCAACACACACACACACACACACACACACACACACACACATATTACCCTCTATCAAGGGGGAAAAAAAAGTCCCAGGAACAGTGGAACTTCACAGGCACGAAAAAATCCCAACAAAGCCCTACTTAGAAAAAAAAAAAAAGATTACTTTGTTAATAAGAGAGTTGAGAAGGAAGGAAACCTGAACATTATTAGCATATGCAGTGCTGGGAATCAAACTCAGGGCTTTATGCATGCAAGAACTGCACTCTGCCAGTGAACCACCTCCCCTTTCTTTAAAGTCTGAACCTTAGGGGGCAGGGTGGTAGCCCAGTGGTGCAAAACGCAAGGACTGGCATAAGGAACCTGGTTTGAGCCCCTGGCTCCCCACCTGCAGGGGAGTCGCTTCACAGGCGGTGAAGCAGGTCTGCAGGTGTCTATCTTTCTCTCCTCCTCTCTGTCTTCCCCTCCTCTCTCCATTTCTCTCTGTCCTATCCAACAACAACAACAACTATAACAACAATAGCAATAATAACAACCACAACAAGGGCAACAAAAATGGGAAAAATAGCATCCAGGAGCAGTGGATTCATAGTGCTGGCACTGAGCCCCAGCGATAACCCTGGAGGCAAAAAAAAAGTCTGACCCTTAGGATATTGTTATTGATCCTAACTGTGCAAAATTTTTCCTAGGTTGTGATGTTTTCACTAAATGGAGACTTTCCTCAAGAAAATACACGAGATATTTTGCTTATAAATATTTGTATGTTTCATAGTTTTACTTTTTCTTTTCAGGAAACTTCAGTGAAGTTTTGTACCCATTTTTTTTCACCTCAAAAAGCTTTTTATTGGGGGCCTGGTGGTAGTGCACCAGGTTAACTGCACATAGTGCAAAGGGCAAGGATCCCAGTTTGAGCTCCCATTCTGCAGTTGTCTATCTTCTAACCCCCCCACCTTCTCCTCCTCCCTCAAATTCTCTCTGTCCTATCCAATAACAACAATAGCAACAGCAGCAGCAACAACAATGGGAAAAAGATAGCTGTAAAAAGCAGAGAGCAGTAGATTCATAGTGTAGGCTCCAACCCCAGAAAAAACCCTAGAGGCAAACAAACAAACAAAAAACCCACAACACTTTATTTCCTCTAGATAGAGGGTGAAAGATAAAGACAGAGACAGAACAAGAGATACCAGATCTCTGCATACCACTCATGATTTGTCTTTCCTGCAGGCACTCCTATGTTGGCCCTGGGCTCAAGGCTGGGTCCTTCACATGCTAACCTGTGCACTCTACCATACAGGCAGCCACCTGCCAACCCCTTCCTATCTTTTATGACCTGTCATTTACACTTTATAGTCTCTGGCTTTACAGTGGTGCAAGAGTGATATCCATCCATTCAGTGAAAACTATACTTTCAATTTTAAATTTTGATCTTTTCTCAGACTAGTGGCCTGCAGTATGATATTCTCTTATTATGGTGGGCAGCAGCAATAGTTCCTAGTCAGCCATGAACAACCAATACTCATGGCTAGGAAATAGCTTGACACCAGACTTTCATGCTGGACATTCCTGGTTCAGTTACTGGCACCACATGTACTGGAGTAGTGATCTGGCTTCTCTCTTCTTTCTCTCTCCTCTCTCACTCCTGTAATAAATCCTAAAAAAGTATTTTACAATAACAGTCAACACTGTACAGACTGCCTGACACAGTAGTATAGCATTTAATTAAACGTATGAAATACTTCACATTATAAGCAGGTATTTGTTAAGATTGTTCTGCAGGAGTTGGGCAGGAGCGCAGCGGGTTAATCGCAGTTGGCACAAAGCAGAAGGACAGGCATAAGGATCCCAGTTAGAGCCCCTGGCACCCCACTTGCAGGGGAGTTGCTTCCCAAGTTGTGAAGCAGGTCTGCAGGTGTCTATCTTTCTCTCCCCCTCTCTGTCTTCCCCTCTTCTCTCCATTTCTCTCTGTCCTATCCAACAATGATGATATCAATAACAACAACAATAAAATGAGCAACAAAAGGAAATAACTATTTTAAAATTTTTTTTAATTGTTCTGTCCACCTATAGATTAATGCAAGCGTTTGAAGTACATTTAAGTTCAACTATGATATTCTCTTTAGGTGTATTAAATATATTTTTAGCTTATGACATTTTCAATTTTTACGAGTTTTTCAAGAGGCAGAGCCATAAACTAAAAAAAAAAAAAAAGAAGTATAACCCATTTTGTACCTTTTATAGTTTACTCATTTCTTGTTTCTAACCTTTATGTCCCAGTGCTTTCAGTCATGTTCAGTCCTAATTTTTTAAAATAATTTTGCTTTTTTTCCTTTTTGTTTCTTCTCTGATACCTAACCCTTAATACTTCACCCTACTCTATCATCTATCACTTCCTATTATCTGGTCATTTCATTCCTGAGCTCCTTGACTTCTGCTGGGTGTTTTCTTAGACACAATTGAAACAATGATTTTTGAAAGTTCACACTGGGATGTGAAGTAATTTTCTTTTGCTATAGGTCAATATTTTTCCATTGAGCATCTTAGTTTGTGGGGAAAGTTTGTTACCTCCTTTTATTGCTTTCTTACAACTTCTTGTAAAGATTTTTTTAAAAATTGTATTTTTGGAGTTGGGCAGTAGTGCGGCGGGTTAAGCGCATGTGGCGCAAAGCACAAGGACCAGAGTAAGGATCCTGGTTCAAGCCCCCGGCTCCCCACCTGCTGGGGAGTCACTTCACAAGCAGTGAAGTGTGTCTCTCTCTCCCTCTCTGTCTTCCCCTCCTCTCTCCATTTCTCTCTGTCCTATCCAACAACTATGACATCAACAACAATAATAACCACAAAATGATAAAAAAAAAAAAGGCTGTAGAGTTGTACCCCTCTTTCCTACGGTTTAGTCAATGTCTCCTTTTTTAAATAAATAAAAAAATATAAAATAAAAAAATAAATAAAAAGGCAACAAAAAGGGAAAAAAATAGCTTCCAGGAGCAGTGAATTTGTGGTGCAGGCACCAAGCCCCAGAAATAAACCCTGGAGGCAAAAAAAAAAAGTATTTTTAACTCAGCGATAAAGCACATGCCTTCCATATATGAGGTCCTGGATTTGATCTAATGCCAACCATAAGTAAGGAGATCAGTCAGGAGGCTACTACATTTAGGTGAGAAATGATTGAGGCCTGAACCAGTTACAAGAATAGTGGCTGGGGGGACTTCCGGAGGCGGAGTTACGAGCAGCAGATCGCTTTCTCTCCTCTCCTCTCCTCTCCCGGATCAACTAGGAATACCAAAGGAGACCACCCGGGACCGAAACAAGACAGGACTAGAATGACCACAGGAACCCAGTAAATCACCCGTGAGTACAAACACGCGTGGCTGGTGACAGAGAGGAGAGAGGAGCCTAAGGAGAGATTAAGTGACTGCTAAAAGTTCAGCAGTTTATCAGTTGAGACACCACCTCCAGTCTGCTCCACCAACAAGGGGACAGCTGAAGGGAAGAGAGACTCACCAAGTACAACTCTGAGTCTCCATTGCTACTACCCTCAGAATCTGCAGCAGTGACAGGGAGGGACACCAGGGGACAAAGATCTAACCAGGAAACTCAGGAGAAGACCTATACCTCAGTGGCATAGCTGAGGGGCTGTGAAAGTCTCTTTGCATAACCACTGGATTATCTCTGCCACACCCTGCTTTATCTCTTGGTCTGGAGGCAGTGATTAAGCTAAGAAGCCTATTGATAGTTTAAAAGCCCTCAGGCTTCCATAGCCTACAGGGAGGAAAAAAAAAGATGCTTTTAAACCACAGAGCTCCAACTCAGGGATTAAAATACTATTGAAACAACTGTTAACTTCCACCTCTGTGAACCCTTTAATTAACTTACTTAGACACAAGTCAATCCAGGCAATAGCGATCAGTAATTTGAAAAGTACTGATAAAGGGAACTCATAACATAATATATAAAATGGTTAAAACAACAAGAAGAAATATTGGAGAATTGAACCAGGACAAGAGTCCAGCTAATAGTCCTCCAGAGGGTGAAGCACAAAATAACGAGTTCAACATCCAAACATTAGCTAAGGAAATAATAACAGGAGTAAAGAATTAGAAAAAATTGTAATCAGAAATACAGGAACAACAAATGAGACTATGGAAGAAAATACTAATTATCTCATGGTTATTAGAGAGCTGAAAGCTGAAATCGCTGAGCTAAAAACGCAACTAGTTGAACAAGCTAAAACAGTATCAGAACAGGGAAACAAAATAGATGAACTCCAGAAAACAGTAGAGGGCAGAGAGAATAGAATCTATGAGGCTGAAGACAGAATTAGCAAGATTGAGGATGAATTAGAGACAACTAAAAAAGAAGTAAGAGATCTCAAAAAGAGATTAAGAGATGCTGAAAACAACAACAGAGTCCTATGGGATGACTTCAAAAGAAACAATATACGCATTATTGGCATACCAGAGGAAGAAAGAGAAGGAGAGGAAGAAAGCATTTTCCAGGCCATAGTAGCTGAAAACTTTAGTCTAGACAACATCAAAGACATAAAAATTCAACAAGCCCAGAGGGTCCCAAACAGAATTAACCCAGACCTAAAGACACCAAGACATATCATACTTAGAATGGAAAGGAATAAGGATAAAGAAAGGATCCTGAAGGCTGCAAGAGAAAAACAAAGAGTCACCTACAAAGGAAAACCCATAAGATTAGCAGCAGACTTCTCCATACAAACACTACAGGCCAGAAGAGAATGGCAAGATATCTATCGAGTGCTCAATGAGAAAGGCTTTCAGCCAAGAATACTATATCCTGCTAGACTGTCATTCAGACTAGATGGAAGCATCCAAACCTTCTCAGACAAGCAACAGTTGAAGGAAGCAATCATCACCAAGCCTGCCCTGAAAGAAGTTCTGAAAGGTCTCCTATAAACAACCAGACCACCACAAATAGGACATATATCAAAACACTCTAAAACTCTACAAGAATGGCGTTAAAATATCTTCAATCTTTGATATCAATAAATGTCAATGACCTGAATTCACCTATTAAAAGACACAGAGTAGGAAGATGGATCAGAAAACACAACCCAACAATATGTTGTCTACAGGAAACCCACCTGACTCAACAAGACAAACACAGACTTAAAGTGAAAGGATGGAAAACTATCATACAAGCCAATGGCCCACAAAAAAAGGGCAGGAGCAGCTATTCTCATATCTGACATGCTAGACTGTAAAATAGATAAGATTAAAAAAGATAGGAATGGGCACTACTTAATGCTCAGAGGATCAGTCAATCAAGAGGACTTAACAATTATTAACATCTATGCACCCAATGAGAAGCCATCTAAATACATCAAACTTCTACTGAAAGAGCTACAGCAATATATTAACAGCAACACAATCATAGTAGGGGACTTCAACACCCCACTCGCTCAACTTGACAGATCATCCAGGCAGAAAAGCAATAAAGACATAAGGGAGCTAAATGAAGAGATAGATAAAACTAGAACTATTAGACATTTTCAGAGTCATTCATCCCAAGAAACTGGAATACACATTTTACTCAAATCCACATGGGTCATTCTCAAGGATAGACCATATATTAGGCCACAGAGACAGCATCAGCCAATTCAAGAGCATTGAAATCATTCCAAGCATCTTCTCAGACCACAGTGGAATTAAAATAACATTTACCAATCAACAAAAGATTAGTAACAGTCCCAAAATGTGGAAGCTCAACAGTACACTTCTTAACAACTTCTGGGTCAAAAAGGAAATCAAGGAAGAAATCAAAATGTTTTGAGAGTTCAATGAAAATGAAGACACAAGCTATCAAAATATTTGGGACACAGCTAAAGCAGTCCTAAGAGGGAAGTTCATAGCTATACAAGCACACATTAGGAAACAAGAAAAAGCACAAATAAACAACCTGACTGCACATCTTAAAGACCTAGAAAAAGAACAACAAAGGAACCCTAAAGCAACCAGAAGCACAGAAATCACTAAAGTGAGGGCAGAAATAAATAACATTGAGAATAGCAAAACCATACAAAAGATCAACAAAAGTAAATGTTGGTTCTTCGAAAGAGTGAACAAAATCGACAAACCTTTAGCCAGACTCACAAAACAAAAAAGGGAGAAGACCCAAATAAATCGGATAGTAAATGAAAGAGGAGATATCACAACAGACACTGCAGAAATTCAACATATCATGAGAGGCTTCTATGAACAACTATATGCCACCAAGCTAGAGAACCTGGAAGAAATGGACAATTTCCTAGATACCTACCAACTTCCAAAACTAAGTAAAGAGGAACTACATAACATGAACAGGCCCATCACAGCTAATGAAATTGAATCAGTTATCAAAAATCTCCCAAAAAATAGAAGTCCTGGACCAGATGGTTTTATAAATGAATTCTACAAAACCTTCAAAGAAGAACTAATACCTCTACTTTTAAAAGTCTTCCAGAAGATTGAAGACACTGGAATACTCCCTGCCAGCTTCTATAAAGCCAACATCACCCTGATACCAAAAGTAGACAGGGACACAACCAAAAAAGAAAACTAAAGACCAATATCTCTGATGAACATAGATGCTAAAATACTGAACAAAATTCTAGCCAACCGGATACAGCAGTATATCAAAAAGATTGTTCATCATGACCAAGTGGGGTTTTTATCCCAGGCATGCAAGGTTGGTTTAATATACGTAAATCAATCAATGTGATCCACCACATCAACAAAAGCAAGACCAAAAACCACATGGTCATATCAATAGATGCAGAGAAAGCCTTTGACAAGATACAACATCCCTTTATGATCAAAACACTACAAAAAATGGGAATAGATGGAAAATTCCTCAAGATAGTGGAGTCTATATATAGCAAACCTACAGCCAACATCATACTCAATGGTGAAAAACTGGAAGCATTTCCCCTCAGATCAGGTACTACACAGGGCTGCCCACTATCACCATTACTATTCAACATAGTGTTGGAAGTTCTTGCTATAGCAATCAGGCAGGAGCAAGGAATTAAATGGATACAGATTGGAAGAGAAGAAGTCAAACTCTCCTTATTTGCAGACGACATGATAGTATACATGGAAAAACCTAAGGAATCCAGCAAGAAGCTTTTGGAAATCATCAGGCAATAGAGTAAGGTGTCAGGCTATAAAATTAACATTCAAAAGTCAGTGGCATTCCTCTATGCAAACACTAAGTTAGAAGAAATTGAAATCCAGAAATCAATTCCATTTACTATAGCAACAAAAACAATAAAATATCTAGGAGTAAACCTAACCAAAGAAGTGAAAGACTTGTATACTGAAAATTATGAGTCACTACTCAAAGAAATTGAACAAGACACAAAGAAGTGGAAAGATATTCCATGTTCATGGGTTGGAAGAATTAACATCATCAAAATGAATATACTACCCAGAGCCATCTACAAATTTAATGCTATCCCCATCAAGATCCCAAGCACATTTTTTAGGAGAATAGAAAAAATGCTACAAATGTTTATCTGGAACCAGGAAAGACCTAGAATTGCCAAAAAAAATCTTGAGAAAAAAGAACAGAACTGGAGGCATCACACTCCCAGATCTCAAACTGTATTATAGGGCCATTGTCATCAAAAGTGCTTGTTACTGGAACATGAATAGACACACTGACCAGTGGAATAGAATTGAGAGCCCAGAAATGAGGCCCCACACCTATGGACATCTAATCTTTGACAAAGGGGCCCAGACTATTCAATGGGGAAAGCAGAGTCTCTTCAACAAATGGTGTTGGAAACAATAGGTTGAAACATGCAGAAGAATGAAACTGAACCACTGTATTTCACCAAATACAAAAGTAAATTCCAAGTGGATCAAGGACTTGGATGTTAGACCACAAACTCTCAGATACTTAGAGGAAAATATTGGCAGAACTCTTTTCTATATAAATTTTAAAGACATTTTCAATGAAATGAATCCAATAACAAAGAAGACTAAGGCAAGTACAAACCTATGGGACTACATCAAATTAAAAAGCTTCTTCACAGCAAAAGAAACCACTACCCAAACCAAGAGACCCCTCACAGAATGGGAGAAGATCTTTACATGCCATACATCAGACAAGAGTTTAATAACCAACATATATAAAGAGCTTGCCAGACTCAACAACAAGACAACAAATAACCCCATCCAAAAATGGGGGGAGGACTTGGACAGAATATTCACCACAGAAGAGATCCAAAAGGCCGAGAAACACATGAAAAAAAGCTCCAAGTCTCTGATTGTCAGAGAAATGCTAATAAAGACAACAATGACATACCACTTCACTCCTGTGAGAATGTCATACTTCAGAAAAGGTAACAGCAGCAAATGCTGGAGAGGGTGTGGGGTCAAAGGAACCCTCCTACACTGCTGGTGGGAATGTCAATTGGTCCAACCTCTCTGGACAACAGTCTGGAGAACTCTCACAAGGCTAGAAATGGGCCTACCCTATGATCCTGCAATTCCTCTCTTGGGGATATATCCTAAGGAACCCAACACATCCATCCAAAAAGATCTGTGTACACATATGTTCTTGGCAGCACAATTTGTAATAGCCAAAACCTGGAAGCAACCCAGGTGTCCAACAACAGATGAGTGGCTGAGCAAGTTGTGGTATATATACACAATGGAATACTACTCAGCTGTAAAAAATGGTGACTTCACCGTTTTCAGCCGTTCTTGGATGGACCTGGAAAAAATCATGTTGAGTGAAATAAGTCAGAAACAGAAGGATGAATATGGGATGATCTCACTCTCAGGCAGAAGTTGAAAAACAAGATTAGAAAAGAAAACACAAGTAGAACCTGAAATGGAATTGTCGTATTGCACCAAAAAAAAAGACTCTGGGGTGGGAGTGGGTGGGGAGAATACAGGTCCATGAAGGATGATAAATGACATAGTGGGGGTTGTATTGTTAAACGGGACACTGGGGAATGTCATGCATGTACAAACTACTGTATTTACTGTTGAATGTAAAACATTAATTCCCCAAAAAGAAATAAATTAAAAAAAAAAGAATAGTGGCTGTGTGGGAAGTGACTGAATTAGAAATATATTTTGAAAGTAGAAGTAACTGAATTTCCCCAAAGGTTGGATGTGGATAGCAAGCTGGCAGCTCAAGGTGACTTTTATTTATTTATTTAAATTTTAAATATTTATTTATTTATTTTCCCTTTTTTTGCCTTTGTTGTTTTTTACTGTTGTTGCTATAGTTATTATTGTTGTCGTTGTTAGATAGGACAGAGAGAAGTGGAGAGAGGAGGGGAAGACAGTGAGGAGGAGAGAAAGATAAGACACCTGCAGACCTTCTTCACTGCCTGTGAAGCGACTCCCCTGCAGGTGGAGAGCTGGGGGCTGGAACCGAGATTCTTACCCTGGTCCTTGCATTTTGTGCCACCTGCGCTTAACCCGGTGAGCTACTGCCCGACTCCCTCAAGGTGACTTTAAACTAGGTAACTAGGAGGGTGTGGTTGCCATTGACTAAGTTAATAAAAGACTGCTGGAGGGGCCAGGCTAGTGCACCAGGTAGAGCACACACATTACCATGCATAAGGATCCAGGCTCAAGTCCTTGACCCCCACCTGCAGGGGAGAAGCTTCACTAGTGGTAAAGCAGTGCTGTTAGGTCTCTCTCCCTCTCTCTCTCTCTTTCTCTCTCTCTTCAATTTACCTCCATCTGTTGTTAAAATTCGGCGGCTCTAGCTGGCCGGGCTAGCTTCACGGGTGGGTAACAGAGACGACCAGAGACATATGGCTGGGCAGGGAAGCTGTATTTCTTTATTCAGGAACAATGATCATAAACTAAACCAAACTAATCACCAAACAGAACTCTGCTGCCTCTTTCCCCTGCGGCACCAAGCACTCTCTAACTCTGCCACTCTGGAACTCTGGAACCCTCTCGGGGTTCCTTGGGGCGGGGCCAAGCGGGCCCGCGAAACTAGCAGGACTGATCCAAATTTTCTTGGCAGGGGGAGAGCTATAACAACCCAATATAAAGCATACAACAATTCCCCCTTTTCTTTTTAACTAAATGACTACAGTATCAAGGGTGTGGGGTGAACGGAAACCTATATCGTACAGGCATTTTTTAAAAAAGAAACTGGCACAAACATGGAGAAACATGTAAGCAAGTAACAAGAACCAGTGTGCTGCCAAGGGAAGGCCTGAGGGGCCATATTTTGCCTCTGTGGGCAAAACTTTATCAGCTTAAAAAAAACATTTCTTGCTTCTGGGGGCCGTACTTGCCTTGACAGGCATTT
Source organism: Erinaceus europaeus (assembly GCF_950295315.1). Classification (NCBI taxonomy): domain Eukaryota; kingdom Metazoa; phylum Chordata; class Mammalia; order Eulipotyphla; family Erinaceidae; genus Erinaceus; species Erinaceus europaeus. The sequence goes on from NC_080168.1 coordinate 45,632,323, forward strand.
GCATGGGGGTGGGGAATGGCCTAGAGTCCCAAAGGCAGCTGGCTGCAATTTACTTACTATGAAACAAAACTTATTAGCATAACCATAGCGCAATCTAACATTTCTAATAGAGAAGGAATTTGAGACTTTTACATATCAACAACGTCTTTTTAACTTTTGTTACACCCATTTAAGATGGAGATGTAACCTAGGTGTGTGCAGGAAAGGAAACCTCAGGCATGAGAATAATTAGCATAGCCATTGTGCAATCTACCATTTCTAATAGAGAAGGTAATGGAGAGTTTTACATATCAACAAGTCTATTTAACCTTTTGTTTAGACCAACTTAGTTAAAATATATTGATTGTTAACTAATTTTTACCTCAGACTTTAAATGTAAGTTAATTTTATCTTTATGAGAATTATGTTGAAAACCTTTTTCATTTAACTTTGACTAGTAAGAATTTAGCCTTAAAGTTACTGTTTACCAAAATTTAAACATACACATAAACATGGTCATTAATGCATAAGGAGAGAAACCTTTGTTACGAAGACATGTCATTTCAAACACGAATTTAGATATGTACTGTCTTAGTTGTTGGGGGGGTGCGTTGTCCAGTGGTGGTCTCTTGGGCAGCTTCACTTCTAGGAATTGCAGGTTGCGATCTCTGTACAAATCTCTGCATACTCCAGCTTGTCTGCCTTCAGACCAGACCGGCAGCTGGAGATCTCATGTGCCCAGTTTCGGCAGGGAGCCCGGGGGTCCGGGAGGTCCAGGATCATTCCAGAATTCATAGCACAAGGGCGGGCGGGCCAGCCTTGTAGAAGGCGCGGGCCGAGGTGCCCAGGGGTGGTGACCATGATAGGCCACCGCGGCCCTGCCCCATGGCCCTGCCATGTCTGCTGCCCTGTTCGCAGTGGCCGAGCAGCGTGGAGGGATCACGTGTCCAGTGCCCTGCGCCACGCGGTGGAGAGCCGGCTCCTGTCGGCTGGCCTGTGTGCTGGCATTGGGCTCCTGCGTGGTGGCATCAGGCTCCTGCGTGTTGGCATCGGGCTCCAGTGTGTTGGCATCGGGCTCCTGTATGGTGGCATCTGGCTCCTGCGTGCTGGCGTCGGGCTCCTGTGTGCTGGCGTCAGCCTCCTGCGGGCTGCGGGGCTGCGGGGCTGCGGGGCTGCGGGCGCGGTGCGCAGGGCTGTCTGGGTGCAGCCGGCTGGCTGGCTGTTCCACCACGTGAAAAAGGCAGCTCTGCGCCTAGCCTCTTGCCCGCTGGCTCTTCCTGACTCTTCTGGCTGTTTTGAGTGCGCCCGAGCACGTGGAAACCACAGAGTGGTCCAGAGATAAATGTTCCAGAAACAGCAAAACAGTCTTGTGAAGAAAGAGCAGAGGCCTTTGGAGATCTCTTCACAAGCAGAAGAGAAGGCCATAGTACATAGGTAGCCAAATTGTCTTCACTTATCTGAGAGATGCGCAGGTCAGGTCCACGTGGGCGCCATTTGTTGTTAAAATTCGGAGGCTCTAGCTGGCTGGGCTAGCTTCATGGGCGGGTAACAGAGACGACCAGAGACATATGGCTGGGCAGGGAAGCTGTATTTCTTTATTCAGGAACAATGATCATAAACTAAACCAAACTAATCACCAAACAGAACTCTGCTGCCTCTTTCCCCTGCGGCACCAAGCACTCTCTAACTCTGCCACTCTGGAACTCTGGAACCCTCTCGGGGTTCCTTGGGGCGGGGCCAAGTGGGCCCGCGAAACTAGCAGGACTGATCCAAATTTTCTTGGCAGGGGGAGAGCTAGAACAACCCAATGTACTCTTTCTCTCTCTCTTCAATTTGCCTCCATCCAATAAAACAAAGAGGAAAAATGGCTGGTGAGAGAAGTAGATTTGTTGTGTAGGCACCAGGTCCTGGCTTGATAACTCTGGTGGGGGAAAAAGACTGCTGGAGGTGAGGGCAGACAGGAATATGTTTTAGTGGAGACTTCCAGAGGTGATTCATTATACATACTAAGAAGTATAGAATTGGGGTCAGGTGGTGTTGTGCCTGGTTAAGTGCACACATTACACTGCGCAAGGACACAGGTTCTAGCCCCTGGTCCCCTCCTGTAGGGGGAAAGCTTAACAAGTGGTGAAGCAGGGCTGCAGGTCTCACTGTCTCTTTCCTCTATCTCCTTCTTCCCTCTCAATTTCTATCTCTATCCAATAATAAATAAATGTACTTTAAAAAAATGAAGTCTAGGGAGTTAGCGGTAGAACAGTGGGTTAAGTGCACGTGGCACAAAGCACAAGGACAAGCGTAAGGATCCCAGTTTGAGCCTCCAGCTCCCCACCTGCAGGGGAGTCGCTTCACAGGCGGTGAAGCAGGTCTGCAGGTGTCTATCTTTCTCTCCCCCCTTTGTCTTCCCCTTCTCTCTCCATTTCTCTCTGTCCTATATAACGACGACATCAATAACAACAACAATAATAACTACAACAATAAAACAACAAGGGCAACAAAAGGGAAAAAGTAAATAAATATGAAAAAAAAATTAAAAAGAAGCCTAGAACTCATGGGAAAGGTTGGGGTAGTGATGTAAATTTGGGAATAGTAAGGATATACAAAATATTTAAAAACAGAACTAGATGAGTAACCAAAAGTGTTCAATCTAGGAATCATTTTTGATGTCTGGTATTGCCCCAAAGTAGAAGACTTGAAGGGCATGCTTTCAGGTCCTGGTGCATGATGATGAAGGAGGACCTAAGCTAGGGGTGAGAATATTTTGCAGAAAACTGATAAATTTTACACATGTACCAACAACTGTATCTATTGTAAACCATTAATCCTTCTCCACCCAAAAAAGAAGCCTGAAGCTTGAGGCACAGAGCATTACAGTGTTTAGAAGTCAGGGTCAGCTCCTGTGGGCCTCTAGGGACCTCACCCTAAATGTGGAAGGAGAAAAGTGTGGAAGAACACCTTTTATTTATTCCTAAAGGGACTAAGTTGACTCTAAAATGACCCTAAAATGGAATGGGACTAAGTCACTCTTAATAAGTGGCAAATTTCTTTTTTTTTATTTTTAAATGTTTTTAAAAAATATTTATTTATTTATTTATTCCCCTTTGTTGCCCTTGTTTTATTGTAGTTATTATTGTTGTTGTTGATGTCGTCATTGTTGGATAGGACAGAGAGAAATGAAGAGAGATGGGGAAGACAGAGAGAGGGAGAGAAAGATAAGACACCTGCAGACCTGCTTCACAACTTGGGAAGCAACTCCCCTGCAAGTGGGGAGCTGGGCTCGAACCAGGAATCCTTGTGCTTCCCACCACTTGCGCTTAACCCACTGCACTACCGCCTGACTCCCAAGTGGCAAATTTCTGATTTCTCCCTCGCCATCAGTAGAAACAGGAACACCAAGGCAAATTGCAGAAATCAGAGCACTACATAATTTACACATCTGGATATAGTATGCAAAATTCAGATACTGTTACACTGATAAAAAATTTGATTAGAAAAATCCATGTTCCTTAGCTCCTGGGAGGCTCTGGCTACACCAGCAGATCTGGTTTACTTGCAGAGCACAGCAGCTTATGGGAGACACTGTCTCTTTAGTATCTATGATATAGGTACTATGTTGTGAGTATTCACTCTGTAGATGAGCAGTTAATAAAGTCTCAATCTTCACTAATTAGAAATGTTATTCCTGGGGGTTGGGCAGTAGCGCAGTGGGTTAAGGGCAGGTGGTGCAAAGCACAAGTACTGGAGTAATGATCCCAGTTCGAGCCCCCAGCTCCCCACCTGCAGGGGCGTTGCTTCACAGGTGGTGAAGCAGGTCTGCAGGTGTCCATCTTTCTCTCCCCCTCTGTCTTCCTCTCCTCTCTCCATTTCTCTCTGTCCTATCCGACAACGACGACATCAATAACAACAACAATAACTATAACAATAAAACAACAAGTGCAACAAAAGGGAATGAATAAAAGAAAAAAAGAAATGTTATTCCCACTTCTCAGATCATGGAAAACTACATTCAAGTTAAGAAACTGGAGCAAGGAGTAGAGTCATGATTTAAATTTATGTGGCTAGAGCACCTGGACTTTGACTTCTCCTATTAGCTACTGAACCACCTTGCAACTCAGTGCTCTAAGAACCCTGTGGGAAGGGAGGAGGGAAACATACCCAGACCAACTGAACCAAGGAGGGTTAGCACTCACATCTTTCATAAGCTTAACGATCTTGTCAGAGGGTGGAGGGTAGGTAGCAGAATGGTTATGCAAAGAGACTTTCATGTCTGAGGCTCCAAAGTCTCAGGTTCAATCTCCTGCACTACCATAAACCAGAGCTGAACAGTGTTCTGGAAAAAATAATAATAATAATAATAAATAAAGATCCTGTCAGATACATTTTGCCCAAATTTTTTTACTTCTATAATTTGTCCTTCTATGAAGCAATGAGCACTGGAACTATTGGTCTATTTTGGGACTGTTAACTAGCACAGAAGCTCTGAAAAGCTAATTAATCTCTTGGCAAATAAGTGATTTGAGACCCCATATCAGGATGTGCTCTCAAAACAAAGAAGGAAAGTAGGCCAAGCAGTTATTGATAACAAAATTTAGCCTGGTAATTTTAGATCTAGGGAGAGATTAATATTGGGCCCTCTAACTGTGGTGAAGGAACAGCACTTCCCCACTCCAACCCCATTCAATGTCAGTATGAAGAACTGATTTCAAGTTACCCTAGAAGTTTCCCCTCCTAGAAACTCAGCTGCCTTTGCATATTGTTTGCTATCAGCACTTCATGTTAGGGTAAAATAATCTACCCTGGTTACAGAGGACTTAAGATATTAGATAGTCAGGCTTTTCGTTTACCTGTAAGAGGGACCCTAAACTTCAGAGTGCATATAACTCTGCCTAAATGACAGGTCAACAACATCCCTCAACATAGTCCAGATTGAATGAGGGTTTTTTTTTTTATTATTACAGTTCATACAAATACCAGGTAGACTACATTATGTTTTGAGGTCATGTGGAAAATGTTAATTCAGTATGTCTCCCAACTTACAGTAACATACATGTTTGTTCAACCTGTGCACTGTAGATGATGAAGTTCCAGTGGCTCAGTTTTTGGACTGTTCTACTCTGTACTTTTCAAAGTTTCACCTTGCTCTTTGTCACTGGGAAGGCTTATGTATGACAGATGATAAAACCTACTACTATTCTGGCCTCAAGCTGATGTGACTAAAGTTTATTACTAGTCTCTATGGTTTTAACATCTATACTGGAGTTCTTATAAAAATAGGCATTCAATACTAAAGATAAAGTCATCCCTGTTCCTTGTAGCAGAAGCCTGTAGTGTATATCTGTCCTTTCTGTAGTCACTCAGTCCTTATTTTCTGCCCACTCATTTTTACATTTATCTTTTCTACCCCTTAGTAATATATAAGTGTTTGATATTATGTTTTGCCTTTCTCAAGTATGTAAACTCCTAAAGGATAATATTTAGGTCTTTAATCTTCTAGAACAAGACATATGGTATATGACAAATGACCAATATTTTAATTAGCTTTAGATAGTAACAATAAACAAAGTGATAGTTCCTTCAAGTAATGAGGGATACAACTGTAAGAGAAGTCAGACTAACTCAAACAGAGAAGAGGGCCTATAGCATAGTTAGGCTAGAAGATATTTTCTGTTCTATTACTCCATGGGCATAATCAAGGGCAGAAACCAAGTTCAAATAGGAGTACTCATCTGGAAAGATAAGAGTGTGAATGAGAAAATCCTCAAAAAAGGGGCTAGGGATGAGAATAAGAAAAGCATAGGGCAGCTTCCTTGATCTTGGAGACCATACCACTTAATGGTTATAGACTAACATGAGACCTGGTTGTATTTACCGGCCTTCCCTTCCTTCCATGAGATATTAACATACTCCCCAACCTAATTTTACTTCCTTTTTTGACTCTAGCTCAAAAGCGGAAGTCCCTCTCTACAAGCCAATTTCCCACCATAATAATGACTCCCCACTAAGACTACAAATAGAAGTAATGTATTTATGCACCTATATGATCTCAAAATAATAAACCATACATTTTACTTGAAATCACTATTTTTCCTGACAGTCCAGTGCTTTATCCACTGCTCCACCTCCCAGACCCGAAATCACTATTTTTCCTAACTGCAGTCCTTCCTTTTTGGAACTGTTGGGGCTAAAGAGCACCTTTAGTATTCACAATGTGGCCTGTTTGCCTCTTCTGACCATAGAGCAATTAAGGGAAAAAAGTAAAAAAAAAAAATTGCAAACTAGGGGGGCGGGCGGTAGTGCAGCGGGTTAAGTGCACGTGGCACAAAGTACAAGGACCCTTGTAAGAATCCAGGTTTAAGCCCCCAGCTCCCCACCTGCAGGGGGTTGCTTCACAAGCAGTGAAGCAGGTCTGCAGGTGTCTATCTTTCTCTCCCCCTCTCTGTCTTCCCTCCTCTCTCCATTTCTCTCTGTCCTATCCAACAACAATAACAATGACAGCAATAACAACAATAATAATGACAACAATGATAAACAAGGGCAACAAAAGGGAAAAAATAGCCTCCAGGAGCAGTGGATTCTAAGTGCAGACACCTAGCCCTAGCAATAACCCTGGAGGCAAAAAGGAAACAAACAAAAAAAATTTGCAAACTCAACTAGGCTTGAGAAAATTCTAAGAGGGAGAAATGAGCCTATACAAAATTTCAATAGTTGAATGAAGAAAAGTAGACCAAACAGTAATTTACAAAAGGAGTAAGAATCTTTCAAGAATTATAGACTTGGGACCAAATGGTGGTGCATCTAGTGGAGTGCACACATCACCATGCACAAGGACCAGGGTTCAAGCCCCCAGTCCCATCTGCAGGGAGGGAGCTTTAAGAGCGGTAAAGCGGTAATACAGGTATGTCTCTTTCTCTCTCCATCCCCTCTCAAATTTTGCTTCTATCCAACATAAATAAATAGAATTTTAAAGAAAAAAACATTTATAGACTCTATGTCCCTGTTATAGATTAGGAAATTTGGGAAGAACTGAAGAGTTGGAAACAGGATTAATGCCAAAGAGGGGTTTGAAATAAGGACTGAAAAATGGAAGTTAAGTTAGACGGTGTTTCTTTTTTTTATAACTCACTATGGTTAAACAGAAGGAAGAGATGCTAGGGTAGGCTGGTCACATGGTGTCTCTAAGAGAAACTAATGAAGGTGGAGGAGTGGGGGGGGTAACGCAGCAGGTTAAGTGCATATGGACCTGCATAAGAATCCTGGTTCGAGCCCCTGGCTCCCCACCTGCAGGGGGGTTGTTTCACAAGCGGTGAAGCAGGTCTGCAGGTGTCTTTCTCTCCCCCTCTGTCTTCCTCTCCTCTCTTGATTTCTCTGTCCTCTCCAACAATTACAGCAACAACAACAACAAAATAGAAAAGATGGCCACCAGGAACAGTGAATTCATAGTGCAGGTATCAAGCCCCAGCAATAACCCTAGAGGCAAAGAAAGAAAGGGAGAAAGAAAGAAAGAAAGCAACAAAGAAACAAAGAGAGAAAGAGAGAGAGACAGAGAAATTACTAAAGGTAATTTCATGAAAGATCTAAAAGTACAACTGGCTGACCCCAAAGATATACCAGATATGAAATGCCTGACATAAAAGTTTTGATTCTTCAGGAAAAAAAATTACCTTGTCATAGTCCCAAAATCAAAGTACTTCAGGAAAAGACAAATAATAGTTGCTGATGCTGGAAGAGCTGATATACAAACCAATCTACTTATTGAGAGCTTCTAAGCAGATACAGTCTATGGCAATCTGATAGAAGTTTCATCTAGATAAATGAATAAGAATGAATTCTGTTAGTGGGATTGGAAGGTTTCCAGGTATTATGGGGAGGGGGAGGGTCTTAGAAAAAGCCTGGAACACTTATGTAGTGTGAAGACTTTGGTCACAACTGCCCTGCAGAAATGGGAAATTTAAAAGTCCGCCAAAAGCAGGCTTTCTGAGCACTAGTGGGGAAGGTGAAGGATGGATGTTTTCCCCACTACCCGGAGGGAACTTTATTGACTATGGCAAGTATTGGTAATTTTTAACAGCAGAGCAACTAACATGAAATCTGAAATTAATCTCATGTTATCTATATCTCTGCTAGGTCTCTACATTACCTGATGAGCTTACAAAATGCATTTATTTGTACATTTCAAAACATTCTAGTTTATTCCCTTTCTCTAAGTCTAAAGAATAGTCACCTAAACTTCGAAAGGGTAGCATTCCTCAGTAATTTCAATAAAACAATCTGAATTTGAAAATGTTCAATTTGTTCTTATCTTTTTGCCTGCTCACCATACCACTGGCTACTTTCTGCTTTCACTCTTAACCCTGTAATATAACACCAGGAACTTCATCTGTGTAATAAACAAATTCCTAAAAATCTGTAGATAACTTTTTGAAATATATTCTCCCACAATTATGTAGTTTCAGAGGTTCTTTATAATTAATCATCAGTTGGCAGTGACTCTTTCAACTCTGGTTTTAACTTACTCCATTATAAACCAACTTCTATTACAATAAAAGAAGAAAAAGACAAGCCTTTGGAAACATCAACCCTTCAGCTTCATTATTCTGGTGAGATTTTTCCTAGCTCACAGGACTTAATTCCATTTTGGGTGGCACACTTAACAAAACCTCAAAACCAGGGCCCATGAGATGGGGCATATGTACATGTGTCCATAAGTTAATGGAAAATATATACCTTAAAGCAAAAGTGCACAATAGTTTGTAGTAAGTCAATAAATAAAGCAAGCAAGTAGAAAGACCTAAAAAGACACATTAAAGTACTTAATGAAACAGTTTCTACTTAGACCTAGATACCCTTCTCACCTACCTCCTATTACACGCCCTCAGTCACTTCAAAGCTAACCTTATCAGACAAAGTAAGGACTACAAAAGCTGAATAAGGGCAAGAGACTGGCATACTTTAATGATGACTCTTTAGTCACTACCAGGCCACCCCGTCACATGAGGCCCTAGTCAGGGAGCCCTGGGATTCCCACACAGACATGATGGGCCTAGACCTCTAACAGATCCCTCTCACCACTGTCACTAGTCATCTACATCAGGAGCAATATAATGGACCCCTCTGTGAGCCCCTATAGGACCTTGCCTTCAATGTGGATCAATGGTAGGGATTGCTCCATTCTCTGAAGGGAGGTTGAACAACATACTCTACCTACTGCCTGAAGAAGATGGGTCCTGAAATTAGTGCAGCCTGGAATGTTCTTAGCTGTGACCACAGAATGCCAGCTCAGACCTACAGGGATTCAGAGGTTACACAGGCTCCTGTGCTGAATATGGTCCCCAGGTCAAATGGATGGAGTTTGCAGTTAACAATATTTATATATTTTCCCCATATTTGGGAGCTACTCTCTTCCCGGATTCAGCTTTCTAGTCCTTTTTCCAACTATGGACACCATGTCCCCAAATAATAACTTGGGTCCATGTGCATGTTAGATGTCAGGCTCAGGCAAACACTAGTAAAGTCATGGCCTTTTGGGATATACCTAAAATAAACCTACTAGCTTTTTCCAAATTTGTATCTACAATATTCTTGCCGTTAGGTGCATGATTAGTCAACAATTTGTTCTGATTTATAGATTCTACCATGATGCCAACTGGACCTCCCTGGGCAGAATACACCACCACGTGTCCTGGAGCTGGGATTCCCCAGAGCCCTGCCCCACTAGGGAAAGAGAGAGACAGGCTGGGAGCATGGATTGACCTGCAAATGCCCATGTCCAGCTGAGAAGCAAATATAGAAGCCAGACCTTCTACCTTCTGCACCCCATAATGATCCTGGGTCCATGCTCCCAGAGAGATAAATAGGGAGGGAAGCTATCAAGGGAGAGGACTGGATACAGAGTTCTGGGGGTGAGAATTGTGTGGAAATGGTCTTGTCAATATTTCTATTTTATAAATAAAAATTAAAAAAAGACAAGCCGTTTCATAATGTCAGTTATTCACTAATAATTTACTTTTTTTTTAGACTCAAAATTTATTACCAAGTGAACTAGTGTTATCTTCATATTAATAGTGCCAGCTGGCTCTCATACCAAATCTTTTCCATTTCAACATATTTCCATTTCAAGCCTCTCCTGTTAAAAGGCATTTATATACATTAAAGTTGCTATTTTATTGTGAACTTCCAAGTCTGAAAGACAATACATTCTATAATTCACACCACAGTTAAATTATAGAACAGGTGCAACACTCTCCATATACCCTTCAGCTGCTGAGAGCTCCCTCATGCAGTGCTTATGCAGTCACCAATTTAAGAACATTAAAATACTTCCAGGAGCCAGGAGACAGTTCACCCAGCAGAGTGTGTACTTCACCATGTAGGAGGACCTGGGTTCCACCGGCCACCACAGAGGAGCACTGCACTGGGGAGACTACTGGCACTGGAGCAGTGCTGTGGTCTCTCTCTCTCTCTCTCTCAACCTCTCTCTCTCTCAATCTCTCCCCTCTCTCTAGAACAAGTGTATTTGGGGGTGCCAGAACAGAGGAGTCATACTCTCATTATCATTATATTACCCCAGCAATAACCCTAGTGGCACAATAATAATAAAAATAACTCAGTTTCCGGCCATTATAAATATGTGTCCCAGTTCTGAGGTGAGCATGCTTCCATTTCTTTTGAGTAAACACCCAGAAATAGAACTGCTGGGTCCTATGCTAAGTATATGTTTCCACTTTTTCAATATTTATTTATTCCCTTTTGTTGCCCTTGTTTTTTATTATTATAGTTATTATTGATGTCGTTGTTGTTGGATAGGACAGAGATAAATGAAGAGAGGAGGGAAAGACAGAGAGGGGGGAGAGAAAGATAGACACCTGCAGACCTGCTTCACCACCTGTGAAGCGACTCCCCTGCATGTGGGGAGCCGGGGGCTTGAACCAGGATCTTTGTGCTTTGATGTTTTCACTTTATAAGGAACTGTCCCCCCCAACACTCACACACACACACACACACACACACACACACACACACACACACACACACACACCATTTCCCCAAGTGTCTCTACTGTTTCCATTTCCACCAACAATCATCATTATTCTAGATCTGGGGATGCGCTGGTTTCAGTATTTGTTTTGGTCTCCCTGACTTCAGGAGAAAAAAGCTCACATCCGCCAACTCTTGCTATTCTCTCTCTCTCTGTGTCTCTGTCTCTGTTTCTCTCTCTCTCGGAATCCTGTCAGTGAACTTATTCTCCTTTTGATGAGGGTGGGGAGGCGGAAGTCACTAGACCTAGAGCTGCCTCGAGCTGGCTGGCAGCCCTGGTGGCAGCTGATCGCCACCTCCAGCTCCCTGGAGCCGCGGTCTCCCGCCCGCCCAGCCCCTTCCAGAACCACCTGCACAGGCTCAGCTACGGGGGTGTGTGTGTGTGTGGGGCACACGACACACGGACCAGAAGAGACGGCGGGCGGTGTTGAGGGAGGGGGTGCCCGGCCAGGTGTTCCCCTCTCCAAACTCACTTTCCTTAACCCAGTAACGCGCTCCCTCCCTCCAACCTATTCCAAGAGCTGCGCTGCACCAAGTATTGGGGGGGGGGGGGCAGGTGAACCGGGTGTGTGTGTGTGTGGGGGGGGGCAGTCCCTGGGACGATCTGGAGGACAGCAAGCTGCACCCACAACGCAGCGACCGCAGCCAAACAGCGGCGCCGCCTCTCGCCGCCCCGCCCACCTGTCACTGGCGCGTCGCGGCGCGTGGAGAGCCCTGGAGGCAGCCGGGCGGAGCCCTGTGTCTCAGGTCCCTGAGGAGAGGGACGGCGGGGAAGAAGATTGAGGGCCCCGGGGCTAAGAAAGAGTCCGGGAAATTGGCGACCGTCCCACCTGCCCTAAGGCGAAGGTTCTGAATTCTGAGTGACCGTTAGTCGTGGTGGAACGAAGGCTTCGAGAAGCCGCGGTGGCGAACCACCCGCCCCCTCCCCCACCTCCGGGGCGCCCTTCCCAGGCTCCGCGCCCCTCGCGCGATCTGATTGGACAGCAGAGGGAAGGGGGCGGGGAGACCCCGTGAGGAGGCGTGCGCGCGCAGGCGGGGGTTCCCGCGGAGGTACCCGGAGGCGAAGGGGAGGGGGTTGGACCCCGGTTGGGATGGAGGGGGCGTCGCGCGTGCGCATTTCGCGAGGCGGTCGGCTGGGAGGGCTGTGTGCCGGGTGGGCGCGGGTGGGGTCCGGAGTGCGCGTGCGCGCCGTAGCCCGAGCCGCGGGAGGAGGCGGGAGCTGTGGAGGCGGCGGAGGGGGCGGGTCGCGTCCGGCGCCACGTCCGCAGCCAGAGGCCGCGGCAGCCAACGGAGTCTCGGAGCTTCAGAGCTTGAGGAGGCGCCTCCGGATCCCGCGACTGCCCCGGCTTGTGTCAACCGCCGCCGCTCCCTCTGTTCGGCCCCGGGCCCCCGTGCCGGCCCCCGACCCCGGCGGTGAGTGAGTGGGACCCGGAGGCCGGGGCGGTCGGGGCTTCCAGCCCGCATTTGCCGTCGCTTTCTCCCGCTAGCTCCCCGCCTCCATCCCCGGGCCCGGCGGCAGCGAGAGGGGCCTTTGGGGGGTAGCCGAGCGGCCAGCGGGGGAGGGGCGGGACGTAGTGGGGGGCGGTGGGTGGTCGCCGATGGGGCTCCTCCTGCCTGACCACCCCCGTGGGGGGTTGAGATGGGGGGGTCTTCTCCCCTCCGGACGCCCTTTCCTGACTGTGATCCCGGGCGTCGGGCCGGGGTGGGGGGAGAGGTGAGGGAGGGATGCGCTTCCCCACCTGTCCCCCCGCCCCCCAATCCCTGACCTGTTAATCGGCCGCTGTCGGGGTTCAGGCGCCCGGGTCCCATCCCGGTCCCCGCCGGGCAGCCCCGGTGCCCCACCCTCCTAGGACAGCTGGGCCCCGGCGCTCGGGGTGTCGGGGGCTGCGGCGGTGCATAAGCAGCTCCGAGACCGTCCCCCCCACCCCCCCCCCCCCGGCTCCACCGTAGGTCCGGAGCCTTTTCCCGAGTTGGTCGCCTCTGCCCGGGAAGCGGACGCGGGGGGTGTGCGGCGGTGTCCGACGTGGAGGAGGGAGGAGCGAGGAGGTGGCGAGCAGCTCGGCCCCGGCCACGGCGCCGCTGGGGTCAGTTTCTGCCTCTTGCCACGTCACTCTCTCTCTCTCTCTCTGTGAAGGAGGGAGAGGGGGAGAGAGAGAAAGAGACAACTTGCCCTAGTACCTGGAGAGATGGGGGGGGAGAGGGGGACCCCCGGGAGAGGCGTAGAAACACCCAGGTAGAGAGGTGCCTCTGCTGAGGATACTCTTGCTGCGAACACTCCCCACTTTGATTTCTTTTAGCCCTGTTTCAACAGATGTATTTGGAACTAAGTTCAGTTAAAAAAAAAGTGTATTTTGAAACCATTTTTTAAAAAAATTTATTTATTTTCCCTTTTGTTACCCTTGTCTTTTATTGTTGTTGTGGTTATTATTGTTGTTATTGATGTCATCGTTGTTGGATAGGACAGAGGGAAATAGGAGGGGAAGACAGAGGGGGAGAGAAAGACACCTGCAGACCTGCTTCACCACCTGTGAAGCGACTCCCCTGCTGGTTGGTGGGGAGCCGGGGGCTCGAACTGGGATCCTTAAGTCGGTCCTTGCACTTTGCGCCACGTGAGCTTAACCCGGCTACTGCCCGACTCCCTTGAAACCATTTTTTTTTTTTTTTAATCAAAAGGTGAAGTAGTTCTTACATGTTGCATTTATTTATTTATTTATTTCACTCTGTGAAGATATTTACCTTTGTTTCATTGGAGATTTGTTCTTTTTCCTGAAGATATGTCATGGAATTAAGCGCCTTGAGATAGAGTTCATCTTGTTCAGGCTGAAACCTCAGCGTTTAACACAGTGCCTGGCACATAGTACAGGCCTAATAGTTTTTGAAGTACTGAGGTGTAAGTTATTGGAGATGATTAATTGGGTGGATAGTGTATTGCGATTCTACTTATTTTACTTAAGAGCAATTTTTTTTGGGGGGGTCATCTCTAGGGCCTCACTGCTCTGGGCTTTTCTAGATAGAAAGAGGCAGAGAGGGAAAAGGAACCACAGCACCAAAGCTTTCTCCATTGCAGGGGAGGATGAGGGCGGTGGGCATGGCAAGGCCGCACACTGTCCAAGTGAGCTGTTTTGCCAGTTCAATACCTTTTGATACTATAATGTTAGTTGCTAACGTCTTAAGATTTTTTTTTAATTAAATTTTTATTTATTTATTTATTTTACCAGAGCACTGTTCAGCTCTGGCTTATGGTGATGCGGGGGGATTGAACCTGGGACTTCAAAGCCTCAGGCATGAGAGTCTGTTGGCATAACGATTATGCTATCTACCCTCCGCCCTTGTCTTAAGATGTTTTGGATATTTGTTTTTGCTTCTATGTCAGCTTCAGTACATTTCTTGTAGTCTTTTTGCTGATGACTTAATGGGCAAGGACTAGCTTTAAATGTAGCCTATTCAGGAGAAAGCGTTAACCAGAAGCTTAAAAACAGGAGGTTGGTATTTTAATATATACTGTTTTCTTGTGTGCATGTATTTAAGTACTGTATAAATAGGTTGTTGAAGAAGCTAACTAACATGGGAGTGAGGATGTGGCAAGTTCCCTATACATGAGTGTAAGTAGAATAATTTAGCTAATTGATTTATAGTCTTTTTCTAATAGGGAAATTGGCACTTCCTATTTAAATAACAGGGTTTTGAAGCACCTTTGAGGTTAGCTTTTGTATTCTGTATTTTGTAGTTAGGCTTCATGCAATTATTGCTACTTATTTATTTGTACAAAAAGGGATGTTTGGCCATGGGTGAATTTTTTTACTGTTTACAGACTTGGTCTTCATGATCAGTGAAAAATATATATAAAAGTTACAGAAATCCACAAACAATATTGTTTCATTTGTTTTCCCTAAACAAAAAGAGTTTCTATGAAGCTTGTGCTTACTTCTGTTATTGGAAGAGATTAACATCTAGGAAGAATAGTTTTTTTTTTTTTTTGGAAGAATAGTTTTATTTGTTCTTGCCTAATATATTTGCCAGCTGCTATAGCTATAACACTAATATGGTAGAGAAGAATGATTTCTACCAGATCTAAAATGTTTAAAGTAGCTGCTGCTGATGCAGTCTGAAAGGTAACTTAGTAGGTAAAGGATTGAACTCTTAAGCATGAGGTCCTAAGCTCTATCCCAGCTATTGTATATGCCAGAGCAATGCTGGAATTCTCTACCTGAAGTTAAAAAAAAATTAGTATAGTGAAACTCACTTCTCGTGAATTTCAGTCTACAACAAAGAAGTCTTTCACACATGCAATTCACTTATCGCCATTTTTAGGTGGTATTTTAAGTTTGCTCACAAATGAGGGCCAAAAGAAAAAAAATGACTTTTATGCCCACAGAATAGGTTCAGTTACTTCTTCTTATGTAAAAACTGTTTTCTTGTGTTCTTTTTTAAAAAAATATATATATATATATATATTTATTTATTTGCCTCCAGGGTTATTGTTGGGGCTGTTGCATGAACTACGAATCCATTGCTCCTGGAGGCTGTTTTTTCCCTTTTGTTGCCCTTGTTGTTTATCCTTGTTATTGTTATAATGATTGTTGTTATTGCTGTTGTCATTGTTGGATAGGTTAGAGAGAAATGGAGAGAGGAGAAGACAGAGGGGGAGAAAGAGACACCTGCAGACCTGCTTCACCCCTTGTGTAGCGACCTCCCTGCAGGCTCAAACCCGGATCCTTGTGCCTCAGGCCATGTGCACTTAACCTGCTGCGCTAATGCTTGAACCCCTCTTGTTCATTAGAAAAGGACATTTTATAGAAACCTGTTTGCACTTTGAGTTCCTAGAGAGCATTGTTTTAAAATGAAGCTAAGTAGATAAATACCAGAAATTTATATCCACACTGGGTATACGGGTGTAGCCGGTCTACAGAGAGACCTAAGTAAATGTTGAATTAATAACTCAGTGATTACTATCAGTTATTTATCTTCATATTTATATTGTAAAATCTTACGAGCAGATTGTTTACTTTCCCAGTTTTAGATTGGGGCATATTACCTTTTTTTTTTTTTTAATATTTATTTATTCCCTTTTGGTGCCCTTGTTGTAGCTATTGTTGTTATTGATGTCGTCATTGTTGGATAGGACAGAGAGAAATGGAGAGAGGAGGGGAAGACAGAGGGGGAGAGATAGATAAGACACCTACAGACCTACTTCACTGCGACCTCCTGCAGGTGGGGAGCCGGGGGCTCGAACCGGCATCCTTACACCAGTCCTTGCGCTTTTCACCATGTGTGCTTAAGCTGCTGGGCTACCGCCTGACTCCCAGGGGGCATACTATCTTTAAAGTGGCCAATCTAAGAGAAACAAGTCTCCTGTAGTGATGATAATGAGCAGTATGGTAATAATGTTTTTCTCCATAGTGAAGTGATAATATATATATATAAAGGTAATACCACTAAAAGTGTGGTACACTTACCCTCTTTTATTTTTTGTTCTCCCATCTTTTTTTTTTTTAAATAGAAACAAAAACTGAGAGGGCAGGCGGAGATAGGGAGAGAAAAGGAGAAATACTTACAACACTGCTTCACTACATGTGAAGCTCCCCTCACTCCTCACCTGCAGGAGGACGCCAGGAGCTTGAACCCAGGTCCTTACGCATGGTAATGTATGTGCTCTTCCAGGTGTGCAACCATCCAGCTCCCTTGATGGCTGAAATTAATCTGTATACAAATGACACGTTTTTATTCCACAAATACTGCATAACAACTTATGAC
The DNA here is from genome assembly GCF_950295315.1 of Erinaceus europaeus. NCBI lineage: Eukaryota > Metazoa > Chordata > Mammalia > Eulipotyphla > Erinaceidae > Erinaceus > Erinaceus europaeus. Next base: position 45,649,087 of record NC_080168.1, read on the forward strand.
AATAACTTGTAGTTACAAATGGTATAAATAAGATAGTCACATTGAAAACTAGGGACAACAGCAGTGAGAGTGCAGGTCTTTGAAGAAAGGTGAAATGTCTATTTTTTTGTCCCTGGCAGCAAGGACCTAATGAAGTTATTTGTCCTCAGCCACACAATTTATACTCAAGTTGGAATTCAGCTTTAAGTTCCTAGCACCTTGACCTCTATGCTGCATAATTTGTCGTAATATTGATATGATTATGACTAGAAATAAATTTTCTTTTTAACTTGAGATTTAAAATTAAGGTAAATCAGTCAAGAATTCCTTCTGAAATATCCAGCTGATATTTTAAAAATTATTTTTAGCATAGATTACATATCTTTACTATTTTGAAATTTTTTTATTTACTTGCTAGAGTTAGCAGAAATTGAGAAGGATGGGGAAGATAGAGAGGGTAAGAGCGGGTAGGGGGACAGATAGCATAATGGTTATGCAAAGAGAATCTCATGCCTGAGGCTTCAAAGTCCTATGTTCAGTCCCTTGCACCACCATAAACCAGAGCTGAATAGTGCTCTGGTTTAAAAAAAAAAAAAAGTGTGTATGGGGGGGGACCAGATATGGTGCTTCACCGTTTGCAAAGTTTCACCCTGCAGGTGGAGACTGGGAGTTTAAACCTTGGTCCTTGCATAATTACAACATGAGCACTCTACCAGGTGAGCCACTACCTGGCCCTACATATCTTTACTATTTTAAAGTCTTAAAGATGGGAGCTGGGTGGTGGCATACCTGGTTGAGTGAACATGTTACAGTGCTCAAGGACCAGGGTTCAAGCCCCCAGTCCCCACCTGCAGGGAGAAAGCTTTGAGAGTGGTGAAGCAGTGCCGCAGATGTCTCTTTTTCTCTCTCCCTATCACTCCCTTACTCTTGATTGCTGGTTGACTCTATCCAATAAATAAAGATAATAAAAAATTTAAAAATATAATAAAATCTTAAATATATATGAAACAATGTGCTAAATTCACAGACCAGATCAGCATAAGATTAGGTGCTTTTAGTAATAGCCTGTATTGAGATTTTAGTGAAGCATGTGCTGCTAGGTCAGGTAATAGGGGGGTGGGCAGTTTACGTCCTATCATACTTAAAACTTTATGCTTTAAAGGCATTGCAAATTGAATTGCACAGAGTTAAAATTACCTTTGAAAAGCCTCACTTCTCATAACTGCTACCTCTGTTACACTTTATTTAGGCCACCACATTTTAACTTAGATTATTGAAGTATGAATACATTTTTATCAGATCATGTGCTCAAAACAAAAGGAATCATGAACTTCTGAGCCAATTAAAACCAAAGCTTCTCCACTGTCATGGGTCTGGACTCAAACTTGCATCCTACACATGGCAAAGCAGCATGCTATCCAAGTGAGCTATTTTGCCAACCCTAGAATGGTCTTTTAAAAGTTTAAATCAGAATACACCATCCTTCTGGGCAGTGTCTTTCACCAGTTTCCCCCCTCAGAGTTAAAAGCTAATGGTTTGAGGCCAGGAGATGGTCCACTAGGGTAGAGCGTGTGCTTTATTACGTGGGAGACCCTGAGGTCAATCTCTTGCATCACGTGGAAGCACCATGATGGTGGAGCGATTCTTTGGTGTCTTGCCCTTTCTTCCTCTCACCACCCTAAGAAATACGGAATGAAATTTGTAATTTCAAGTTATTTCTGAAACACTTCGGACTTGAGAGGGAAGATGAAGTAGTCTTATAATGGGTTTAAAATGTTTATCAGCAGCCCAAGAAGTAGCACAGTGGATAAAGCATTGAACTCTCAAGTATGAAGTACTGAGTTTGACACCTGGCATTGCATGTGTCATAGGAATGCTCTGGTGTTCATTTCCTCTCTCTCCTTCAATCCTTTTTCTTTCATGGATAAGTCAGTCTTGAAAAAAATCTGGGGCAGGCGGGGTGGCAGTGGTCCATATGGTTGAGCACACGTTACAGTGTGCAAGGACCCAGATTCGAGTTCCTGGTCCCACTTGCAGGGGGAAAGTTTTGCAAGTGGTGAAAAGTGCTGCAGGTGTCTTTCTGTCTCCTTCTATATCTATCTCGATTTCTGGCTGTCTCTATCCCATCAATAAAGATAATAAAACTTAAAAAAAATGTTTTAGTGCTGTTTATCAGACTAAAACTGAAACCCCTAACTTAGCATGTAATAAGTAATCTTGCTAGTGTTAAAATGAAAAGTATGTTTTTTTTCCCCTCATTTTTTAGGAAATCATGAATCAGGCAGATAAAAATCAAGAAATGCCATCATACCTTAGTGATGAGCCACCAGAAGGTAGGTTTTCATCTTTAACACTAAAAGAATGGAAAAAAAAAATCTAATGAATTAAAGCTCTGATGTGTTATTAAATATAGAATAATATTACTTGTCAGTAAACATTTTTAACATCTACTGGAAACAAGCAAGGCATTAGTGAATAGGAAAATAATATTGATGTTACCTTTTCTGAGAGTATTTGAAACATTTTTTTAAGCTAGGTGTCTGATCACTTGAAGTAGTGAATGACTTAAGCATTAACCATAGATATAGGTCCTTGACAGTGTGAAAATGATTTTAGGTAGGTAGCACATGATTTTAAGTGGAGAATAAGTATCTTGAATCGATGAAGCATAAATGAACCTCACTTTCATTTCATTGTGATGTTGATGAGAAGGAAATTCTAGGTGATGCTGAATAGAACCTTATTTGAGAAACTGCTTTTGTTATATCAATATGTCATTTAATTGAAAGCCACAGTGCCCAAGAACCTATCCACAATTTAAGTTGGTGGCTTTCAAGCTTTTGACCTCAGGGTGCTTTGCTACTTTAAAAAATGAAAGACCCCAAAGAGCTTATGTCTTTTTTTTTTTTTTTTTTTTAATTTTTTATTTAAGAAAGGATTAGTGAACAAAAGCATAAGGTAGGAGGGGTACAACTCCACACAATTCCCAACACCCAATCCCCATAACCCACCCCCTCCCCTGATAGCTTTCCCATTCTCTATCCCTCTGGAGCATGGACCCAGGGTCGTTGAGGGATGCAGAAGGTAGAAGGTCTGGCTTCTGTAATTGCTTCCCCGCTGAACATGGGCGTTGACTGGTCGGTCCATACCCCCAGTCTGCCTCTCTCTTTCCCTAGAAGGGTGTGAAGCTTATGTCTTTTAATGATAAAAACTGAGAAAATACTTTATTCCTCAGAAGAATTCAGTAGGCCTGGTCTCTGTTAACATGATTAACACTTTTTGAAAAGCAATTATTTCCTAAAACAAAAATAGTGAATTTTTGTTCTGTTATTTTTTTGTTTGACATTGTTTTTAATTTTTCCAGATTCCTTTAATGCTTGGAGTCTGGTAATCCCCCCAATCCAAAGGGGATATGTCCTAACATTCAGTGGATTCCTGAAACTGTTGATGGTATCAAATCATATACATATATTGTGTTTTTTCCTGTGTATTGAATACATATAATTGTGACAAAGCTTAATTTGTAAGTTAGGCACAAAAGAGCTTAACAGCAGTAACATGACCATTTATAACAATATATAGTAGTAAAATTATGAAGGTGGTCTTTTTTTTTTTTTTTTTTTTCCTTCGGGGCTATTACTGTGGTTTTGTGCCTGCCCAATTCCACTGTTCCCTGTGGACTTTTTTTTTTTTTTTTTGCTTGTTTATTTTATTTTTATTTTTTTAATGTTTACTTATTTTGACAGGACAGAGAGATGTTGAGGGGGGAAGGGGAAATAGGGATGGACTGCTTCACTCATGAAGCTCCCCCTTTGCAGGTAGGGACTTTGGACTTGAACCTGAGTCCTTGTGCATCAGGTGTACCACTGCCTAGCCTCCCCTTTTTTAATATTAAGGGTGGAAGACAGAGGAGGAGAGGGTGAGAGAAAGGAAGAAAGAGAGACAGAGACCCTACACGATTGTTCCACTGCTGGTGAAGCTTTCCCAGTGCAAGTACTCCCATTTAGTGATGGGAGGCTCAAACTTAGATCCTCACATATGACAAAGTGTGCACTCAATGGGGTGAACTTTCTCTGGGCTGCCCTTTATAATACTTGTTTTACCACATGGACCTCCTAAAATAGTTTTGGGTGGTGCCCTGGGTTCTTAGACAACCACTGCCTTAAATGAAGAAGGTTGCTGCATTTACAAATTGTTAAATTCTGTCAAAGAAATGAAACTAAATATATTTACCTTTTTTTAAAAAAAATACTCCTTTAAAATTAAAGAAAAAGAGCTTTCCTGGAGTTGTGGAGTTGGAAAGGCATGGAGTCATCACATGACAGAAGTAAATAAATAGCTATAAAATACATAACATTGTTTATTAATGCCATTGAAACAGTAAGCCAAGGAAACACTTAAAACAGTCCACTTAGGATCTCTGAGGCGGCTTTGTGTATAGGGCATAGGCTTTCCACATGTGAGGCCCTTGATAAACTTTCTTGATAAAATAAAATAGGTCAATTAAAATAGAATTCTATAAGTCACCCAGTCTCTAAAGGATTTATTCCCATATGTAGTATCCTAAAGGATTTTTTTCTCATCAAAAGTAAGACATAGCACTAAACCAAGATAATTTAAAAATCTGTACATTACAGCCTGGAGGGAAGAGCTCTTCAGTGTCTTCATCAGGTTTGTCCTTGTATGGTTGGCATGATTTTTTTTTTTAATTGCCAAGCACTTTTTCACATAGTTCAGTTATTTCAGTGAGACTTATTTCCAAGGTTGTATCGATAGGCCTCAAAAGAATGTGAGTCTAGTGGTTCTTATCAAAGGACATAGAGACATATGCCCACAATTTTTTTTTTCCTTTATCTTCCCCAAAATGCTCCTGTAATCTCTTTGACCTTAGAGTAAGACAGATGTTCACAGATCACTGAGAAGGTTCACATGCAGCTAAAATGAACAAAGGTAGTAATATCCTTAAATTCATTAGAGATTGGAGAAGAGAACTAAGCAATATAAACTATAGCAGACAGTTTTAAATTTTGAACTCTGGAGTTGAGAAATTACCTCTCACCATTCAAGAGTTACTGTAAAAATTGTCACCTCATAATAGGGGCCAGGTGGTAGTGCACCTGGTTAAGCGCACACATTATAGTGTACTGAGGACACAGCTTCAAGCTCCTGGTCCTCACCTGCAGAAGGAAAGCTTCACAAGAGGGATGAAGCAGGGCTGCAGGTATCTCTCTGTCTCTTTCCTTCTCTATCTTTCCCCTCTCAATTGCTCTGTATCTAGTAGTAGACAAATTAAAAAATATATAAAATAAAATTTAAAAAACTGTTACCTCACAGAGTGGCATAACTTTCAAAACAGTCTTCTGTTAGGAAGTTTATGTTACTTAATCATTTATATTGCTCTTATAAACACTTGCATTTGACCATCTTTTATTTTCTCTAATAGGTTCAATGAAAGATCACCCACAGCAGCAACCAGGCATGTTGTCCCGTGTGACTGGGGGTATCTTCAGTGTTACAAAGGGAGCTGTTGGTGCTACCATTGGTGGTGTGGCTTGGATTGGTGGAAAGAGTCTGGAGGTGACGAAAACAGCTGTTACAACTGTGCCTTCCATGGGATTAGGGCTGGTGAAAGGAGGCGTGTCTGCTGTGGCTGGAGGTGTTACAGCTGTTGGGTCTGCTGTTGTAAACAAAGTGCCCTTAACAGGAAAGAAAAAAGACAAATCTGACTAAAATATGGAGATACACTTGCTCTCCACAGCATTATGATGCCAGTGGCATTGAATTGCTAAGTTATGAACTATAACCGAGTCACCTGTTGTGGACCTTTATCTTCTAAACTGCTGTGTTGAAAGTATTGATGACTGGCTTTCATCTAAAAAGAAGAGACCAATACTAGCACAGTGTATGAAGGTTACTCATACTTAAGATCCAGCTTTTTATCTGGTAAAATGTTACACATGCTCAGTTGTAACAGAAGATATGGTATATTTGAGTATTTACTAGAAGTCTTTCAGTTTAAAAATGTGAAAGTTTAGTGGATAATTTCACAGTTCCATATGTAAAATGTGCCAGGTAATTCATCATCCCCTTAAGAAGGGAACTTTGAACTACATAAACTGTACCTTTGATGTGCCTAATAGTTTCAGATGTCTTTAGTTTTGTTTTTTTTAAACCCATAGTTATGTAGGCCAAGAGGCACTCTCTTCTTATTTAAACTGGTAAAAGTAGCAGGAATTAGGAGTTTGAAGAAAATGTAAATGGTTATGATACTAAGTGTTAAAACATATTTTGTTAGGTATTCATTATGTTAATCATTGATGCCTTACACAAAAAAAGACACCTTTTTTAATACCCGCAATATGTGCAGTTCTTAGAATTATATATGAACTCTTATTTTAAAGGCATAGTTTTCCCCCTTAAGAATCTCAGGAATAGTGAGGTAAAGAGATTTCTTGCTCTCAGTAGATAGAATAGTGCTTGTTAATTATCTGTAGTTAAAATTAAATCATTAACTTCATCCTGGGTTCATGCCCCATTGTTAATACACCTCACAGTGCCTAAGGAACATTTCTTTGCTAGTTAGAAACTATGGTTGAAAAGCTTCAGAATGAAGAGGAACAAATAAATAATTTTAAACTTATGAATCACCTAAAGCACCCACATATTAAAAGAATCCATCACACTTATTTTTATCTTTAGGATGGCTTAAATTATTAACAGTACTTCTTTACAAAAACAGTCAATAAAACCACAAATATGTGAAGACTGACTTTTAAGTTGGATGAACTGGGCTACTCAGATTAGTTTAATGTAAAGTATGATTGAGTGCTTTTAGTGGTTTATATAGGCATTTGAAGTTATCGTCATCTTATAGTCCTTTAAAGCAGCTGTAGACTTTGCACCAGTTTCCAAGTCAACTTCAAACAGGGAATTAAGTTTTTTTTTTCTTTATGGCTAAGTGTGTCATGTCTTTGTAACATGTTTTATCATGTCTCATTCTATTTTGAAGAATATCACTTGGATGTAATTCATTTTTGTTTTATGTTCAGTTTCATAAAAAATGAACAAATAGCATATCCACTTGGCTTTGCTCTTAAATTAGGGTTACACTTCTAGCCTGAAAAAAGGTGTTTTTTTTTTTTTTTTAACTTGTGTGTATATGTACACAAACTTGGGAGGGGAGGGGGCAGTAAAATTAATAAGTCAGATAGCATCCCTGGTATTTTAAAACAGTTCCACCACTCAAGGTTTAAATGTTCATTTGTAAATCAAGAAAAATTTCACACTAATAATACGGATCAACAAATAGATAAATGTATAACTTAACTTTTAAAAAATTTCATAAAAACCAGGAGGAATTTTAAGCAAACCTGCAACCATTCTTGACCTATCCTGCTGTAGGAGTTTGTCAGAAATTAAATGGTTTATTTCATGCAGTATGATTTGAGATATATTATTTGTTGGCATATGTAGTTAATATTACCAAAGGAACTTAAGTAAAACCTCCATAATTGATGAGCGCTAGATCTAAATAGTGGTATAGGAGAACTTGTTAACTGCTATTTGAGAGAAACTGTTGCATCATCACTTGCTTATATTTATAATTTATCTTCTATAGTCGTAGGTTCTATGTATTGTACTTGAATTTCTAAATATAGGCTGTAGATTATTGTAAACCTCTATTTCTTCCCAACTTTGCTTGTTTTTAAAATTGCAAGGAAAAATGATGTAATGAATTTCTGCCACAGAAAAGCAACCAGGTAGATTTTATCTAGTTTGTTTAAAATTCTAAACTATAACCCTGTCCAAGAGAGGCATATGCAACGATAGAATGAATTCTGCAAATGAATTAGTTTTAGGTTGTTGACCTTACTATTTGATAATATGCAGCTATAGACTTGTTTTTTTCCAGTATATTTTCACAGACTAATGATTTTACCTGGTAAATAGTACTAGTTCACTTCAAGAAACCAAGGAGACATCTGTTATGTAGGTTTTCTTTTGAGTGGGTATTTGGCACAATGAGGATAAAGTTGTGAATGACTTGAATGACTGGTCTAATATTATATTGTTGGCATTATGTACTTAGTGAAATGTCAGGTGAAAATAACTGATTACATTTTTTTGTATTAAAGGAATGAGAAAAGAAAATATGAATTGGTTAATAAAGCACTATGATGAGGAAATGTTTAATAGAGATCTAAGGAAATAACATTTTAAAACAGGGAAGTTTAAAAAAATTAGTTACACATTCAGACGTACTATAGCCAGTTTTTAAAAATTTTAAGAACTTAATACATAAACATGACAAAATATCTCTGAATACGTACTTCAATGCCAGTATAACAACATAACATATTGCTGGGTATCAACACCTACACTATTCACTAATCCATGGCTTCTGGCAGACTTTTTCTTTCTTTTCTTTTGCCTCCAGAGTTACTGCTGGGGCTCAGTGCCTCCACTACGAATCCACTGTGCCTGGAGGCCATTTTTCTCATTTTGTTGCCCTTGTTGTGGTTGTTATTGTTGTTATAGCTGCTGCTGTTGTTGGATAAGACAGAGAGAAATTGAGAGAGAGGGGGAAGACAGAGAGGAGAGAAAGATAGAACCCTAACCCCCCAGACTTTTTAAAAAAATATATTTTATTTATTCATGAGATAGGAGGAGAAAGAATCAGATATCACTCTGGTACATGTGCTGCCGGGGATTGAATTCAGGACCTTGAGAGTCCAATGCTTTATCCACTGTGCCACCTCCTGGACTAGATTTTTTCTTTTTAAGACAGAATCAGAGACTGCATAGCACTGCTACACATACTGCTCCACTGCTTGTGAAGCTTCCCCGTGTGCAAGTGCTCCTACTTGGTGGTCTGATGTTCAAATCCAGGTCCTGTGCGTGGTAAGATGAGCACTCTACTTGGTGAGCTACCCTCAGCCTTCTACAAATATACATTAAATAATTATAGTATGATAGAGGCAGATTTCTAGCTTTTACCCCAACTTGGGGTCAGGATTTCTTTTTTTTTCCCCTGCCACCAGGTTTATCACTGAGGCTCAGTGCCTGCATAATGAATCCAATGCTCCCAGTGGCCATTTCTCTTGATAGGACAGAAAGAAATTAAGAGGGGAAAGGGAGCTAAGAAGGAAGAAAGACATCCCTTCAACCCTGCTTCACTGCTTGTGAAGCTTCCCTCCTGCAGGTGAAGATTGTGGGACTTGAACCCAGGCCCTTTTGCATGGTGTAACGTGCTCAACTGGGTGCGCCACTGCCTGGCCTCTCAAGATTCCTTCAGGCACTTCTGCAGTAGATCTTTTGTGTACTCTAAAATTTGACTTAGGTTTTTCTTCCCATCTCTGGACTACCTTTTCAGAGGCAAGAGGGAAAGAAGCCATATCATTAAAGCATCACACTATCCAAGTGAGCTGTCTTGTCACCTCTAACATTTGAGAACTAATGGAGTTTATAAAACTGGAAGCATTTCTCTCTGGCCCAAGTTGCTATGGAGCCAACTTTGAACTTCTCACTAGACAGAAATGACTTAATGGGAGCTATAACATTTGGAGGATAGAGAATAGATAGCCACTTACCTGCCAAAGATAGTTTAAATGTTACCTGATTTAACCAGCAGGAAGTAACCCCCGCCCCCATTTTTTAAGGCAATATAAAACCAGGCTAACTTTATTCCATTTTCCATCACTTCTCCAGTTCATGTGTATGAGTAGAATGAGGGCCACTCAAGTTAAGTGAGCCCATTTGGAGATCTTCCAGACACTTATATTTAGCAGCTAGTCACATTTGCTAAGAAGTGAACTTAGTGTAATTATATATAAATTGCCCAAAGGGAATAGTTTTGTTGCTAGGACCATTTTACACAGAGGAAACAAAATTTGACTCTCAATGTTTTATATAAGGGTAACTCCCTCTGCTGTGGTATTGCTTTTAACATTTAGATTTGATTTGTAGGACAATCTGAATAAAGAATGCAAAAGTGGAAAAAGGCAGTGGATTCAAGGATTAAAGTTAATGGACTTGGTGTAAGGGAAAAATGTGGATTTAAAAAATTCCATCTTTCATATAAACTACAAATGTTTCTATAATCATAACTGCCTCTTGATTCTCTGTACCTGGGCCTTGTTAGAGAAGGAAACTGAGAGGATTTGATTGCTGGCTGGCCTATAAGCTGGACCTGAGCAACTAGAAGCTTCCTCTTCCTAGTCATTGGAATGTGTGGAGGGCATTTTTAAGGATGCAGCTTTGGGAACAATATGTTTAGACCATCAGGACATTATCCACGAATGAATCAAGTTAAAGTGTCCCCAGACAAGCCTCAGTAAGTTCCCTTATTAAAACTCACCTGTTAACCTAGGTCTATTTCTTTTTTTTCCTTACCCTTCGTGTATAGTTTTAGATTTTACCTGAGGAACTACAGTTTCTGAGCCAAGAGGCCTAAGCACATATATCTCATTGTTGTGCTTATTAGGCTCATTGCCTTTTAGAAAAGATTTATTGATGAGCATTGCATATGCTGGTATTTCCCTTCTCAGTGTATGTCCCAGGTTCAATCCCTAGTATCACTGTGAGAGCTGAGAAGTGTTCTGGTTTAAACAACAACAACAAAAAAAACCACCCAAAAGCCATAATCCAGAAGTTTAATATAAATTGTTTAAAATTACTGATGTGTACAATTTGCCAAAATCAGTTTCCCTCTGCACTCCTAGAAAGATTATACCAGTCAGCAAGTCACTCATCAACATTTAATGGTGCCACAGGGTTAAATAATGGCCTTCCTTCTTTAGCTTGCATTTTACCAAAGTTAGCTTCAAACTCTTTTTTGGTTCCATTTAGGTTTTTTAGATGTCCATCCTTTATTTTATAGCCTAAGGAATTCAGTTTCTTTATTCTGTAATGTACTATCTGTGGTGTTAATTCTAGAACCATTGGAGTCTCTCTTATCTGAGTTATAGAAATTCCTTCTTGCAATAAACCCTGAATTCTCTCTTCTAAAATGGGAACAGAGTAATATAAAAGGGCAGGACATTTCAAAACTAACTGCTTCAAGTCATGATCTGTACACTTGAAAGTATTTTTAGAGAAGGCCATACTGCTCTGTATGCTTTCTGGACAAAGCTGAAAAAGAAATCCTTTAAGTTTGGATAGGAGTTGGAGAATTTCAAAGTTTGTGAAACCTTGCTCCTGGAAAAATTCTAATGTCTCTTTTATAGCTGCAGATGAATTTAACAAAATAAATGGGTTTTGGCTTAATAATTTTAGTAGCCAAACTTTCATATTAGCCTCAGATCCACCTAAATTTAGATAACTTTCTTGAAGAATCTTTATAATTTGTTTGTTCTTTTCAATGGGATTATGAAAAATATTAGGTATACTTGTCAAAAACCTGCAAATGACTACATTTTTGAGTCCCAACTCTTGAAAGAACTGAATGTTCAACTTCTGGATTTCTTGATCTTTAACATTAAAAAAAGATTCTGGAAACTGTTCTATTAACTTGACCAACTCTTCCTTGTTTTTGCAGACCAACTGCCAGAGTTCTCTCTGGGTATTAACAGCGGTTGGATTACAAAGAATTGTTTCTGGGCAGCGTTCCAAAATACTGGCCACAGCAGTATCATCAGCACCTAGGTGTTGTAAAATATTTGCAATTTCCTCAACATAGGTTTCATCCTTCAAAAGTACCCATCCTTTCAATCTGCGAATTTTCCCAATATCCACAGAAAATTTACAGAGCTTTTCCACGGTTCTTTTATTTTCCTTGTTTGAGTGTCTATCAGTTGTACAGGTGCAGTGTGCTAATAAAAGTCTATATTTTGGAGTGGATTGCATCTTGCTGAAAGACCACAGCCTGTATGACTGGGATTGAATCATTAGCTTCGACAACATGACTGCAGTTATACTGGCTAATTTCAGAGTGTACACATCATCATACCTGCAAAAAAGAAAATACAAGTTTTAGTATAAAGGTTGCTAAATTTTAGAACACAACCATGAACTCTAAATAGAAAGCATGAAAATAAAATGGATTTAATTGAGGAATATGAAATATATCTTCTTAAATCATTTTTGAAGTTACTGCAAAACATTTCTACAACTGGGACATCTTATATCTTAAAATACATTGTTTATCTGAACTTTCAGACAACCTGTAATTATTCCCATTATGAAGATCAGTAGCAAGGTCATAGAGTACAAAGATACACAGACCTCAAATGTTATTTTGACACAAATTATCTTTCCTACAACTCATTTATCTACTTTTAGGAGACATATGTTACTTGCACATTAATATATATGCTTTTTTCAATCAAGTAATTTTCCTTTTTTTTTTTTTTAAACTTTATTTACTGGATAGAGACAAAGAGGAAAAAGAAAAGAGAGAGACACCTGCAGCACTGCTTCATTACTCATGAAGCTTTCCCGCTGCAGGTGGGGACTAAATAATGAAATCAGGTCCTTGCATATTGTAGCATGTGTGTTCAACCAAGTGCACTACTAAGATTGGTTTGTTGTCTTAAATGTTTTGCATTTTCAGGATGATTTTTAGCCAAGGCAAATAACAGGAAGGTGAGGGACCATTTTTAATTTTACCTTTTAAAGTATTTTTTTGAATACATGAGTTAAACACATGCTTGTTTTATTAGAATCCTGTGAAAATTATTTCTTAATTCCAGAATTAAAATGTCACAGCCAGGTAAATACCATGTAACTGCCATACTAGGAACTGTAGCAAGTCAGGTTAGCTGTTTTCAGGAAAAAAAATAGTAGCTACCTGTTCCTAGCTGACAAGTCAGTTACCTAGAAATACTTAGTACTGAGTCTGACATATTAGAGCCTTAAGCACTAATTCTTAGACTTTTGGTAATGGTTAACACATACCTACTTTGTATTTTTTCTTTAGCTTTTAGTACCTGAGCGTATTCACAATGTCTCAGTTTGACCACAAAAGAGAAGCATTCATCTATTTGGTTAGTAGCTTCCCCTTATTATTTATGTTTGAAGGAAAACAAACAAACAAAACTTTCCCAATGCCAGTCTTCAGATTCAACCCTGCCCTAACTAATTTATATAGATGTTATTCACTAGAGAAAAGTAACAATATTCTCATTTTGGCTTACCATTTGTAATGACAGTTTATTACTAGTGCCATTCATGTCCAGGATAATTGTAGGCATAGCCTATTTTACCTCTAGTGGTTCCAAGAAAGATTCCTTTAAATAGTTCCCAAGAGTCAAAATATAAATGTTATTTAAATTTTTTTCTAAGAAGACAATGAATTTTAACAGGAATGAAGAAGTAGAGCACAGGCAGGTGTAGGTTGGATTTTCCATACCATTGGTTGTGGAATGCCCAAAGCTTTGGTCTGTACCACATCCTGGGAGGTATGTGGGTTCTTCAGCCAGATTGTCCACATCCAGTCCTGGCTTTAACTTAAGTTGTCATCTTAGGAAAGTTACTTAGCTCCAGATCAAATAACCAAGTACTAATTAGAATACTGTCTCATAATTAATGTCCAGTAATGGCACCATTTGTAAAATGAGAAAACAAACCTTACAATCACACTGCAAAATTAAAAGCATGTCAAGAAGTTTACATGGGGTGTGTGTTAGGTGGTGGCGCACCTGGTTTAACGTGTTATGCTCAAGGGCCAAGATGTTATTATGCTCAAGTCACTAGTCCCCACCTGCAGGGGAAAAGCTTCATAAGCAGTGCTACAGATGTTGCTCTGTCTCTCTACCTCTTTATCCCCCACTACCCTCTCAATTTCTCTCTGGCCTATCAAAATTTTAAAGAATGAAAAAAAGTGGACTTTTTTTTTTTTTTATTATTAAAAACAGTTTGCAGGGTGCCTGATCCATAGAAGTTCTCAATAAATGGTAGTCAGTCCCTAATATCTGGAGATAAAAGTTCTTGCTTGTAATATGACCTTACATTGTTGTTAGAAATTTAAAATTGTGGAAAATTATATTTTAAATGGTTTGGCTATCTAAAATGATAACTTGCTTTATAAAAGTAATACATGCTCACAAAGAATGTGCCAATGCCTGAAAAGTGGAAAATAACTTTCGTAACTCTGCTATCTCTTCTATATGCAGTTGCTCATATTTGACATATCTCCAATTTTTGCTGTACTGCTTTTATTATATATATATTTTAAGTACATAAAACTTAACATCTACAGCACATTTCTGCTTTAACTTGAGACTTTAAGGTGGAACTGTAAAGGCTCAGAATTTCCTTGGAAATCTCTTAAGCAAGCACCATGCTAGATACCAACATACCATCCCCTCCAGTGAGGTCCTGCACAGTCAGAGATTCCTGTGGGGTTGAAACAGAATCCAGTGTTTGATTAAGCTTCCAGTGAGTAGCTGGTTTAGTGTGGTGTGGGGGCAATTTTATACAGAATAACAGATCATTAAATACCTGGAACCACACTTATGGCAAATTGTTCCTGCCTGATAAGACTAAAGGCAAAGTACTTTGTTTCCTGCTTACTCCAAGGTGAATTATCAGGTATTCAGGTATGTTATCTAACTAAGTCAAACAGCCAGCTTTTACCTGACTCTGATGATGACCAAACACAGCTAACTGCAAAATGAAGAGCATGGATATTATGGTTTGTAATCAATGTACATTGTGAGTATATAGTTTTTTTTTTTTCATTTAATTATGGTAAGTATTGAACCATGGCACCAAAGACACTAAACATTTTAAGTAAAAGGGATGGATATTCTATAATTTTATAACTTAGTTTTTAACATATAACATTTAGGGTATTTGTAATTTAGTTAAAATTTTGCTTACATTTCAGTTCTTTAGAATGAATCCTTAAGAGTAGAATTACTGAAGAAGAGAGGTGAACTTTTGAAAAGCCATATTAATAGGGTGGGGGTAGATAGCATGATGGTTATGTTGATTCTTCATGCCTGAGGCTCCAAAATCTCATGTTCAGTCCTCCACACTACCATAAGCCAGAGTTGAGCAGTGCTCTGGTTAAAAAACAAACAACAACAAAAAAACTCCAAGTTACAACTGATAAAAATGATCTCACTTGATATGTACATAAGCTGTTTTTTTTTATAAGACAGGATTTTGTCATAAGCAATTTCATTGCTTCTGTCAGCCATTTTATATTCTTTTTTTAAAACCAGAGCATTCACTACTCAGCTCTAGCTTATAGTAGTGTGAAGAACTGAACATAAACTTTGAAACTTCAAGCATGAGTCTTTTTTCATGAAGGGAGAGGTAGAGAGGAAGAAAGACACCTGCAGCCCTGCTTTACCACTCATGAAATTTCCCCTTACAGGTGCTTACCAGGGGCTTGAACCCAGCTCCTAGTGTATTGTAACGTGTGCTTAACCAGGTGCACCACTGTCTGGCCCTTTTGCATAACCATTATACTAATGATATTTGTCTTTTGTTTGTTTAACCAGAGCACTGCTCAGCTCTAGCTTATGGTGGTAGTGGGGACTGAATCTGGGGACTTTGGAACCTCAGGCATGAGTCTCTGCATAATCATGGTATCTACCCTTGCCGGGGTATTTGTCATTTTTTAAAATTTATTTATTTATTGGGGAATTAATGTTTTACATTCAACAGTAAATACAATAGTTTGTACATGCATAACATTCCCTAGTTTCCCATTTAACAATACAACCCCCACTATGTCATTTATCATCCTTCATGGACCTGTATTCTCCCCATCCACCCACCCCAGAGTCTTTTACTTTGGTGCAAAATGCCAATTCCATTTCAGGTTCTACTTGTGTTTTCGTTTCTGATCTTGTTTTTCAACTTCTGCCTGATAGTGAGATCATCCCATATTCATCCTTCTGTTCTAACTTATTTCACATAACATGAATTTTTCAAGGTCCATCCAAGATCGGCTGAAAACGGTGAAGTCACCATTTTTTACAGCTGAGTAGTATTCCATTGTGTGTATATATACCACAACTTGCTCAGCCACTCATCTGTTGTTCTTGTCATCTTATGGCTCCTTTATTCACTTCAATATAAACAGATGGTGTTAGAATAAAATCCTTAATCTTGTGTGGTCAAAGAGGGGAGTTTCCTCTTCTTCTTTTTTTTTTTTTTTAGAATTTATTTATTAATGAGAAAGAAGAGAAAGAACCAGACATCACTCCAGTACATGTGCTGCTAGATCCTCATGCTTGAGAACCCAATGCTTTATCCACTGCGCCACCTCCTGGACCACCTCTTTTTTCTTTTTAACATTTTATTTATTTTCCCTTGTTTTTTTATTGTTGTTGTAGTTATTGTTATTGATGTCGTCATTGTTAGGACAGAGAAATGGAGAGAGGAGGGGGAGAGAAAGACACCTAGCAGACCAGCTTAACCACCTGTGAAGCAACTCCCCTGCAGGTGGGGAGGCGGGGCTCAAACTGGGACCTTACATCAGTCCTTGTGCTTTGCGCCATGTGTGCTTAACCCACTGCATTACCGCCCAACTCCCAAGTTTCTTCTTCCTTTATGATTCTTAGTGCTTTTAAACATGAGTATCAAGGAGAAATTCATTCATATTCCTTTAAAATTGAATCTCCTTCCCTATTACTTGTGGTGCCTTTTTCTTTTTTTTAAATCACGTCACATGTAACTTCTGTTTCTGGCTAGCAACCACCCATTCCCTCCTTTACTCTCAACCAGCGCCATTGCCTCTGATATATACAAGAAAAGAAAGTAACTCATCACACTAAACATAGACTCTATGCCATCTCTGCTTCCCCAGAGCACATGGTCTAGTAATGCTTGGTTTCTGTGCTGATTCCAACCCCTCTGGCCTGAGAGCTCCAAAGCTCTTGTTCATATTTTCATTCTTTTAGCTGATGCTTCCTGAGGCTCCCACCCTTCACCTCAATGATTCTTCATACTGCCCCTCCAACTAAAACTTTTTACCTTTAGCTAGTTCTCACAGGTCCTCTCTCCTCAGATTTATAAAGCTCCAACTAATTTCCATATAAGAGCCAATGAGTAGTTTTAGTTCCTATGATTTTTTTTTATTGTTGTAGTTGTTGTCATTGTTGGATAGGATAGAGAGAAATGGAGAGAGGAGGGGAAGACGGGGGGAGGGGGTAAAGAGACACCTACAGACCTGTTTCACCGCCTGTGAAGCCACTTCCCTGCAGGTGGGGAGTCAGGGCTCGAAACGGGTTCCTTACACCGGGTCCTTGCCCTTCGCACCACGTGCACTTAACCGGCTGCGCTACTGCCGGACCCCCAGTTTCTATGTTTTTTGAACCTTGAAGTTTTCTGCACCATTAACCACTTCTCTCTGAAGTAAGTTTATATTTGACTTTGATTTCTCCTTCACTTTTCTGACCTCCCTTTATCTGTTTCCTCTCTAGGTTCATTTCAAGGCTTGGCCCTAGATTCTTTTTTACCTTACTGTTTCTCCCCAGAGTATCTGTCTTTTCCCAGAACTTCAGTTAATCCACTTGGGCTTCTTTGAGGCTTCTTCATAAAAATGTGATTTTACCACCTCCCTGCAATAAACTTTTCAATAGCACTTTAGAATAACATAAAGCAAAATGAAAATGCCTTCTGTGCCCTACAAAACTTCTTTGGGCTCCACAGAAACCCAATCTCTCCTATCCTCCTCTCCCAACATCAGCCACACTTGCTTATCCACTTTAGTTTGGTGGGGTCAGGGCCTTGCACATATGCAATTTCACCTCCACCCCTCAGGCAACTTTTTCTATTCATATAGAAAGAACACCAGACCACCAATGTGTCCTGGAGCTCAGCTTCCCCAGAGACCCACCCTACTAGGGAAAGAGAGAGGCAGACTGGGAGTATGGACGGACCAGTCAATGCCCATGTTCAGCGGGGAAGCAATTACAGAAGCCAGACCTTCTACCTTCTGCAACCCTCAACGTCCCTGGGTCCATGCTCCCAGAGGGATAGAGAATGGGAAAGCTACTGGGGAGGGGGTGGGATATGGAGATTGGGCGGTGGGAGTTGTACCCCTCCTACCCTATGGTTTTGTTAATTAAACCTTTCTTAAATATAAAAAAATTAAAAAAAAAAAAACACCAGAGGATGTACCTGCGCTGTCTCAACCATGTGGTACTAGGGTTCAAACCTGGATCACACACATGACAAGGCACTCAAAGCTATTCAATGAGTTTTCTTTCCAGTCTTCGCTTCCTTTCACTCACTAGTCCTCTACTTCTTCCCACCATAAAGTGCCAGACTGTAGGCTGTTCCCCTGGTCCTAAAGGCCCCCTAACACCTAGATCTTAGTGTCCCTGGCCTGTTAATCTGTAAGAACTCATGCCTATTAAAACTGGATCATTCCTCTGTGTCACTCTTCATCACTAGAGCTATTCCATCATGTATTCTGTTTCATCCCTGATGAAGGCACAGCTTGCTCATCATGACACAATGGCTCATTCTTGTACCTTCACATGACTGATATAGCTGGTTCTAAGAGACATTTTGGACAGTTGACCTTGATGTTCTTGCATAGCACACTGCTCTTGACCTTACCGGAGCACTTAGTTTAAATTACTCAGCCAGGAATGTTTTGTTTAAGATTGTATCAGGCACCATTTTAGATATTAATTATTTTTCTCAGTCAGTTCATACCTTTGGACTACAATTCCATCCACAAACTAGATAAAAGTAATGGGTTCTTGGTGGGGGGATTGAAGGGCATGACTTACATTTTGCCAAAGATTTTAACTGGGAGGGATTTGAGTGCTGATTTACCCTCTCTACTCGATGAAGAACTTGGTGCATAAACAAAGTCAGTATTTGTCAACTGAAACTGAACAGACAAACCAATTTCATGAGTCAACTTAATGTAGTGGCTACAATTCTGCATCAGTCGTCCTGTAACTTGAAGTCACTTTACCTTTCTGTGCCTTAGCTTGAACATCTTCAAGAGAATAGGCACACTAACTTGGGTGACTGGGAGAATTGGGTTAATACTATGCATAACGAAGTATTCAGAAAATCCTTCACATATTCTAACTTATTAACTCATAATTAGGCCTGTCTCCTACATGTTGTAATGCAATAGTAAATATTTTTAAATCAGTAAATTAGTAAATAAGTAAATTAGTAAATGTTTTTAAATGTGGAATATTCTTTGATACTTCGATTTTAGAAGCGTTTCTGTAACTCTATAATTTGCACCTTTTCATACTTAAAAGTTCCCCCCGGGGGCCTGGCGGCTACGCACCAGATTATGTGCACATAGTGCGAAGCACAAGGACTCGCGCAAGGATCCCGGTTCAAGCCCTCGGCTCCTTACCTGCAGTAGGTCCCTTCACAAGTTGTGAAACAGGTCTAAAGGTGTCTTTCTCTCCCCCTCTATCTTTCCCTTCTCTCTTGATTTCTCTTTGTCCTATCCAACAACAGCAGCAACAATAATGACAACAACAACAAAAGGGAAAATATGGCCTCCAGGGGCAGTGGATTTGTAGTGCAGGTACTACAGTGATAACCCTAGGGGCAAAAAAAAAAAAAGTTCCCCTATACCGGTAATCTCAAGTGAAGTTCTTTGTAACATATATATTATTCTGATAATTTCAGACTACTAAACTGCTTATATGAAAGGGAAAAACAACTTGCCTAAGGTCATTTACAGGAGGAGGCGATCAAAAGCCCAATAACCAGCATGCTAGACTTGTGCTTTTCCAAAAAAAAACATCCCAATCAGAAGAGCCCAGGCCTAGCCCAAGATAGGCAGGCAGATCTGAGAGGTGAGCAGCCTGGCTCCCACCTATCCACCCCTGCACAGGAACTTGGGAAGGGTAGCACTCACCTGTGGATGTCAGCTCCAAGTAAGGCTTGAGTAGTCCTGGGACGCCCCTAGAACCAATCTTCCTTCCTCCTCCCCTAAGGAGGGGTGCCTAGTGGTTCCAAATGGCCGGTGAATTCCTCTCAGACCGGGAGACACTGACCCCAGCTCTTTGCCCGCAGCCAATCAGGGCGGAGGAGCGTCAGTTCGTAGACACGCCCCGCTGTGCCAACGCAGCCAATTAGGGCGTTGGTCATGGCTTCTGGGCCCGCCCTCGACTGCAACACAGGGTGAGAAGCTGCTGTCCAGGCAAGGGCGCCAGCAGTACTTTTGCACCCTTTCCTTCCCAGTAGTTTAGAAAACTTTGGACCTTTCATGTTTTGTCCCTGGGGAAATGTCACTATTGCCCATAAGACAGTACACATTAAGTAACTCAGAAACTTCTTTATTAAAAAAAAAAGAAACTTCTTTATCTTTAAGGCTAAGCCATTCAGAAGTCACAAATCAATCCCATGACTAAAGAATTATCAAGAGAAATATTAGTTCAAAAATATCAAACCTGGGGGTAGATAGCATAATGGTTATGCAAAGAGACTCTCATGCTTGATGTTCAGAAGACCCAGGTTCAACCCACCACACCAACAAAAGCCACAGCTGATCAGTGCTCTGGTTAATTAAAAAAAAAGCACACACACACCATTCCTCTACTCTCTCTCTCTCCCCCCTCCTTCCCCCCTCCCTTTTTCCGGACCAACAAAAGCCATAGGTGATCAGTGCTCTGGTAAATTTTAAAAAAAAAATGCACACACACATACACTCTTCCTGCTACCCTGCACTTCTCCCCTCGTTGACTCCCCAGCAGTATCTGTCTATGTTTGAAAAGTCTCTCTCCACCGTCAGTTAAATAATTACTTGCCTTTTCTAATAAACAGCTAAATAGTATACCTTGTAATTTTTTTTTACCTGTGATCTTAGTCTCCTAAATGAATTTCTCCTTAAGTTCAATGTTCTCACACCCATCTAATCAACAAATAGTTGAGAACTGATGAGCACCAAGGATGTGAAAAAGCAAGAAGATCTAACAGTAAAGAATAAAATATATTCTTGTCGTGGTGGAATCTACATTCCAGTAAAGATAAAAGCACTAACAAGTATAAAACCCTGACTGTTCCCAGGGTTCAGTGTTTGCAAGGAGAGGGTGTTCTGACAGTGGTCCAGTGTGGAATTCGGAATGGTGATTTTACCATTCTAAACATCTTTTCCCTCACATGTTTTAGGGCAATCTGCATACAGTTTAACAGAACATTTTATTTTAAACCACCCTCTCACTTGTGAGGGAAAAAAATGTCTTGTAGATGCTAATGAATTTCTTTTTCTTGTAAATAATGCTTGGCTATGTCTATAGGGGCTCAGAAAGTGATAACCAAGTCATTCAGCTAGACTTCAACAATAAGCTTTGTTAAGGACAGACACCTGCACTGTAATTTCACAGGGAAGTAGCAAGAATGCCAACCCTTACCTCAAGAGCAACTGATCAGCTAATATATATGAGATAAAGGAGTACCTATCAAGCACTTCTCCTTCTGAGTTACCCTTATACAAAACGCCTATTATCCATGGCATTATTGCATTTTCCCCCCCCCAGAAGTTAAGAAAGGGAACTATAGAGTCTGGGCAGTGGTGCACCTGGTTGACTGCACATATTACAGGGCTCAAAGACCAGGGTTCAAGCTCCCCCACCCCCACATTCAAGGGGAAAACTTCACAAGCAGTGAAACAGTACTGCAGGTGTCTCACTCCTTATATCTCCCTGAACTTGTCTCTATCCAATAAAAAATAACATTCAAAAATAATAATTAAAAAAGAAAGAACATAGAGGTGGATATGGAAGAAAAGTTAGGAATTGTAAAAGCCTGAACTTACAACTGCATGCTGCAATCACTGGTTAGAAGGAGGAAGTAGATTTGCACTAGCTTGCAGGCAGCTTGCACCCTGGCTTCTCATAATTGTGTAGGGAATGCCATGCACATAACACTGTGCACTTGTAATCAAAAATTAAAAATTACTAACTTGGCTATGCCAACTGCATTAAATAAAAGCTACTCAAAGTTTTATCTATCACAAATACTTAGAGCATTTCTAGAACAATACAACTGGAAAAAAAAAACTTGAAGGGCAGGGGCAGACAGCATAATGGTTATGCAAACAGACGCCCATGCCTGAGGCTCCAAAGTCCCAGGTTCAATCCCCTGTACTACCATAAGCCAGAGCTAAGCAGTGCTCTGGTTAAAAAACAACAAAACAAACAAACAAACAAACAAACAAACAAATAAATAAATAAATTGGAGAACTGCAGGCAAGAACCAAGTAATATATTAATATATATATTATTCACAAGAAAATTATGCATGTTTGAAATTTTGAGAACATGAAGTTTCTAAGAAATGTGTGCAAAACACTGCATCTTTTACATCCCAAATTTGTGAATTTATTTCAAGTAAATATGAAAACATAAGCTTTACATAAACTGATTTAAAAGTTTGGTTCCCTCAAATCGGGTTTTCCAAGTTCCTAAGTTTTAGTTTAAAAAAAAAAAGTTTGAGAAGTATTTTTAGAATAAATAAAAAGCCTTAAATCCCTCAACCACCAGCATGGTTTATAGAACACTAACCAATTTAATAGAATACAGAATACTGCATTCAAACATTAATTATCTACTCAACTGGAGTATAATGACTGCTCACTTGCCTTTCAGTGATTTTTTAAAAATCACAATGAGATCAAACTAAAAAAAAAACTTTCTACCTCCTCCCCAAGAAACCTAAATCCCCTCCAAAAAAAAAAAAAATCGGGGGTTGGGCGGTGGCACAGTGGGTTAAGCGCATGTGGTGCAAAGCGTAAGGATCCCGGTTTGAGCCCCGGGCTCCCCACCTGCAGGGGAGTCGCTTCATAGGCGGTGAAGCAGGTCTGCAGGTGTCTATCTTTCTCTCCCCCTCTCTGTCTTCCCCTCCTCTCTCCATTTCTCTCTGTCCTATCCAACAACGAACATCAACAATGGTAATAATAATAACCACAATGAGGCTACAACAACAAGGGCAACAAAAGGGGGAAAAAATGGCCTCCAGGAGTGGTGGATTCATGGTGCAGGCACCGAGCCCAGCAATAACCCTGGAGGAAAAAAAAAAATTAAAAAAAAAAATCATAGTCCATCATGAACTTTTTAAAAATTAGGATACTTATTTATCCACTATTAAATACTCTTTTATTACCATAAATGGTAATGTAAACACCACATCTATGTATCTCCTAATTTTATACAATATAATCTGGTCCAAAGAGGAAGATGTGAAATACAGGTTTCCTGAAAAGAAATGACAATAGAAAGAAGATAAACAAGGTAACGTTATCATTGGGCCTCCATGCCTGTATCATTCCATTGTTTCTGGAGGAATTTTTTTTTTTTAAGAACACAGAGAGAGAGAGAGAGACAGACAGAGAGAGAGAGAGTAAGTGGAAGAGAAAGAGAGGGGACACAGACACCACAGGGCAACACCAATATCTGTGAAGCTCCTTCCTGTGCAGGTGCTCCCATGTGGTGGCCTGGGGCTTGAACGTGGGTCCTTAAGCATGGTAATTATGGATTCTACCAGGTAATCCATCTCCCATAATCCTATCAGTCAGTATTAGTTATCCAAGATAATGTTTTAAATGGACATCTCCAAAAATACAGTATCAGGATCTTTGATCCAAACTTATCTTGAGTTGCCTTTAAATATAATTATCACCCTGAATACCATTACTAAAAATGGGAAAACAAAGTCCCACTGGCTATAATAGTGAATGACAAGATCTAGCCTATTAGGAAAACACTAAAGGGATAATAATAATAGAAATAACAATAACCAGAGCTGGAGGATACAACTATGTAGGCTGTGTACTGAACATTTCAAGGAGCTACATAGCATGACAGCTCTCTAGCTAATATTTCTGGAGTTTCCTACTCCATTCTAAGCATTTGCTATGAGCATTTCATATTTAGAATAAAGCAGATACTACTGTCATTTACATTTTTAAAAAGAATTTATTTATTTATTAATGAGAAAGATAGGAGGAGAAAGAACCAGACATCACTCTGGTACATGTGCTGCCGGGGACTGAACTGGGGACCTCATGCCTGAGAATCAGATGCTTTATCCACTGTGCCATCTCCCAGACCACTGTCATTTACATTTTATAGATGACGAAAAAGAGAAGACATAAGTTAATTAACTTGCCCATGATTTCAAAGCTAGATAGTGGTAGATCCAAGCATTTAACTACAAGGTTAACACTCCAAACTGTTATTCTTTAAGTATTTCTTGTTGATAGCATGCTTTATTTATTTATTTATTTATTTATTTATTTATTTATTTATTTATTGCTTCCAGGGTTATCTCTGGGGCTCGGTGCCTGCACTATGAATCCACTGCTCCTGGAGGCCATTTTCCCCATTTTGTTACCCTTGTTGTTGTCATTATTATTATTGTTTCCATTGCTGTTGTTGGATAGGACAGAGAGAAATCAAGAGAGGAGGGGAGACAGAGAGGGGAAAAGAAAGACAGACACCTGCAGACCTGCTTCACCACTTGTGAAGCAACCCCCTGCAGGTGGGGAGCCTGGGGCTTGAACCGCGATCCTTGTGCTTCGAACTATGTGCGCTTATCTGCTATGGTACCACCCCACCCCTAATAGCTTTATTTTTTATGTAAAGTATTTGGAAGACTACTACTGAAGTTATTTTGACTTTTTTTTGTTTATTTGTTTGTTCTTTGTCAGGGTTAACACTGGGGCACAATGCCTGCACAATTACACCTCTCCCTGTGTTCATTCTTAAAAATTTTTCCATAGAGGGTGAGAGACACAGATAGAGAAGCAGAGATACTTGTAGTACTGCTCCACCACTTGTGAAGCTATAGTGAGGATGAAGGCTTGAACCTAGGTCCTCATGCCTGCTAATGTGTACTTGACATCATGAGCCACCACCTGGCCCTAGAAGCAATCTTAAAAACTTTTTTTATTCAGAATGGTGATGCATGGTTTATAAAATTTGTTTCTAGTATGTAACTGCATACTATATAGCAATATTCTCTCCTTAAACAAAAACATTCTAAAGAAAAAAAACCACCAGCAGCTACAGAAGATTCCATATATGTGTATACTTTAATAACAAGGTCACTTTAGCTGTAAATGAACAAAGAAAAAGAGATAAGAAGAACTTAGCACATGATACATCCATAATTTGGGGTAAAAACAGGCATACATAAGAGTTTTAAAACACATTCTTGGTGTTAACAGAAGTTGTAACTATCAATTGATTACACACATTTTCTAAAATAGTATTAAAGAGTGCAAAGTATGATCAAACAATGATATCCAGAAAATTCTGTCCTAAATTTTTAACAGTCTTTTAAGAAAGTCTAAAAACCTAACATTGACTCTCAAAACTTTCGATTTTATCAGAATATCAGTTTGCTACTTTAATTTTTTACCATACATCAAAAATTATCAAAAATATACTGATGGGTCTAGGCTAGTTGTGACTATATTTACATTAAGCAAATTCTTTTACCAAGTTCTTTATATACAAATCACCATTTGTGCTATGTGAAATTCATTAAAAAGTTAAATACCACAAAAATGTCATTAGAAACAATTTCAAAATGCAACTGCTTTCCATCAATGAAGAACATTTTAAAATAATTTAACTGAGAAAGTATTGAATTCCCCACCAATTTCAGCTGCAACAGTATTCTTCCTGAATGTTTTCTGTGATTTAAGGGGGGAAAAAAACTAGGTAAAATTTGATTGCAAGAAATTAAATGATAAAAATCTGGTGCTTACTGAGCTTCAAGAAATTTACAGTCTAGTTAGGTTGGCACAAAACCTCTGTAATTATTTTTAAAAATGTAAACAGTTTTTAAAATAGTAAATAATAGAAACTGGCAAATGTACTGTGAAATAGTACAAATTTAAATCACAAAATTCTACTCATATCCAATTAAACTGAGTATAGATATGGAACAACTTTTTGGAAGCATAACAAAACTTAAATTTTTTAAATTGGAAGGAATTTAAGAATTTAGAAGTATTACATATTTAAAAAAACGTATAAGCACTTAAAATGCAAATATTGGGGGGTGGGATTATGCTAATGTCCCCAAAGCATAAAGGCACATTATAGGCTTTTCAAATTTAACCATCGACCCTGCTGACCATAAAGCTAAGTTCAACACTTGGTCCATTTAGAGATATACATCCTTTGCTAAGAATTGTTATTATAACAATCATTAAAAAGCTCATGCCTCAGATTGTACATTTAAAAATCAGAGGTTAGCTCTTCTTGAGGGAAATTTCTTGCATTTATGTTGACTACATATTCTACTAAAGCAAGAAACAAAAGCTTTAAAATATTTACCTAATTAGTGCACTGTCGTTGGACTTTAGGACTCTGCATGTCTTCTTCCTGACTAGGACGTTTTCCATTGCTGAAACCAGTGCCCACAGAGCTCCTCCCTACACATTTAAAACAAATTTTTTTTTAAAATATTTATTTTATTTATTTATTCCCTTTTGTTGCCCTTGTTGTTTCATTGTTGTAGTTATTATTGTTGTTGTTCGCTGTTGGATAGGACTGAGAGAAATGGAGAGAGGAGGGGAAGACAGAGAGGAGGAGAGAAAGATAGACACCTGCAGACCTGCTTCACTGCCTGTGAAGCGACTCCCCTGCAGGTGGGGAGCCGGGGTTCGAACAGGGATCCTTATGCCGGTCCTTGTGCTTTGCGCCACCTGCGCTTAACCCGCTGTGCTACAGCCCGACTCCCCTAAAACAAATATTTTTAAGGATTTGACATACATGAATGGCTACTATTTTATGACAAAAGCACAGAATAGAGCAATGAAGGGTTTTTCAATAAATTGTCTTTTTTTTTTCTTTCTGAGAGACAGCAAGTGGAAGAGAGAGAGGAGGGAAGACACAGCAGCACCACTCCATAATTTGTGAAGTTTCCCTCCTACAGGCGCTCCCATATATTTGCCCTGGGTTCCATCCCGGGTCCTCATACATGACAATGTATGCACTCTACCAGGTGGGTCACTTGCTGGCCCCAAATGGTTCATTCTTACCTTGCTTTAGCAGGTGAGTTTGCTGACTGTCACCATGAGCATAATGCAAAATACCACTTCCTTGAGAACAACCTGTTAATATTTAAACATAGTAAAATTATTTAAATGCCAAGCAACATGTGTTAAAACTAAAATCTAACTTCTGTACAAATTCTATATATTATAAGTATATTTTAATTTTTATTACTTATTAATGAGAGAGATAGTAGGAGAGAAAGAGACATCATTACTCTAATGCATGTGCTGCTGTGAATTAAGCTCAGGACCTCACACTTGAGAGTCCAACACTTTATCCACTGCACCAGCTCCTGGAACACTAATTATTTATTTTTACAGTTTTTTTTTCCCCCTTCTTCTTTTCATCACTGGGGATTTATCTCTCTGGGCTGATTTTCTCAGACAGAAACAGACAAAGAGTCAGAGAGAGAAAAACAGAAAGTAAGAGAGACCATGGCACTGAAGCTTCTTTCAGTGCTATGGGAGCTGAGCTCAAACCTAGGTCTCACATATGGAAGGTTATTTAGGATCAAGTTCAATCCTTCATGTGAGCCAAAATTCACATATTTAAGTGAGGAAAAGAAAAACAAGCAAGCAAGCAAACAAACAACAACTTAGGCATAGGCTCACAGAAATGCTGATATGTACTTAGAGTGAAAAATAATCACCATTCTGAAAGTATGATACTTGGGTTTCCTTTTACCTTCAAAACTGTTTTCTTCAATCAATTTGCAAAAACGTTTCTGCCTGATTTAAATTCTATTACGTGTAATAGTATTTTTCTACCTCTGAAATTTCACTAAAGGAAGGGATGTAGGCTTCTGTGTGTACATGTATATATGTTTGTGCACAAAGAATCTATCACAAAGGGCTGAGTGGTGGAACACCTGGTTAAGTGCACATATTACCAGGCATAGGGACCCTGGTTCAAGACCCCTAGTCTCCACTTGCAGGGGGAGGCATATCTCTCTTTCTCCCTCTCTCTCTCCTTCTCCTTTCCCTCTCAATTTCTGTTTCTATCCTAAATGAATAAAATATTTTTAAAAAATCTATCACACCTTTTAAAGATAACTTTTTAAAAACACACTATAATGAGTTTTAAAATATATTTTAAATACTTGAGTAGTACGTAACATGACATTTGAATAATCAGATAATATATTTGACTATTAGTGTTTTTATCTTACTAAAACAAAATTTTCCTTTGCACTTACTTCCACTGCTGCTACAAACTGGAATATTTTCTCCAGGAGAATATGCCATAAGGCCTCCATTCCCATTAGGATTTGAAGGCACTGATGCAAGAAGACCTAAAAAATAAAATATCTATTATTATCAAGATTAAATTCAAGGATTGGCACATAAACAGCCACCAAAGAAACAGAGCAAAAAAGGTGGTTACTGACATACCTAGGCCCCTGTATCGTGAAAGTTGCTGATAGATCTGCTTCATTCTCTCAATATTCAAACGGCTTGCCTCAGCATGGTTCACCATCGGTTTAGGATAATTAACTCCTATCAAACATTTGGCTACCTTTTGGATACCTTCTGGTGCATTCCAAGGATCATAGATGTATTTTGCAGGGAAGCCTCTAAGGACAGGCAAATAACGCCTTTTGGTGGAAGGAAGAAAAAAAGATTAGTAAAATGAACTACAAACTATAACAAAAGTATTTGTTAACTACGAGTGGCCAAAATCAAATTAATACCATTTAAATGATTTGTTTTCCTTTCTCTTCATCATCTGCTACCCATCATGAGTGGGGAATACTTTAAACTTTGCTTACATGAAAAGCTCTTCCTGGATTAGCTATTCCAAACTAGTAATAATCTCCCTTGATTTACCTGATATAGTCTCCATTGGGATCTGTTCTCCTACCAAAACCAACAGGGCAATAGCAGTGAAAAAACTGTTGGAAAAAGGAACTACAAGACAGCCACATCCAACTTCCAGCATTTATGCTCCAATCTGCATCAAGCAGTAATTCTTCAAACACCTTCAGAAGTAACAGTAACCAATTAGTTTGCACATACATAATTTAAAGCAAGCATTTTTTCAGGTCTCTGGAGATCAAAAGTCAAGGCAAAGAAAATCTAGCACAAAGGTATAAAATTAAACATTCCCTGTTACATTTTGTTCTAAAAGAAGTGATTTACAGGAAAGAAACATGAGTGACACAAGTAGATTTCTAAATAAAATCTACCTTTCTGATCTTTGCAGTGATATGGGGAGCAATATATATATATATATATATATATATATATATATATATATATATATTTTACTAGGGGCTGGTGGTGGAGCACACTTGGTTAAGTGCTTGTTACCATGTGTAAGCAGCCAGGTCCCCATGTGCAGGGGGGAGAGGTTCATGAGTGGTGAAGCAAAGCCACAGATGTTTCTCTGTCCCCCCCTTCAATTCCATCTGATCTATCAAATAAATAAATAAACAAAATTTTAAAAATTACTCAAGTCACCAATTTAAAAGGGTAAAATGGAAATGAGGAAAGTTTTTTAGATGCAAGAACAAAGGAGTACACATTTTCAAGAAAGCAAAAATGCTACCACCAAATAAAGTCACCAACAAAAATTTAGAAGCTTGGTGCACTGACCTACACAAATGGAATAGCCAAATATAAGTGACCTTTAAACATGCACTAGCACTATATAGTTAAATATGGAGCTCTCTAAGTGAAAGAGGATTAAAATATTAAGTGTGTGCTATAAATCTACCTCATACATCTTTGTATTAGAAAATATAGAAGAAAAGACACAGCATCAAACCTAAATGCCCATCAACAGAGGACTAGGTAAAGAAGCTAATGGATGATGGAGCTCTGGATTAAGCACACATAGTAGGAAGCACAAGGACCTGCGCAAGGAGATTCGACTTTATGGCTCCCCACCTGCAGAGGGAGTCTCTTCACAAGTGGTGAAGCAGGTCTGCAGTTGTCTATCTTTCTCTCCCCCTCCTCTCTCATTTTCTCTTTGTCCTATTCAATAAAAAATAAAATGGAAAAAAATGCCCCCCAGAAGCAGTGGATTCACAGTGCTGGCACTGAGCCCCAGCGAGAACCCTGGAGGAAAAAAAAGAAGCTATTGGATATATACTCTATGGAATACTAAACTGAAGTAAAAAATGGATGGAACTAGAGGTGATTATGCTTATTACAAAAGGTGAAAGATGACTACTGGAGAGCTTCACTCATATGTAGAATCAAGAGAATTAAATCGTATGAACTTGTAAAAAGAAAAAGAAAAAGTGACCCAACTGTTATGGTTAGGGCAGGGGTAGATAGCTTGATGCTATGCAAACAGACTCTTGTGCCTAAGGCTCCAAAGTTCCAGGTTCAATCCCCCATGCCACCATAAGCCAGAGCTGAGCAGTGCTCTGGTTATAAAAACAAACAAAACTGTTACGGTTATTATTGGTAGGGCAGGGGCACAGAACTTGGGTGGTGGGTGCTATATGAAACTATACCCTGCAATATTATAATTTTATAAACCACTACTACATCACTAATAAGAAAATTTAAAAGAAAAATAATTTAAAAATTTAAAAAAGAGGGGGTCGGGCAGTAGCACAGCAGGTTAAACACATGTAGCACAAAGCACAAGGACCGGTGTTAAGGATCCCGGTTCGAGCTTTAAGTTAAGTTTCTTTTGTGGCTAAGCTACATTAAAAGTTTTATTGAAGTCAGCCTGGGAGATGGTACTATGGATAAAGCAGTGAACTCTTAAACATGAGGTCCCAAATTCATGGGCCAGTGATGCTCTGGTTCTCTCTCCTCCCCATCTAAATAAATAAAGCTTTAGAAATAAATAAAATCTCATCAAAGACTTTTTAGGTTAATCCAGTTGGCCAGTTTTTACCATCTGTCCTGTCTGATTATGCCAGTCTATGCTCCAGAGTGTTCCTATATTGTGGGATTTGTTTGTTTTATTTACTGAAAAATTAGACTGTTACTAAATCTACATAATTAGACAATTTCTAGGAATTATTTTGGTAAGATACAGAATCCTTCAAAATAAGGCCATTGTATATAAGTTAGAAAAACACTTACTTTCATCCCTTCTTCCCAACTAATCCATAGGTCACCTCGGGTCAGGAAGCAAGCAACTGCATGTCGGGCTAAATGATGAATCCACCCCTCCTGACGAAGCTGTGTCATGATGGCATCAATCCATGGAAAGCCTGTCCGGCCTTCTGCCCATTTGGCTAGGGCCTCTGGATTCTTATCCCAAGGTATCTGAACACAGATGGGGTTCCCTTCCATTTTATCAAAGCGTGGATTGTTTGTTGCTGCCGTATAGAAAAACTCACGCCACAACAGTTGCCCATAAAGGGAGAGTGGAGGAGAACTGTTCTTCTTTACCTGGTATTAAGATACAAAGAAGTATTATTGACAAAAATTTATTTTATTTATTTTATTTTTGAGAGAGATGCAGAGAGAGAAAGACAGAGACAGAAACACCAGAGCACTGCACAGTTCTGGCTTACTGTGGTGAGGGGGATTGAACCTGGGATTCTGGAGGCTCAGGCATGAGAGTCTCTTTGCATAACCATTATACTATATACCCCTGCCCTTGACAAAATTTTAAAAGGTATTTTGAAAATAAGCTCCAGATTTAAATAATACCTTTTTGTAGAGATCTGTTAATTTGAAGTAAAACAGTCGACATGACAAACAACCAAATCGAAGATAAGGACTGAGTCCAGTAGGGCTAGCAAGCAGAGAATTTGCATTCATTCGGGGTCTTTCGAAGTTTGCCACCCAAGCCTGAAAACACAGAGAGTTATGCTAGCTAATTGCCTTTTCCATTTTAAAAGTGTTTAAAATTGAGATTATTTTTGATTTTTTAAAAAATATTAACTTTTTAAAATTATCTTTATTTACTGAATAGACATCCAGAAACTGAAGGGATGGGTTAGCTAGAGAAGGAGAGAGAAAGAGAGATACCTGCAACACTGCTTCACAACTCCCAAAGTTTTCCCCCTGCAGGGACTGATGGGCTCAAACCTGGGTCCTTACACTTGTAACATATGCACTCAACCAGGTGCACCACCACCCAACCCTAAACTGAAATTTATTTTAGAGTTCTATAGTTAATGTACAATAAAATCCCAATATCATTGCCACAAAGGACACGTTAATAAAAAAAAAAGAGAAAATATGCATTTTTTCTGTCATCTTCTTCTTGTACTGCACATATTCACATGATTATTAATTACCTTAAAATTCCCAAGAAAGGCTGAAAACATTTTCAGCCTATCTCTTTGACAACAAGGTAACATGAATTAGAAGAACTCTATCCTAGCTTCAAAATTATGATCATCAGATACATCAGAAAGAATAGAAGTAGGATTGGTAGTAGCTGTAAAGAAAAATAATCAGAAAAAGGAGAAAGAGATATTTAAAAAAACTGTTAATTTTCAAACAAATTAGGTTTGTGATATTGTAACTACTTCTCTGAATTCTCCATTATAAACACTTCTTTTCTTTCTGTAAAAAGAGAAAAATTTAATGCCAGTTTGGAAATATGAACACAATATATATCATACTTTTCTTTCCAAATGCCTTTCCAAACGTGTAAGTGCTTCAGTTTCTCCAC
Source organism: Erinaceus europaeus (assembly GCF_950295315.1). NCBI lineage: Eukaryota > Metazoa > Chordata > Mammalia > Eulipotyphla > Erinaceidae > Erinaceus > Erinaceus europaeus. Next base: position 45,681,618 of record NC_080168.1, read on the forward strand.
CTGGCCACACTGCAGAGGGTAAGCCATCCGTATCAAAACCTAAAGAAAAGATATATATTATCTTTAATACACACACACACACACACACACACACACACACACACACACACACACACACACACGAAGATACACAGAGAGAGAGAAGGCAGAGCACTGCTTAGCTCTGGTTTATTACGGTGGTGCTGGGGACTGCATCAGCAATTTCAGAGTTTCTAGTTCTGCATAATCATTATGCTGTCTCCCCAGGCCCCAAATATAATTAATTTTTTTTTAATGTGTGTGTATGTGTGAGAGAGAACTAGAGTGTGTATGTGTGAGAACTAGGACATCACTTTGGCACATATGATGCCGGAAACAAACTTGGGACCTCATGCTTGAGAATTTAATGCTGTGTCCACTGTGTCCCCTCCTGGGCTGCAAAAATATTATTATTATTCTAAAATTGTATTTAACCACAATAAGTAGGAGAATTATAATGTAGAAAAACTATGACAGTAGCATAAAAATAAATTCAAGACCCTAGACATGGGCATATCCACAGAGAGGATACAAAAAGGACTCTTTAGTATTCACATCTTAAAAAAATACTTCATGGGAGCTGGGCAGTAGCACAGGTTAAGCGCAAGTGGCGCAAAGCGCAAGGACTGGCCTAAGGATCCTGGTTAGAGCCCCTGGCTCCCCACCTATAGGAGAGTAGCTTCACAAGCAGTGAAGCAGGTCTGCAGGTGTCTATCTTTCTCTCCCCCTCTCTGTCTTCCCCTCCTCTCTCCATTTCTCTCTGTCCTATCCAACAACAACCACATCAACAACAACAATTAACTACGACAATAAAACAACAAGGGCAACAAAAGGGAATACATAAATAAATATAAAAAATACTTATAACATATAATGCACAGATTTATCATTTCTTAATCTAAGATTGTCTCTGCCCCCCCCTTCATTCTTTTACTCTAGTATAAGATATACTGTCAAATTTAGAAGTGGGATTTTCTGGTTATACAGGCTCCACATTCATTACTATTTATACCCACCTAATTCTTCTAGTGAAGGGACTCCGTATTTTTCATCATGGTCATCAGACAGAGGAGTTGTGCACTTTTCTATTACTTCTGAAGTAATGGTTTCTACTGGCATTTCCAGTGGTTCCATTTTGCTGATGAGAGTCTGGAATCTTTTGTAAGTAAGAGGTGGTTGTCCACCATTGAGTTCTATGATCCTGTTAGAAGAGTTAGTAAAATGCAGTTAGTATTTTTAAAATGACAATATATTTTGACTGATAAGCTCTGAAAAGCTTAAAACAGAAAAATAAGAAGGGGGGGCAGTAGCGCACTGGGTTAAGGGCATATAGTACAAAAAGCAAGGACCCACACAAGGATCCTGGCCCCCTACTTGTGGTGGGGGGAGTTTTTTCACAAGCAGTGAAGCAGGTCTGCAAGTATCTATCTTTTTCTCCCCTTCTCTACCTTATCTTTCCCTCTCAATTTGTCTTATCCAATTAAAAAAAAAAAAAAAGGGAAAAAAGGGGGAAAAAATGGCTGCCAGGAGCAGTGGATTTGTTCATAGTGCTGCACCGAGCTCCAGTGATAACCCCTGGAGGCAAAAAAAAAAAAAAAAAAAAGGAAAAAGAAGTCAAGTAACTTTTTTTTTTTCCTCCAGGGTTATTGCTGGGGTTTGGTGCCTGCACTATGAATCCACTGCTCCTGCAAACCATTTTTTCCCTTTTGCTGCCTTTATTGTTTATCGTTGTTGTTATTATTGTTGTTGTTATTGTTGTCATTGTTGTTGGATAGGACAGAGAGAAATCGAGAGATGGGGAAGACAGAGGAGAGGAGAGAAAGATAGACACCTGCAGACCTGCTTCACCACTTGTGAAGTGACCCCCCCTGCAGGTGGGGAGCTGGGGGCTCGAACCGGGATTCTTATGCTGGTCCTTGTGCTTGGCACCATTTGCACTTAACCCACTGTGCTACCGCCTGGCCCCGTAATATTTTTTTAAACTTTAAGCCGATAATGGTTAGTAAATCTGCAAATCCTTCTCATTATCATCATTTTTATTTTACTTATTTGTTTTTAGTTAGAGGCAGAGAGAGAGAGTGAAGGTGACTACAGCACTGAAATGTCCTTCAGTGGGGTGTGAGAGCAGGCTTGAACCTGAGTAGAGAACATAGCAAAGCAGCACACTATCCAAGTAAGCTCTTTTTCAGGTCCCATTTTCTTCATTACATACTATATTATCATAGTCTGTAAGTTATTTGTTGTGTTTACTCTGGTTAAGAAAAACATTTGAATATGGCAGTTACTAGCTGGGAAGGACTAGGGAAGAAAGAGGAAAAGACCAGTTTAATTGTGGGAATAGCACTTGAACTTTTGGTGATATTTACAGGGAGGTATATACACATTACTGAGGTGTGCAGCTATAATCCTGAGTTTACAAATGACCAATTGGTACATGAGAATTTACTTTAAAATATTATTTATTTATTTATTTTGGACAAAGACAGAGAGAAATTGACAGGGAAGGAGAGGGAGATATATGCAACACTGCTTCACCACTCATAAAGCTTCACTCCCTTGCAGTTGGGAGCTGGGAGCTTGAATTTGGGTCCTTGTGCACAGTAACCTATGTGCTCTTCTTAGTGTGCCACTGCCCAGCCCCAGGAAATACATTTTTTTTTTTGAAGTAGGATATTAAAAGCCAGGAGGTGGTGCATCCAGTTGAATACAAATGTTACCCTGTGCAAGGGCCTGGCTTTAAGCCCCCAGCCCCCACCTACAGGAGGGAAGAAGCTTCATGAGCTGCGAAGCAGTGCTGCAGGTTTCTCTCTTCTCACCCTACCCCCTCTCAATTGTTCTCTATCCTATCAAATAAATAAATAAATAAATAAAAAGATGCTTTCAGACACCAAGTTGCATATGTTACCATGATGCCACCTGATTTCCCCAGGCAGGCAACCTCACTAATGTACCCTGGAACCCCACCTCTCTGGAACCCTGCCCACTAGGGAAAGATAGACACAGGTTAGGAGTATGGATTGAACTGCCAACACCCAGGTTCAGCGGAGAAGCAATTATAGAAGCCAGATCTTCCACCTGCTGCACCCCATAATGATCCTGGATCCATGCTCCCAGAGGGATAAAGACTAGGAAAGCTTTCAAGGGATGGGATGGGACACAGAGTTCTGGTGGTGGGAATTGTGTGGAACTGTACCTTATCCTGTAGTCTTGTCGATATTTATTTAAAAAAATTTATAAAATAAAATTTTAAAAATGAATTATTGAAAAATAAATAGGATATTATGCCATTACTTAGAGAGCTACAAGTATGCAAAGTTAATATATGTAATTTGCATTTGGACCTAAAATTCAGATAGATATGAAATAAGAGAATCATATAAGAAGTAGTTTTTGGCAATATATTATATAAACTATAAAGTTAAGATTGCTGAGGCTGGAAAGATAGTTTGCTAGCAGTGTATATGCTTTACTATGCATGCAGATCTAAGTGTGAACCCAGTAGTATCACATGGAAGTACTACAAATGGCCCAGGGAAAGTTCCACAGACAGTGAAGCAGTGCTGATCTACCTGTCTTTAACTCAAATAAAAAGAGTGAGAAAGTCGTCCCAAGAGATAGGGAATTGCTCATATGTGAGGTCTCAGCTCTGCAAAAAAAGTAAAATTAATGACAGTAATGATAGTATTGCTAAGAACCCAGAAAGACAAGACCACAATGAAATGAGTAGGAATAGTCAAGGAGGAACTAGCATTTAGCTCACTTGACAGAGCAGATGTCTTGTGTGAGAGACCCTGGGTCCAAATCCCAGCACCACATGGAAGCATCCTGAGAGGCACCACTGGAGCATCAAGGAGGTGGAGCTGTGATGTTGTGTTTCTTCTATTTCAAAGAAATAAAGAATGAAAACAGGTCTGGTGGACTAGCTCACTAGGATAGTTTGCTGCTCTACCAAGTGTACAAGCCCAGTCTTCACCACATCGAGGGAAGCTTTAGTGCTATAGTCTCTTCCTCTGTTTTTATTTTTAAAAAAGTAAAAATAAATAAATAAATAAACAAATAATGGGGGGAAGAACTGGGCTGAGGAGATTGCTCAGCAGTGGTATTGTGCATGCATGAGGCCTCAGGTTTGCTTCCCATAGATGCATTTAAAAAAGTCAAAGAATTTTTTTGTGTTACTCTTAATAGTTTTGAAACAAAAATTCTTAGGTGTTTTTTTAACCTTATATACCATAGCTGTAATTCTGGTATCTGTGACTAGGTCAATATTAGTGGCAGAATTTACATAAAATATAAAAATTACTAACATATATTTACTGAATTTTCTCCAAACTCTGTGATTCATTTACAAACGGAAATCTCACAAATTAAAACTTACATATCTTTGTACTAAATGAACACTTAAAAAAAGGTTAAGATGGCAAGTCTTCTGTTAAATGTGTCAGTATAATATATTTAAAAAACGAACGAAAGAAAGAAAACAACATACTTGTCTAGGTCATATAGTGTATGAGAGATTCGTATGATGACTTCTACTCCAGCTTCTGTAGCCAATTTCTTAATAGCTGCATCTCTTTCCTTTCCAAAGGGTTCGGAATCATACTCAATTGAAAGTTTAGTAATATTCCATTCCTAAAATAACAAAGAGACAATATATAAATATATATGTGTGTATATATACATATATGTGTATATACGTATATATACATATATATATACATACACACATATGACTTTTTTTCTACAATGACAACACAAGCAGGGAAAAGTAAAATTCTACATATCAAATGATTATACAAAAACCAAACTTTGAATATGCTGAAGGAAAAAAATATAAATCATAAAACTAAACTTCTTCAAATAAGAAACACTTAATTTCTACCATAATGTGTGGTATTAGACAATCTAACATTATGAATGAACAATCTTCCTAGTTTTAAACACAAAATTTATTAGTATAGGACTTTAAATTTTTAAGTAATTCATAGAGTATTTCTATTTGGTCCTAAAAACTGAGTCTGGCACAGTGGCTGGTATTTTCATTTTTCAGTTTATTTGAAAACTCTAGTCACTTGTCAAATGCACAGAAGACCCCATTTGCTGAAATATTTAATCTTCTAATGTTTCACTTCTAATTAAAAAAAATTAACTGAAAAAAAAATGGAAATAGTAATAATTATAACACTGAATGTCAGGTATTCTATTAATAAATTCTGTATTCTACTAAGTTATTTTCAAAGGGAAGATTGGCCTAAGAGAATTATATGATTTCTCAAAGTAGTAGTGAAGTTATTTATTTTTAATTTTAAAACTTTTCATGATATGTCAGCATGCTGGTTATAGAGAAGATTTCCATGCCTCAGATTCTGAGGTCCCAAATTCAATTCCCTGCACACCGTAAGACAGAGATGAGCAGTGCTCTTGTCTCTTATCCATCTTGCAAATAACAAATAAAAATTATGAAATAAAAACATATAAAACATTTTCATAATGTATCTTATAAAGGAAAATAGATAACAAAAAACATATTGTAGCTTAACTGACAATAGACTTCAATTTTTCAAATCCCTTCAGATTAGGGCTGTTTCCAGTGGTATTTATTTTTTTTTTGGTATTATGAAAATTTATTACCGCTGCACTTTCACCATCAAACTTAGGAGCTTGGCCTTTCCTTCTTGCCTTTGTATAAAGCCAAGAGAGAGACATTAACCACTCTGACGACCTTAAACTGGACTCCAGGAATGTTACCAACAGCGTGACCTTTACGACCAAATCCAGCAACCAGAACTTCATTGTTTTCCTCATTGAAATTCAAGCAACCATCATTGGGCACAAAGGCTGTGATTTTTCTTGCCATTCTTGATCAACTGAACTCAGACACACTTCCTGATAGCAGAATTTGGCTGTTTGGCTTCAACCCCTACTTTTTCCAGCACAATCCCCTTGGCATGGAAAGCACCTCCAAAAGGATTGGCCTTCAGGGCTGTGCCCAGATGGGCTTTCTTGTACTGCTTATCATGCCACTTCTGGTCCCACTGGTGGCTACGCAGCTTCCTGGCAGTATGGAGACCACAACACTTGCCCATCCTGCCGATCGCACGGGCCCGAGCGAAAGCTCCGGTGGTATGTTTTTAAAACTGCAATTGGCTTCTATAAATCTTGTTCTTTCTCCTCATGCATATATTTTAAACATATTGCTGGGACCAGGCAGTGGCATACCTAATAGAGTGAACACATCACTATGCAACAGGACCTGAGTTCAAACTAAAGGCCCCCACTGCCAGAGGAGAAGCTTCACCAGTGGTGAAGCAGTGTTGCAGGTGTCTCTCTTCCTCTCCTATCCCTATCAAGTTCTCTGTATTCAAAAGAAAAAAGAGAGAAAGGAAGGAAGGAAGGAAGGAAGGAAGGAAGGAAGGGAGGGAAGAAGACTTAGACCTAATAAGTCTGGAATCCTAGTTGAAGTGTCTAAAGAAGGCATCATAATTCTCTAATGGATCAGACTTAGACCAGACTATGACCCACATAGTCAACGACTGCCACTTCTCCAGATTCAAAGGAGGTCTTGAAACTTTACATCAGGCTCAACCTGACGCTGTTAACTGGCTACGGAAGAAGGGCAAACGCTAGAAGAAGAAGCTTGGTAATCTAGTAAGAAGGCTCAAAGAAGACAGATCCTCAAAACTGAATTCTGGTTGGGAACAACAAATGATAATTGGGAGTCGGGCTGTAGCGCAGTGGGTTAAGCGCAGGTGGCGCAAAGCACAAGGACCGGCATAAGGATCCCGGTTCGAACCCCGGCTCCCCACCTGCAGGGGAGTTGCTTCACAGGCGGTGAAGCAGGTCTGCAGGTGTCTATCTTTCTCTCCTCCTCTCTGTCTTCCCCTCCTCTCTCCATTTCTCTCTGTCCTATCCAATAACAACAACAATAATAACTACAACAATAAAACAAGGGTAACAAAAGGGAATAAATAAATAAATAAAATTTTTTAAAAAATGATAATGCTTCAACAACTGGGAGAAAATCTAAGGCCATCAGATAAAGAGAAGACTACAAAAGTTGGATAAGGGCAAGAGACTGTCTCACCTAATAATGGCCTTTTGGTCAATTTCACACTACCTCATCACCTGGGGCCCTAGTCAGGGAATCCTTGGATTTCCACACAAATATGATGGGCCTCTAATAGATGCCTCACTCCATTGTCAATGATCACTTCCATCAGGAACATCATTATAAGCCTCCTAGTGGGCCTTCATAGGATCGTGCCTTCACCATAAAGCAGTGATGGCTGGACTGTCCCAGTCTCCAAAGGGAAGCTGGGTCATTCAGCTACTCAAGGAAAACTGGTTCCAAAATGAGTGCAGCCTGCAATGTTCCCAGCTGTGGCCATGAACTGTAGCTCAGACCTCAAGGACTTAGAGGTTACACTGGCTCTTATGCTAAATATATATATATATATATTCCCTGGATCAAGTGGATGAGGTAAATAGTTAATTTTACTCATAATTTCTTTTTCCAAAAATGGGAGCTATTCTCTTCCTTAATCCAGTTTCCTAATCCTTTTCTCTATTCTGAAACCCTCTTCCCAGGCAATATTTTTGTCCAACTCCATGTTAGCTATCAAACTCAAGCAAAAAACAATAGTCCTGGGTCCCTAAGAACATGCCTAGAATAGACTCCATAGCTTTTTCCCACCCTAGGATGCTTATTTTCATCTGCTCTACTCCTACTTTTTTGTTTCCTGTTTATTAATCATTTTGTCCTGCTTTGTATCTTGTTGCCCTTCAGTCACCAAGTTGTAGTCACTTTCATGATTCCATCCTGACTTCCCTGGGCAGACGACCTCACCAGTGTGTCTTAGAACCTAACTGCTTTAGAGCTCTGCCCTACTAGAGAAAGATAGAAACAGGCTGGGGGTGGGGTGGGTGTGTATTGACCTGCCAATGCCCATGTCCAGTGGAAAAACAATTACAGAAGCCAGAACTCCCACCTTCTGCACCTCCAAAACAATTTTGATCCGTACTCCCAGTGGGGGGAGCAAAGGAAGGATGACTAGAGGACTCCAAATTCCAACTCCATTAGGAACCACAGAGAGGAGGAAGAAGATAGGGATATTTGGGCAGAATAGTAAGTGTATGTGTGACTTAGAAATGAAGAGAAGATGGGACTCCCCCCACCACCGCAAAAAAGTCAAATATATACAAATATAGACAGATGGTTGTAGAAATAATGGTTGACTAATATCTACAATCTTAGGAGAACTGCAGAAGCTTACAATGGAGGAATTGGGATCCAGAACTCTGGTGGTGGGAATGATGTGGAGCTGTACCCCTATTATCTTGTATTTTGTACATCAATATTAATTCACTAATAAAAAAGTTATTTAAAAAAAGAGAGAGGGAAGGACCAAGACACCTGCAGACCTGCTTCACCATTTGTCAAGTGTCCTCCCTGAAGGCAGGGAGCCAGGGTCTAGAACCTTAATCCTTGTGTTGGTCCTTGCGCTTAAAACTATATGCGCTTAACCGGGTGCACTGCTGCCCACCCTGTTATCTTTCCCAATCTCCCCCTCCCTCTCAATTTTTGGCTGTCTCTGTCCTATAAATAAATAAAGATTTTGTAAAAAAAAAAGTGTTAGTAATTACGGTTAAGTCATTAATATTCCTGTGCTTTACATAAACCAGAACTAAAGATCAAGTGACAGATCACATTACTAGTAACTGAATTTGTGAAAACATTAGATTTAAGGACAGGGAAACTTAGTATTCACTCCTGAGTAAAAACAGATTTATTTATCCAGTCAAAACAGTACTGTCCCTGATGTGTGGGCTGGCCCCATAAAATTTATCACATAGGAAAAGAATAAAGTATGTGTGCTCTCTGCAAGAAAAGAGGAAGTCTGAGCAAAGATATGATCTGAGTTATATCTAACCTACTACTAAGCTCATCAAGATTGTTCACATCTTACCAGGGCTAAAACAGTGATACAGTATTTTTCTCCAAGAAAAATGAAAAGCTAGGGAAGAGAAGGTTCTCTAAATGGTAAATGTGTTGTTTTTTTTCCCTTTTTTTACCAGAGCACTGCTCAGCTCTGGCATATGTCGGTGTAGGGGATTGAACCTGGGACTTGAGAGCCTCAGGCATGAAAGTCTCTTTGCATAACCATTATGCTATACCTCCACCCGGTAAATGTGTTAATTTGTGTACTTAAACATTCATTATAATTCTTGTTATAAACTACACATTGTTCTAGGTCCCTCTCTTCTCAAATTGACTAGGGAAGAATGGCAACAGAGGCAAGTAAGTTTTTAATAACAATAGTTACATAACAAAAAAAAAAACATGATATAATCAAGATACTCTTTGTCACCTAATCATACTGGATAGACTTTGCTCAAAGTAATTATTTTTGTCCCCTATCTCAGATGGAAAGCATTTAATGTGATTCAGGTTATGATTTCTATTCCTAATTCCCTAGAAGTTTTTCTTAAATCATATGCCGGTGTTGACTAAAGTTAGAAACTTTATCAACTGAGATAATCTTTGTTCTATTAATAGGCTGAATAATAACTTTTTTTTTTTGTCCTCCTGGAGCTCAGTGCCTGCACTACAAATCTACTGCTCCTGGAGGCCATTTTTCCCATTTTGTTGCCCTTGCTGTTGTCATTATTATTGTTGCCATTGATGCTGTTGTTGTTGGATAGGACAGAGAGAAATCGAGAGAGGAGACAGAGAGGGGGAGGGAAAGACACCTACAGACCTGCTTCACCACCCATGAAACAACCCCTCTGCAGGTGGGGAGCGAGGGGCTCGAACTGAGATCCTTAAGTAAGTCCTTGCGCTTTGCGCCATGTGCGTTTAACCAGCTGCGCTACTGCCTGGCCCCAGTCATACTTTTTTTAATCTTAAAATTTCTCTATCAGATTTTGGTGTCAGAGTTAAGGAAGGTTCATAGAAGGGTTGGGAAGTGTTCCAATAATTCTCTTCTGTTTTCTCATATTTTATGAAAATATAAGGCTGGCACTGTTTCTTTTTTAATTATGTGACATAATTAAAAGTAAAGCTATCCTGGAGCTCTAGTTTTATTTTGGAAAGATTTTAACAACAATTTCCACTTCTTATAGGATAGATGGCTATTCAGTCTTTTCGTTGCTTCCTTTCCTCCCTTCTTCCTTCCTCCCTTCAAGAGTTTTCATAAATATACTTTTTATTTCACTTTTCTAGACATTAAAAGAACTACCTTTTGCCTTTGTTGACTGAATCAACTGCTCATTGAGGAAAAAGAAATCCATCAGCAATTTAATTTTTTTTAGTTAATTTAATTTTTGCCTTCAGGGTTATTGCTAGGTCTTAGTGCCTGCTCTAAAAATCCACTGCTCCTGGTGGCCATCTTTTTTTCCATTGTTGTTTCTGCTGCAGTTGTTGTTGGATAGGACAGACAGAAATGGAGAGAGAAGACAGAGGGGGAGAGAAAGACAGACACCTGCAGACCTGCTTCACTGCTTGGGAAGCACCCCCACCTCCACCCTGCAGGTGGGGAGCTGGGGGCTACAATCTGGATCCTTGCACTTTGCACTGTGTACACTTAACCCAGTGCACTACCACCCTCACCCACTCCCCATAAGCAGTTTTAACAGGGAAACCTGAATATAAGGAATTTATAGCAACAATGACAAGGAATAAATGAGGAATTCAGACTACCCTGTTCAATGTGGTCTATCATTTCTCTCTCTCTCTCTACCTCTCTTTTTCCCCCTCCTTCTCTCCATCTTAAATTAAAGAGAAAAACTGTCTGATGGAAGTAGTCAAGTCAATTAAGGAATGACGTCCAGTGTGCAAAAGAGAGAGAGAAACTGTTGAGTCGGGCAGTAGCACAGCGGGTTAAGCGCATGTGGCGCAAAGCATAAGGACCTGTGTAAGGATCCCAGTTCAAGCCCCTGGCTCCCCACCTGTAGGGGAGTTGCTTCACAGGTGGTGAAGCAGGTTTGCAGATGTCTATCTTTCTCTCCCCCTCTCTGTCTTCCCTGCCTCTCTCCATTTCTCTCTGTCCTATTCAACAATGATGTCATCAATAACAACAACAATGAAAAACAACAAGGGCAACAAAAGGGAAAATAAAGAGAGAGAGACTTACATTAATCAAGCACACATTGAAGATTTTTTTAAATAACAATGAAAAATGTTTAATATTTATTCCCAGCACAGAGTAGAGGAAAATGTTCTCTTCTGTGGGTGGGGAATATAGCCTAATGATTACACAAAAAAAACTCTCATGCCTGAGGCTCCACAGACTCAGGTTCAATCTCCCACACCATCATAAATCACAGCTGAGCAGTGCTCAGGCTGGAAAAAAAAAAAAGTACAGTCATCAAAAAATTTCTCCTTGGAGTTGGTGTATTGCACCAAAGTAAAGGACTCTGGGGTGGGGCTAGTGTTCAGGTTTTGGAACATAATGGCAGGTAAGGACCTAGGTGGGAGTTACAGTGTTATGTGGAAAACTGAGAAATGTTACATATATACAAACTACTGTATTTTACTGTTGGCTTTTTTCCCCTAATAAAGGGGAATTTTTTTCTTCTGCATTAGAAATAGAAATTTTACTATTATAAGTGTTGATCAACCTAATAGCTTAAGAAAAAGCACATATGCGTTGGGAATTCTTATGGTTGTAAATAGGACGTAGTGAATAAATACAACTATGGAGGCAGGGCAGTGGTAACCATGTCACACATATCACTATGCAGAAGAACCCAGGTTTGAACCACTGTTCTCCACCTACAAGGGGGGGACAATTCACAAGTGATGAAGCAGGTCTGCAGGTCCCTTTCCCTATATGCTTTTTAATCTACTTTTTTTTTTCTGGGGGGATTAATGGTTTAAAATCGACAGTAAAATACAGTGGTCTGTACATATATAACATCTGTCAGTTTTCTATATAACATCTAACCCCTCTAGGTCCTCCTCTGCCATCATGTTCTAAGATGTGAACCCCACACCCACTGAGTACTTTTTTTAATTTTATTTCTTTATTGGGGAATTAATGTCTTACATTCAACAGTAAATATGATAGTTTGTACATGCATAACATCTCCCAGTTTTCCATCTAAAAATACAACCCCCAGTAGGTGCTCTGTCATCCTTTTTGGACCTGTATTCTCACCCATCCCCACCCCCCCAGAGTCTTTTACTTTGGTGCAATACACCAACTCCAGTCCAAGATCTACTTTGTGTTTTTCCTTCTGTTCTTATTTTTCAATTTCTGTCTATGAATGAGATCATCCCATATTCTTCCTTCTCTTTCTGACTTATCTCACTTAACATGATTTCTTCAAGCTCCACCCAGGATTTCTTCAAGTTCCATTCATCATTTTTAATAGCTGAGTAGTATTCCACTGTGTATATAGGCCACAATTTGCTCAGCCATTCATCTGTTATTGGACACCTGGGTTGCTTCCAGGTTTTGGCTATTGTGCTGCTATAAACATAGGTATACACAAATGTTTTTGAATGGGTATGTTTGGTTCCTTAGGATATATCCCCAGGAGAGGAATTGTAAGGTCAGAGGGTAGATCTACTTCTAGCCTTCTGAGAGTTCTCCAGACTGCTCTCCACAGAGGTTGGACCAATTTGCATTCCCACCAGCAGTGCAGGAGGGTTCCTTTGTGCCTACCTCTCCAGCATTTGTTGTTGCTACCTTTTCTGATGTATGACATTCTCACAGGAGTGAAGTAGTATCTCATTGTTGTCTTTGTTTGCATTTCTCTGACAATCAATGACTTGGAGCATTTTTTCATATGTCTAGGACTATTTTTTTTTTTTTTATCACCTGAAGAAAAAGAGAATAAGACTAGGAAGTCTTTTAAGAGTCTATGAAGTTGGGGCCAGGTGGTAGCATACCTTGTAGAGTGCATGCGTTATAATGCACAAGGACTCAGGTCCCTACATGCAGTGGGAAAGCTTCATGGGCAGTGAAGCAGTGCTACAGGTGTCCCTTTTCCCCTCTCCCTCTGTATCTCCCCCTTCCTTGTCATTTTTTCTATCTCTATCCAATGCATAAATATTTTTAAAATTCTAGTTAAAAGCAAACAACAGCAACAAAAACCCCACACAGACTACAATTTAATAGTAATGTTGCAAGTCAATTACTACAACTTGATTCAGAAAGTTTGCTTCTAAAAATTATCTCACAAATATACTGACACATATAAGAAAAGACATGTATATTTGAATAAGGATGTTCACTAAAAGTATTTGTATTAGTAAAATGTCTGTGAAAAAAACAACTGTTAGCTAGAAAGCTAAAGGAATTATAGCATATTTATATAGTGGAAAATTATGAAATCATTTAATATACTGAAGAATTTGGCTTTAAAAGTGGAAGGGAAGAGAGTCGGGTGGTAACGCAGTAGGTTAAGCGCAGGTGGTGCAAAGCACAAGGACCGCCGTAAGAATCCTGGTTCGAACAACCAGTGGCACAGCTATTTACAAGATACTGGGTACTATACAGCAAACCCTAACAAAAGGACTTTTCAAAGTTAACCCAATTACCAAATAATGTGATGATAACATTAACTATCCATTGTCTTTTTGAACCCTAAGACAGCAGGAACCTCACATCTCCACTAGAGAGCCTATATTTCTCCCATTCCTGGAACCTTAGGATAGGGCCCACTTTCCCGCATGCCTCTCCCAATCCATATCAAATAATTTTGCATCAGCCAATCGCAACCTAATCAACGCAACGACTGCCACCTCAACATGCTTTAGCTCAGACTGTGTCCAAAACCATCAGGTGTGGAATGACAAGCCTTCAGCTTTATTACTTGGGTGAGACCTTTCCTTTCATAGTATTCTCTAATTCCATCCCAGGTGGACCACTTTCTAACAAAGTCCCAAACCCTAGATATACACCAGGTTCTGTGAGAGAGGGCATATGTTCACACGTATCCATAAACAAGTGCAAAATATATACCTGAAAGCAGAAGTCCACTAGAGTCTGCAGTGAGTACCCACCCCCACCCCAACACTTCCTCTCCACTATTCCAACCTTTGGGTCCATGATTGCTCAACAATTTGTTTGGCTTTGTATGTTAACTCTCTTTTCAGCCACCAGGTTCCAGATGCCATCAGGATGCTGGCCAGGCTTCCCTGGACTGAAGACTCCATCAATGTGTCCTGGAGCTCGCTTCCCCACAGACCCACCCTACTAGGGAAAGAGAGAGGTAGACTGGGAGTATGGACCGACCAGTCAATGCCCATGTTCAGAGGGGAAGCAATTACAGAAGCCAGACCTTCCACCTTCTGCAACACATGACCCTGGGTCCATGCTCCCAGAGGGATAGAGAATGGGAAAGCTATCAGGGAAGGGGATGGATATGGAGATTGGGTGGTAGGAATTGTGTGGAGTTGTATCCCTCCTACCCTATGGTTTTGTTAATTTATCCTTTCTTAAATACAAAGTTAAAAAAAAAAGAATCCTGGTTCAATCCCCCAGCTCCCCACCTGCAGGGGTGTAGCTTCACAAACAATGAAGCAGGTCTGCAGGTCAGGTGTCTTTCTCTCCCCCTCTGTCTTCCCCTCCTCTCTCCATTTCTCTCTGTCTTATCCAACAACAACGACATCAATAATAACTACAACAATAAAACAAGGGCAACAAAAGGAAATAAGTATTTTTAAAAAGTGGCAGGGAGATATGTATGTATATTTACACATTCTTATTTATTCAAGAAATATATTTCTGGGGCAAGGATAGATACCACAATTATACCATAATTATAATTATGCAAAGAGACTCTCATGCCTGAGGCTCCAAAGTTCCAGGTTCAATCCCCCGCACCACCATAAGCCAGAACTGAGCAGAGCTCTGGTAAGAAAAAAAAAGGAAAATAAATATTTTTCTGAATCCACAAGAAACTGGCAGTGGTTTGTGCTTCTAGAGTAGGAACTAGCAACTTCAGGTAGAAAAATGATCTAATTTTTCTTGGGAAATACTTTTTCAATGTCTGCTTTAACCATGTATAATTTTATTATAGAAAAAAATCATGATTTTATTTTTAAGTATTTTCTTTGCAATAACTACTCTCAGATATTTTATTTATCAAACATGTGTCTCTTGTGACAAAAGATTACTTTATGCAAATATTTTTCAAATTACCTTGAAAAGTCTAGGGAAAACATCTGCTGGCTGTCCACGAATCACAAATAGACGAGAATTTAATTTTCGTAGATTTGCATCAAGGTCTTCAAGACACTGAAGCAAAAATCTAGAAGTAAGAAAGAAACTATTAAAAATCTTTAAAATTTCTACTTAGGAAAGGGAGATAGTAACAGTAATGCACCAGGCTTGCATGCCTGTTTGCCAAAGGTCCTAGATTCCATCCCCAGCACCATATGCTAGAACTGAGTATCCCTCTCTTTGATGAAAATAGTCTTTATGAAAACTTGATATTTAGAAGCTATAACATATTGTGAAATTTTAATTTAAAGTTGAAATGCCAACTCCATCATCTTATTATCTCTTTTAGTTACATTTATTAACATGTAAATTACTATTTCTAGGAATACTTATGTTTATTTATTTATGTGGCACTGGGCTTCATGAATGCATGTGATTCCACTGCTCTTAGGCTGATTACTTTTTTCTTTAACTTTATTACAGAAAGTGACACAGAAAGAGAAGAGAAATCAGGCTACTAGAGTTTTCCCAAGTACCATGGCACTGCTGAAACCCAGGTTATACATGTGCACACCCTCTTAGGTAAGCTACATTTTTTGACTCACACTTACGATTATTTTAAAGTACAGCACAAGTTTCTGAATATTTTAATAAGGTCTTAAGTCATTCTCAACAAATGAAAATAACTATTGTAAATATTTAATATATGAGAGTAAATTATAAAAAATTAATGTCATTCAGTTAATTTATCTGACTGCTTACCCTTGAGGAAGTAAGTTCTAGTTCAAATGTATGGCTGCTCGCCAGTAAAGCAGAAGCCATTTCATCATGAGAGAAAATGCTATTGGTTATGCAGAAGATTCTCATGTTTGAGGTTTTAAAGTCAAAGAAAATACTGAAAGAATAAAATTTACCTTCCAAGTACCTACTTACATTATATAGACATAAGAAAATACTAGAAGAATAATTACCAAATTATTAGTAATAGTTATGCTTAGGGAGTGGAAGTTTGCCATGAATTAAGAAAAAAAGAAACATACGCTTTTTTCTTTAATAAAAAAGGAATAAAACTGCTAATTAGTATCCATTCTTTCAAAGTAGAACAAAACAATCTGCTGTAAACTTAGTTTAATATATTTTCAACACATACTTCTATAGTATCAACTTTCACAGTATTCTACTACAAAAATGACCATAATTTAACAAGTCTAGCAACAAATTATCCTTCAGTCCTAAAAAGTTCCTAATTTCCTCATTTGCAAAACAGGTGGGGGGTGGGTAGTAATAGAATTTAGAACATTGTTTTGAAAATGAAATAAGATGTGAAGTTCTTAGAAAAGTACCTGGCTCATGGTGAACTCAAGTTATCTAATTTTAGTCAACTACCTCCTAGGCATTTCTCTGCTAGCTACACTAATTCTAGTCCTTGTTATCTTTTGCTGTTACTATTTACTGCAATGACTCAAAAACAGATATATCCTTCAACAGTCTCTCTCTGTTCTAATCTACTTTAATGGATTACACACTACCATATATTCCTAAGGCATACTTTTTCTCTCAAAGACTCATTCGTTCCCTATAAAATAAAGAACAGGGGGTAGGAGATGGCATATCTGGTTGACTGTACATATTACCAGAGAAAGGACCTCCAGTTCAAGCCCTTGGCCCCCACATGCAGAGGGAAGCTTCATGAGCACTGAAATGGTGCTACAGATCTCTCTTACTCTCTCTTTTTCTTTCTCTCCAGTTTCTCTCTGTCTTATCAAATAAGTTAAAAAAAAAAAAAAGGTAGGAAAATAAAGAAGGCATGAAGGAAAGGAGGAAGGAAGGGTGGGTGGGTCCCTGGGAGTAGTGGATTCATCATGCAGGCTCTGAGTCCCACTGATAACCCTGGTGACAAAACAAACTAAATAAATAATGATTTTGTTGGCAATAATTTAGGGTTTCAGGTTCACTTCTCACCACTCCCTTTTGCTTTCTTTTTTTTAAATTTATTTATTGGGGAATTAATGTTTTACATTGGACAGTAAATACAATAGTTTGTACATGCATAACATTTCTCAGTTTTCCATATAACAATACAACCCTCTCTTTTGCTATCAAACAAAATACTTTTCTTAATTCTTATCTCAAGTTCATATGGCATGAATCAGTCTTCCAACTAAAAGTAATTTCTCTGAACTGTCAAAGGACGTAATGCACCTTTAATCTAAAAGAAACTTTCAGATTGGAGGCTGGGTGGTGATTTACCTTGTTGAGTACATATATTATAATGTGCAAGGACTTGGGTTCAAGGCCCTGGTCCCCACCTGCAGGTGGTGAAGCAGTGCTACAGGTCTCTCTCTCTGTCTCCCTTCATCCCCTCTCAATTTCGGACTGTCTCTATCCAATAAATAAATAAAAATTTAAAAAAAGGAAACTTTCAGATTGTAGTTCAATTTATAGTGTGTGTGTTTGTGTAGGATGTATAAAATCTCCTCCTAATGAATTTCCAAGTATCTGTATTGTAGTGTTTACTATATATTTATTAACCTGTGTTTTGCTTTGCTTTCTACATTTCTAAGTAAATCTCACTGTGTGCCTTATATAATTTGTTGAAAATACTAGAAATATTCAAGCCCTTGGGTTCCACCTGCAAGGGGAAGCTTCATGAATGGTAAAGCAATGCTGAAGGTGTCTCTTTGCCTCTTTCCATCTCTCTCTCTCTCTCCTTCCCCTCTCAATTTCTTTCTGTCCTATCAAATAAAAGTAACAAAAAAGGGGAAAAAATGGCCTCTGAGGACAGTATATTCTCAGTGTTGGTGCAGGCACTAATCCCCAGCAATAGCCCTGGTAGCAAATAGATAAATAATATTAGAGGTATAATAAAATTTTCTAGTAGGGTTGTCTTATACAAATGTTGATAACACCGGAAATGGTATAAAGTCATCTAGTAGAATCACTAACACTAAAATCATTAAGCAGAAGTTTTAACTAATCTCCTTTGGGAATAATTTGTATTTTGAAATATGTATTTAGACATGTAAAAACTTGAGCATGGTGTAGTGCACCAAAGTCAAAGACTCTGGGGTGATGCGGGGAGAGTACAGGTCCAAAAAGGATTATAGAGGACCTAGTGGGGGTTGTACTGTTATGTGGAAAACTGATAAATGTTATGTATGTACAAACTACTGTATTTACTGTTGAATGTAAAACATTAATAGCCCAATAAAGAAATTAAAAAAAAATAATAAGTGGGCAGGGGAGATAGCTTAATGGTTATGCAAAGGGACTTCCGTGCCTGAGACCCCAAAGTGCCAGGTTCAATTCCCTGCACCATTAGTCAGAGCTGAGCAGTGCTCTGGTAAAAAATAAATAAATACACACACACACACACACACACACACACACACACACACACATTAACATAAAGGTCACCTCCTCCCACACTTGCTTATTCAGGTTCAGGGCCCCCCTAACCTGAAGTCCTTTCCCAACTCAGCTAAATTGGTCTTAGCCCTCAGACCTCTGCACCTAGCATCTGACATTCACTTGGCTCACCAGTGGGAGGAGGACATAGAATGAAGGAGAGACAAGAATACAGTTAGGGAGGCGGGCTGTAGCGCAGCCAGTTAAGAGCAGGTGGCGCAAAGCAAAGGACCAGCATAAGGATCCCGG
Source organism: Erinaceus europaeus (assembly GCF_950295315.1). Taxonomy (NCBI): domain Eukaryota; kingdom Metazoa; phylum Chordata; class Mammalia; order Eulipotyphla; family Erinaceidae; genus Erinaceus; species Erinaceus europaeus. The sequence continues at coordinate 45,700,463 of NC_080168.1, forward strand.
TTCGAGCCCCAGCTCCCCACCTGCAGGGGAGTTGCTTCACAAGCGGTGAAGCAGGTCTGTAGGTGTCTATCTTTCTCTCCCCCTCTCTGTCTTCCCCTCCTCTCTCCATATCTCTCTGTTCTATCCAACAATGACAACAATAATAACTACAAAAAAAAAAAAAAACAAGGACAACAAGAATACAGTTATACCCAGAAGGGGCATACAGAACCAGTTTCCTTTGGGGAAGCAACCGAATACCCACCTTTCCTGGCCTCCATCCTCTTGCTTGGAATCCTCCTGCCCTCACATACGTCCTCTGCCCTCTCTACTCTTCAATGACCATGCTCATTTTATGCTTGTCTCACTTTCCATTAAAAAATTAAAGAATAAAAAATAAAAACTTGAGCATGATAGCAAAATAAATGAATTGCATATATACAAAAAGTCATCTTCTCACAACTTCTATGAATGTGGCTTAGAATTTAAGTTTGAAGAAAAAATTTCCCAGTGACAAGGCATAGTAAGTATGAATCAACTGCATTCAAATACATCACCCTTCCTTGATAATATTATGAATAAACTTCCAATATCTCAGGTTGAAAGTATCAACTCATTGACAGGTGAAATCTTTTTTTCCTTAAAAGCTTTATGCATTAATGAGAGAGGCGAGGGGCAGGAAGAGAGAACACAGAACGAAAGCATCACTCTGGCATATGGTTAAGAGTTCAATGCCTTACCCACTGCACCACCACACAGGTCACAAGTGGAGTTTCTTTTTAGTGCTGAAGGAATAGCATTACATGAAAGCTTATACAATTTGTTGAAAATATTAGAAATTTAGGGTTCAAGCCCTTGGGTTCCACCAGCAGGGAGGACGCTTCATGAGTGAAGCTTTATATTTGTTATATAAAGTTTAACCTTTAATCCTTTACCCTAAACTGGTAAGAGTGAAAATTTTCAGAGTTCAATGTCACTGTGTTCTTGAGAACACATCAATTTCAACTTTGATCTATTGCAAATGCATGTATATTCGCGCAGGCTTCCATTATTGACTGAAAATTTAATATAGCACAAGGAAAATACACAGGTACATGTTTTATTTTGTTTACTTTAACCAGAGCACTGCTCGACTCTGTCTGATGGTGGTGCAGGGGATTGAACCTGGGACTCTGGAGCCTCAGCCATGAGTCTCTTTGCATAACCATTCTGCTATTTACCTCCCACCAGGTACATGCTTTACAGGGACGTATTTCAGACTGTCCCCAACTTGGTATTATATACTATTTTCTTGAAACTATACTCATATGAAGGTTCAGTTAATAGTGTGATTAATTATACATAATTTGGATTTTTAATAGGCCAAAGAGTAGTAAAACTTGTTATATTCCTTTGTATCTCTCACATAGATACACACATAGTTCTCAGGCTGTTTAATTACAATACTAATTACACCATTTCAAAAATATAGAGGTGTTAAGAGAATGTATTTCTTCACATTAAACATTATAAGCAGTTTTTCCTCTAGAGTTCACTACCTTCCTACTATTAGAAAAAAAAAATTGCAGGCAGTAAGTTTCTTTATACCATTTCCAATGATGATTTCAACATGAATCAACAGAAATAGTTTCTTTAAGTAGGTCATTGCTATAGCAACCAGTGGGTGGTTTAGTGTACATCCGTCACAATGACCTACTTTCCAGCCTGTGCTACAATAGTTTTATATAACTAGAATTTCTAGTTCTGTCTTTAAAATAGTTTTTAAAAAGGCAGTGGTAAGATAATATAAACCTTTTGCTGCTGAAAATAAGACATTATAAATTAGCATGTATGTATCAAACAAGAGTAAAACCATTTCATCTAGCACTTTAGTTTATAAAATATATCTTACCTGCTCAACAATGAAAACTATACTTAGAAAATCTACAGCAAAGCAATTCATTGCTGATTCTAGAGAACTGATTTATAGAAAAGGCATTAAGTCCACATGCAACTTAGTTATCGACCTGCATGAAGCAATAACAGTTAGGTTGAGTGTGAGTGTGTGTGTGTGAGTGTGTGTGTGAGTGTGTGTGTGAGTGTGTGTGTGTAACAAAATGAAGAGTTTTAGTCATCAACCAATGTCTGTGGTGTTTTATTTGAATTCTTTTTTTTTTTTTTTTTGCCTCCAGGGTAATTGCTGGGGTTTGGTGCCTACACCATGAATCCTCTGCTCCTGGAGGCCATTTTTTCCATTTTTGTTGCCTTTGTTGTTGCACTTGTTGTTGTTTTTTATTGTTATTATAGCTGTTGTTGTTGTTGTTGTTGGATAGGACAGAGAAAAACTGAGAGAGGAGGGTTATAGACACCTGCAGACCTGCTTCACCACTTGTGAAGAGACATCCCAAGGTGGCGAGCCAGGAGCTCAAACCAGGATCCTTACGCCAGTCCTTGCACCTTGCGCTACCGCCTGGCCCCTTAGAATTCTTTTTAAAAAATTATCATCTGGGTTATCAATGGTGCTCAGGAGTTGCCAGTGCAAATTCACTGCTCCCAGTGGCCATTTCTTTCCTTTTATTTTTATTTTATTTTTTTAAGTTTTTAAAAAATATTTATTTATTCACTTTTGTTGCCCTTATTGTTTTATTGTTGTAGTTATTATTGTTGTTATTGATGTCATCGTTGTTGGATAGGACAGAGAAATGGAGAGAGGAGGAGAAGACAGAGGGGGAGAGAAAGACACCTGCAGACCTGCTTTACTGCCTATGAAGTGACTCCCCTGCAGGTGGGGAGCCAGGGGCTCGAACCAGGATCCTTATGCCGTCCTTACGCTTTGTGCCACCTGCACTTAACCCGCTGTGCTACCATCCGACTCCCTCCTTTATTTTTATTTATTTATTTATTTATTGTTAGATAAGGCAGAGAGAAATTTAGAGGGAAGTGGGGAAATAGGGAGAGAGAAAGAGAAATACCTGCAGCATTGCTTCACCTCTGTGAAGCTTCTCCTTTGCAGGCAGGTAGCATGGCTTGATCCTAGGTCGTGCATGATAACGTGTGTGTTGCACCGGGTGTGCCACTTCCTCATTAGAAACGTTTTAGTTAGGAGCTGGGCACTGGAACACCTGGTTGAAGGCACATGTTACAGAGCACAAGGACCCAGGTTCATGTCCCTGGTCCCCAATTGCTAGGAGGAAGTTTTGTGAGTGGTGAAGTAAGGCTGCAGGTATCTTTCTCCTTCTCTCTCCTCCTTCCCTCTCAATTCCTGTCTATCTCCAAGAAACTAACTAATTAAAAAAAGAAAACTTTTAAATATTATAACAAATGTATTTAACCAAAATTTAAATAAAACCAGGGAGACGCACAGTGGTTTGCGCAACAGACTTTCCCACGTGAGGTTAGGAATTCCCAAGTTCAATTCCCATGACCAAAACAAGTCAGAACTGAACAGTGTTCTGGTTACAAAAATAAAATTTCTATTTTTTTAAACAAATTTTAGTGTTTTATCTAACTTAATTGGGTTGCATTGGATCGACGGGTTGCATTGGATTGACCTTCTAGTGGTGCATCCCATGAGTACCCATTCATTGGGGAAACTGACGATCCTTCCTAGTCGACTGAATCCACATGGATCCCAGTCACTTTCAAAGCCAGCAACAAGCAGCTCCTGACAGCTTTGCTGCTGACTGGCTACGGACGAAGGGCAAACGCTAGAAGAAGAATCTAACTTAATCATTATTCACATTGTCACAGTATTTGTGATATACATATTCCGTTACACTTAAGTGAATGGTTTAATGTTCATTATGATCAAAATGGGGGGTTTTAATAGTGTATGCATTATAGCAAAGTATCCCCCTTTCTCACTATTATTTCTTTCCCTCTCAATTTTTCTATCAAGATAAGAAAAGAAATTATTTGTTTTACTTATTCTAAGGTGCACACACCAGAATATGGCTCAGCTGTGATTTATGCTGGTGCTAGGAATTGAACCTAGGACTTCAGAGCTTCAGGCATAAAAGTCTTTTGCAGAACCAAATCTTCCTAGCACAGAAAAAAAATATTTAAAAAAGAAGAAAATGGCAGTGGGTTCATCATGCAGATGATAATTCTGGTGGCAAGAAAAAGGATTAAAGTAGAGGGGTTTGCGTTGGTGGTAGATGCTTATCAAAAGGAGGTAAAAACTGTTCCAAAGTCTCAATAACGTTTTACAGTCCTGTAAAGCATTATTTCCCCAACAAGGGCAACAAAAAGGAAATAAATAAATAAATAAATATTTTAAAAAGACATTATTTCCCCCAATAAAATGATTTTATAAAAAAAATCACACTAAGATCAAAAAGTAATTTAAAATTAAATTAGTTGAGACAGGGTGAGACAGACAGACACAGAGAGATACCCCAAATACCAAGGTCTCTCCAATATGGCAGGACAGGGCTCAAATCTGGGTTGCGTACATGGAAGAGCAGCCCACTATCAAAGCAAGCTATTTTGTTGGCCCAAAAATAAATACATAATTTTAAAATAAAGTATTGTGTCAGACTCTACTAGCTATACATAAATCAGTGTTACTTGTGCCTATGACACATCATTTTTTCTAACAAGCATTCTATAATGCTGTCTTCTAAATTTTGCAAATCATAGGCAATAAAACATATGTATACATATAATTTTAAAACATTAGTAAAATGTAGTAATGAAGAGATAAAAGGTACAATGATAGAAATAAAAAAAAACCATGTCTCTTTACAGAACATATGAAAATAAGCTATTAATACACAGAAAACAAGTACACAAAAATTAGAGTTAATAATAGGCTAAAAAAACTCAAATGACAACTTCTCGAATCAATTTACACTAATACAATCTAAGTAACTTATGCCTGTCTAATCTCAAAAAATCATACAAGTTATTTATAGCGTAGAACACTTATTATTTATCTAATTTTAGAAACCACTGTACTATGGTCCATGAGGCTAGGCCAAAAATCAAGTGTAACTTCAAGGCTTTAAGGGATTTACATACTACTAAATAAAACCTGTCCAACATGTGTTCAAAAGCATGCTGTCCTAGATCTATGATGATTTTCTGTACTCCAATAGACCTGATATTTATCATCAGAAAATGATTAGTTACAAGTCAATTAGATTTCAATAAAACTGAACAGACAATGAAATTTGCACTTGTGAGAAAAGGCAAATAATGCTGAATAACTGTGATTATTATTTTGATCTATGACTTAGTATGTCTAACTATTCAGGTGTTTCTTTTCTAACTCTTCTACCTTTTTTGACTCTTTGAACACACACACACTCATCATCTTTCTTTATTACTGTTTATTACATTAACACCAATTAACAAGACCAACATAAAGGACAATTACAGTCTACTCTCACTCATAAGCAAACCAAATCCAGCAATGTATGAAAACAGGAGTCAGTGAACTATATACAAAACTTGTAAAGTGTTTAAAAGAGAAATCAAACAAGTGAAACTAACCCAAAGTGTTATTCCACTACTTCTAAGTTGATAGAGACTCATCTAGTTTCACTCACACAGCAGGGCAATTTCACCACTTTCTGTCTGTCCCCTAAGATCCCCCCCCCCCCCGACACACACACTTGGACAGAAAGAGAGAGAGAGAGGGAGACACTATAACATTAGTCTGTGGTGCCAGAGCTCAACCTCGGGTAAGGTGCACAGCAAAGCAAGGTGCCTTACTTGGTAAAGTACCTCTCTAGACACCAGAGTTTACACTTCAGAGGTGTTTGAGAGTTAATTATTAATAATCTAGTGAAACTGAATCACTATATGAGGAATAGTCTTTCACTTATACAACTAACATTTGGGTATCTAACAAGGGACTCAAAAATTTTCTTGTTCTGGGAAGTTCCAAATTTATAAGATGTAATTTTTTGTTCCAGCCGCTGTGAAGAACAGTGGAGAACTCTCAGAAGGCTAGAAGTGGGCCTGTACCCTATGAGCCTGCAATGCCTCTTCTGGGAATATATCCTAAGGAACCAAACACACCCATCCAAAAATGATCGGTGTCCATAGCAGCACACTTTGTAATAGCCAAAATCTTGAAACAGCCTAGGTGTTTGAAAAACAATGTACTATATATACCACAGCTTTCTCAGCCACTCATCTGTTGTTGGGCACCTGGGTTGCTTCCAGGTTTTAGCTATTATGAATTGTGCTGCTATGAACATAGGAGTACACACCTCTTTTTGGTTGGCTGTTATGGAGTCCTTGGGGTATAACCCCAGGAGAGGAATTACTGGATCATATGGAAGGTCCATGTCTAGCCTTCTGAGAGTTTTCCAGACTGCTCTCCACAGAGGCTGTACCAATTTACATTCCCACCAGCAATGTAAAAGGGTTCCTCTGTCCCCACATCCTCTCCAGCATTTGTTGCTGCTGTCCTTTTTGATGTATGCCATTCTTACAGGAGTGAGGTGGTATCTTAGTGTTGTCTTAATTTGCATTTCACTGACAACCAGTGACCTACAGTTTTTCATATGTTTGTTAGCCTTTTGGATCTCCTCTGTAGTGAATGTTTTGTTCATATCCTCTGCCCATTTTTGGATGGGGTCATTTGTTTTTTTGCGGCTAAGTTTGCTGAGCTCTTTATATATTTTGGTGATTAGTTTCTTGTCTGATGTGTGGCATGTGAAGATCTTCTCCCATTCTGTGAGGGGTCTCTCTGTTTGTTTAATAGTTTCTTTGGATGTGCAGAAGCTTTTCAATTTGATGTAGTCCCATTGGTTTGTTTCTGCTTTAGTCTTCCTTGCAATTGGGTTTGATTCATCAAAGATGTCCTTGAGGTGTATGTGGGAAAGTGTTTTACCAATGTTTTCCTCTAAGTATTTGATTGTTTCTGGTCTGACATCTAGGTCTTTGATCCATTTGGAGTTGATTTTTGTTTCTGGTGAGATAAAGTGGTTCAATTTCATTCTTCTGCATGTTTCAACCCAATTTTCCCAGCACCATTTATTGAAGAGAGCCTCCTTTTTCCATTTAATCCTTTGGGCCCCCTTATCAAAGATTAGATACTATGCAGCTATCAAAAACAATGAACCCACCTTCTCTGACCCATCTTGGACTGAGCTAGAAGGAATTATGTTAAGTGAACTAAGTCAGAAAGATAAAGATGAGTATGGGATGATCCCACTCATCAACAGAAGCTAAGAAGATCTGAAAGGGAAACTAAAAGCAGGACCTGATCAAATTGTAAGTAGGGCACCAAAGTAAAAACCCAGTGGTGAGGGGTAGACATGCAGCTTCCTGGGCCAGTGGGGGGTGGGAGTGGGTGGGAGGGATGGGTCACAGTCCTTTGGTGGTGGGAATGGTGTTTATGTACACTCCTAGCAAAATGTAGACATATAAATCAGTAGTAAATTAATATGAGAGGGGGAAAATCGATTGTATGTCTCAAAGTTTCTCAAAAGACAAACTGAATCTTTTTAATATATAGGCTATGTATTTGATATGCGGACTCTCTCAAAAGCCTAGACCAAGTAGATTAGAAGCATCCAATAGCACAGCTATATACAAGATACTGGATACTGTACAACAAACCATAACAAAGGGACTTTTCAAAGTTAACCCAATTAACAAATAATGTGATGATAACATTAACTATCGATTGTCTTTTTGAACCCTAAGACAGCAGGAACCTCACATCTCCACTACAGAGCCCCTACTTCCCCCAGTCCTGGAACCCTTGGATAGGGCCCACTTTCCCGTATGCATCTCCCAATCCAAACCAAATAATATTGCATCCGCCGATCACAACCTAACCAACGCAACAATTGCCACCTCAACATGCTTCACCTCAGACTGTATCCAGAGACTTCACGTGTGGAATGACAACCCTTCAGCTTCATTACTCGGGTGAGACCTTTCCTTTTATAGTACACTCTAATTTCATCTCAGGTAGTTCACTTTCTAACAAAGTCCCATAACCTAGATATACACCAGTTTCTGTGAGAGAGAGCTTATGTGCACACGTATCCATAAACTACTGCAAAATATATACCTGAAAGCAGGAGTACACTAGAGTTTGCAATGAGTACCTCCCTAACGCTTCCTCTCCACTATTCCAAGCTTGGGATCCATGATTGCTCAACAAATTGTTTGGCTTCATATGTTAACTCTCTTTTCAATCACCAGGTTCCAGATGCCACCAGGATGCTGGCCAGGCTTCCCTGGATTGAAGACCCCACCAATGTGTCCTGGAGCTCAGCTTCCCCAGAGGCACACCTTACCAGGGAAAGAGAGAGGCAGACTGGGAGTATGGACCGACCAGTCAACGCCCATGTTCAGCGGGGAAGCAATTACAGAAGCCAGACCTTCTACCTTCTGCAACCCTCAACAACCCTGGGTCCATGCTCCCAGAGGGCTAGAGAATGGGAAAGCTATCATGGGAGGGGGTGGGTTATGGGGATTGGGTGGTGGGAATTGTGTGGAGTTGTACCCCTCCTACCCTATGTTTTTGTTCATTAATCCTTTCTTAATAAAAAATTAAAATAAAAAAAGAAAAACAATGTACTAACACTGTTGTTAGAGGACATAAAAAAGACAATATTTGAGATACCTAAGGTTTTGTTTCTTAGTTCAATTTTATTTAACATTGATTATATAATATACAATTTTAGTACAGCTACATAGCTGTAAGACTCATCACACCCATGACCAAAGTCCCAATACCACTAAACCAAAAGACCCTTCTACCTATCCTTCCACTTCTCTCCAGATTTCTAAGGTTTCTGCAAAGATAAAACTAACCTGCTGGGAGTCAGGTGGTAGTGCAGAGGGTTAAACACAGGTAGTGCAAAGCACAAGGACTGGCATAAGGATCCATTCAAGCCCTCTGCTCCCCACCTGCAGGGGAGTCGCTTCACAGGCGGTGAAGCAGGTCTGCAGGTGTCTCTCTTTCTCTCCCCATCTCTGTCTTCCCCTCCTCTCTCCATTTCTCTCTGTCCTATCTAACAACGGCCACATCAATAACAACAACAATAAAAACTACAACAACAATAAAAAACAAGGGCAAAAAAAGGGAAAATAAAGTTTTTTTTTAAAAAAGAAAACTAGCCTGCTTCTTTAAGTGTCTATCAGATCTTATTTTTACAGTAGGCTAAATTAGTCTATACTTGAAATACTGCATCTATTAACTTCTGAAGTAATAAGGCTATATAATGTAGGTCTCCCTAGCCCCAATCACATAAAGGTATCTGAAAGCTATAAATAGAATTATTACTCTTTTCAAAAAGTATTTTTATTTTAATGAGAGAGAAAAAGAAAAAGAGGGGGAGAGAGAAAGATACAGAGAGAGAGAGACCAGAGCACTGCTCAGCTGTGGCTGATGGTGGTGCTGGGGACTGAACCTGGGACTTCAGAGCCTCAGGTATTAAAAGTCCCTTTGCATAGCCCTTAAATCTGTCTCCCCAACCCAACTTTTATTATTTTATGTACAAGAAACTGTTTTGTTGTACCACTGGAGATGGACTGCAAATCATATTTAAAATCTACTTCTAGGCTTTAAATGGAACTAAATGAGATACTGGGTTTTCAGAAAAGATGCATTTTTGAAACAGAGAACACAGAAAAAAATGTCATAATTTTTCTGAAAACCCAGTATGTTCAATACATGTACAAAAGCAAATAAGAGAATTATATATACTTATTTTCTCATATTCCCGACAGAAAAATGTCTATCTTGTAATAATGACAGTTTTAGTCTAGACACAATTCAAGTTTTTCAGAGGCATTCAGTGACAGGTATGCGGATGAAGGACAGGGGAAGGAAGTCAAGTTGAAAACAAAAAAGACGACCAAATATAAAACAAGATTCCAAATCTAAATGGTTAGTGAAGATAGCTCACTTGGGTTTTGTTATGTATGTGACCTGGGATTGAGCCTCCATGGTACTGGGGGGAAGCTTCAGTGTTGTGATCTCTTCTCTGAAAAAACTGGTCTGTAAGGAGTCCGGTGGTAGTGCAGTGGGTTAAGCGCACATGGCACAAAGTGCAAGGACTGGTGTAAGGATCCCGGTTGGAGCCCCCGGATCCCCACCTGCAGGAGAGTCGCTTCACAGGCGGTGAAGCAGGTCTGCAGGTGTCTATCTTTCTCTTCCCCTCCTCTCTCCATTTCTCTCTGTCCTATCCAACAATGACTACAATAAAAGAAGGGCAACAAAAGGTAATAAATAAATATTTAAAAAAGAAAGAAAGAAAAAAATTGGTCTGGAGAAGTGAAGCCCCAGCAACACAAACAAACCAAACAAGAAAAAGAACCCTTGGTTCTTGGTTTCTAAAGATTCTTCCCTGATTTGAAGAACCAGGCTGCTTCTAAGGCTGCATTAGAAAAATATAAGATGAGCTGGTATATCTTGTGATGCCAGAACATAAGTCAAGAGGTTGGGTCAACATTCTCAACCACTCGAGGAAGACAGGTCCTGAAATGAATGGTCTAGAATGTTCCTATGACCATGGAATGTGAGCCCAGACTGACAGGGTTGCAGAAGTTACATGGGCTCCTGTGCTGAAAATAAACAGACATGGACCCTAGGTCAATGGGGTTTACAGTTAACGGTATTTATATACTTTTCCCATATTTGGGAGGTACTCCCTGCCCTAATCCAGAGTCCTATTCCCAACTCTGACACTATCTTCCCAGAGAACACTTTTAGCCCATCTACATGTTATCTGTGGGGCTCAGGCAAAATTTAGTAAAGTCTCATTCTTCTGCACATTTCAACCCAATTTCCCCAGCACCATTTATTGAAGATACTCCCCTTTCATCATTTAATAGTTTGGGCCCCCTTATCAAAAATTAGATGTCCATAGGTGTGGGGGTTTATTTCTGTGCTTTCAATTCTGTTCCACTGATCTGTGTATCTATTTTTTTTTCCCCTCCAGGATTATTGTTGGGCTCAGTGCCTGCACCATGAATCCACCGCTCCTGGAGGTCATTTTATTTTCCCCCTTTTTGTTGCCCTTGTTGTTGTAGCCTCGTTGTGGTTATTATTATTGCCACTGTTGATGTTGATGTTGTTCGTTATTCGACAGGACAGAGAGAAATGGAGAGAGGAGGGGAAGACAGAGAGGGGGAGAGAGAGATAAGACACCTGCAGACCTGCTCCACCGCCTGTGAAGCGACTCCCCTGCAGGTGGGGAGCCGGGGCCTCGAACCGGGATCCTTACGCCAGTCCCTGCGCTTTGTGCCACATGCACTTAACCCACTGCGCCACCGCCCAACCCCCCTGTGTATTTATTTTTATTCCAGTAACAGGCAGTTTTGATTACAATGGGCTAATAATATAGTTTGATATCTTGGAGCGTGATGTCTCCATTTCTGTTTCTTTTTTCTCAAGATTGCTTTGGGAACTCTAGGTGTTTTCTGGTTCCAATATAATGACTCATGGTTTTCTGTATACAAGTCTTTCACTTCCTTGGTTAGGTTTACTCCTAGATTTTATTGATTTTGTTGCTATAGTGAAGGGGAGTGATTTCTGGATATCTCCTTCTGATTTACAGATTAACCATGGTTAACCATGGGATTTTAAAAGAAAATCAAGTTCCCAAATAACTTGGTTATAATAATAACTATCTATTGCCTTCTTAAACTCTAAGACAGCAAAGAAACTTCCCCATTCTCTATAAACCCATATTTCTCCCAGTCATGGAACCTCTGGGGCTTTGCTCATTTTCTTTCATGCTTCCCTTGATCCATACCATCTGATACTGAACCTGCTGATCTTAATCAACACAGCCAGTGCTACCTTGACATGTTTCACTTCAGACTGTCCAGAGACACCAGGTCTGTGATGTCAACCCTCCAGCTCCAATACTCTGGTGAGACTTTTCCTAGCTCATAGGACTCTAGTTCCATTTTGGGTGGTGTGCTTCTTAACAAAGCCACAGAACCTAGATACAGACCATGGTCCATGAGATAGGGCACATATGCACATGTATCCATAAGTTAGGGAAAATATATACTTTAATGTAAAAGTGTACAGTAGGCTACAGTGACTCAGTAAGTCCAGCAAGTAGAAAGACCTAAAAAGACACCATAAGGTGTCCCACAATCTTGTCAATAATTATTAAATCACTAATAAAATTAAAAAGAAAAGAAAAGGGGGGGAATTATACAAATGTAGATAGATAGTTGTAGAGACGATAGTTATCCCTTGTCTGCAACCTTAGGAGAACTGCTATGGCTTGCAATGAAGGGATTGGGGATTCAGAACTCTAGTGGTGGGAATGGTATGGAATTATACTCCTGTTGACATGTAATTTTGTAAATCAATATTAAATCACTAATAAAATTAATAATAATAAAAAAACAAGATGTGTGCATATGGCAAAATAGGATGGGAGAACCAGAGAGCTCACCAGGTAGGGTGAAAACTGGTTTAAGCCCTGGCATCAAAAGTTCAGGTGCTATATGTCTCTACCTGTCTGTGAATGAAGAACAGTCCTGGAGTGGTGAAATCATGTATGTTAACAATTTTAGGATAATAAGCACAGACAGAAGAAAAATAGAACTGCAGAAAGAAAATACTCACAGAGGTTAAGTGAAAAGGGTTGAAATTAAGATGAAGAAGAGATTCAGGGAGAACAAAAACAAAAAGAAATGTGTGTTAAAATAGGAAGAAAGAAACAGAAAGAGAAAAGAAGAAAAACTGGAAAAATGGGAAAAAATAAGTGAAACTAAGGTACAGACTAAGTAGAAAGGCAGGAAGAAAAGGGAAAAGGCAAGGAGAGATAGTAGAGAATAAGAAAGCACAAGTTTTTTGTAAGGGCCAAAAATGGACAAACCAGTCAACTTAAAAAAAAAATCATTTGAGCTAGAGAGATAGTTCAGCTTCTATCTATCTAATTAATTTAAAATTAGAAAATAGCTTTATTGGGGTGTTAATAGTTACAGTACAGTTGGGTACATGGGTAAAATTTCTCAACTAACTTAGGTCCTTTTTCACCATCATGCACCAGGACCTCATAGCCCTCTTGCCCCCATCCTTCCTCCTTCCCCATAGTCCTTTGCTTTGATGCAATACACCAAACCCAGCCCAAATTTTATTTTAGTGTTTTCCTTTTCTGTTTTTATTTAAGTTCTGCCTATGAGTGAGAGTATTTGTCTTTCTCTTTTTGGCTTATTTCACTTAACATTATTTTTCAAGCTCCATTCAAAATGAGGTGAAAGAGAAGAATTTCATCATTTTTAACATACCACAACTTCCTTAACCATTCACCTGTCTCAGTCGATTTTTATTAAGAACAAACTTACCAACCTTAGAAAAGACAGATGTCAGGCTTAGGAAAAAACTAGTATAGTCATGGGTCCTATGGAATATAACTAACACAGGCCTACTAGCTATCTCCAAAACGAAGACCCCAAATCTTCATCTGCAATATTCCAGCCTTAAGGTTCATGATTAGTGAACAATTTGTTTGGCTTTATATGCTAACTTTTTTTTCAGTCACCAGGTTCCAGATGCTACCATGATGGCAATTGGACTTCCCTGGACAAGATGACCCCACCAATATGTCCTGGAGCTCCGCTTCCCCAGAGCCTTGCCTATTAGGGAAAGAGAAACAGGCTGGGAGTATGGATCAACCTGCCAATGCCCATGCTCAGTGGGGAAGCAATTACAGAAGCCAGACCTTCCACCTTCTGCACCCCATAATGACCCTGGGTCCATACTCCCAAAAGGATAAAGAATAATAAAGCTATCAGGGGAGGGGATGGGATATGGAGTTTTGGTGGTGGGAATTGTGTGGAGCTGTACCCCTTTTATCCTATGGTTTTTGTCAGTGTTTTCTTTATATAAATAAAAATAAAAATAAATAAGTAAAAAAGAAAGGACAGATGGATGTCTGTCCCAGTGTACTCAAGTGAGGAAAAGTAAGGGAAGGGGTATGAAAGTAAGGTGAAGACAGAATAACAGAAAGAGGAAGGGGATCGGGCGGTGGCACAGTGGGTTAAGCGCATGTGGCGTAAAGTGCAGGGACCGGTGTAAGGATCCCGGTTCGAGCCCCCGGCTCCCCACCTGCAGGGGAGTCGCTTCACAGGCGGTGGAGCAGGTCTGCAGGTGTCTATCTTTCTCTCCCCCTCTCTGTCTTCCCCTCCTCTCTCCATTTCTCTCTGTCCTAACCAACAAGGAATAACATCAACAATGGCAATGATGATGACCACCATGAGGCTACAACAAGGGCAACAAACAACAAGGGCAACAAAAAGGGGGGAAAAATGGCCTCCAGGAGCGGTGGATTCATGGTGCAGGCACCGAGCCCAGCAATAACCCTGGAGGGGAAAAAAAAAAAAGAGGAAGAGCTGGGAGACAACATAATGGTTATGCAAATGACACTTGGCTCCTAAGGTTCTGAGCTCTAAGGTTCAATCCCCAGCACCTCCATAAACCAAGGTTGAGCAGTGCTCTGGTTTAATAAAAAATGAAAAGAAATAAAATAAAATGAAGAGGAAGAAGATAGGCAACAGATTAATGTGAGAGTAAAAAAGTCATATTTATGTCTATATATGAACTTCTGCTAACTTTATGGTATTTTATATATTTTTTCTTTATTGGGGAATTAATGTTTTAGAGTCAACAGTAAAATACAGTAGTTTGTACATGTGTAACATTTCTCAGTTTTCCACATGACAATTCAACATCCTCTAAGTCCTCCTCTGACATCATGTTCCAGGACCTGAACCCTCCCCCACCCCAGACATTTTTACTTTGGTGTAGTGTACACACACACACACACACACACACACACACACACACACACACTCATATATATTTTTAACCAATGACTAGTAAAATGCAGAAAAGAATAGCTGAAGTGCTTTTATTCATTTCTTTAATCAGTATGTGGAAATTTCCTGGAGATACAAAATTCATTCCCATCTTTAAGGCCTACCATATTTAATGAAAAAGGGTGTAAGATAAACTATTAAATTACTTTTGGGGAGTCGGGCGGTAGCACAGCGGGTTAAGCGCACATGGTGCAAAGTGCAAGGACCAGCTAAGGATCCCGGTTTGAGCCCCCGGCTCCCCACCTGCAGGGGAGTCGCTTCACAGGCGGTGAAGCAGGTCTGCAGGTGTCTGTCTTTCTCTCCCCCTCTGTCTTCCCCATCTCTCTCCATTTCTCTCTGTCCTATCCAACAACAACAACATCAATAACAACAACAATAATAACTACAACAACAATAAAAAAACAAGGACAACAAAAAGGAAAATAGATAAATATTTTAAAAAATGTTAAAAAATTACTTTAAAGAACTATAATAAAAAGATTATGGCACTGAGGAAATAGGAATGAAATATATTAACAGAGGGTCATAAAATTACACAATGATGCTCAATATGGGCCTTTTATTATCATAGCATTTAAGTTAGTGAGAGTAGTATAACATGACCTTAAGAGAAGTATCCAATATCTTCTGGAATTGAATTACACTAGTCTAAGTGTACGTAATTTATTCTGCCCTTATTTCAAAAATCTTATAGAAGTATCTGTCATCTAGGCCTTCTATTAATCTCTATTTTTAGAAACCACTGTTGTATAACCTCAAAAGTACAGACAGAACCAGATAGGAGATCTACCTGGGGACTCTACGGCATTTAAATAAAATTAAATGTAATCTGTTAAACATTTGCAAAAGCATAAATCAGAGAACTATAAATAACGGGTTTCTATAGTTAGTCACATTTTTTCTAGAAAGAATTTATCCAAAAGTGATGAAAATTAATCTAATTTGTTTTTTATACATTTAGTGCAGGTCTGTCAAAGGTTTTATTCCAACCTAATAAGATAAAAATACACCCCCAAAAGGTCTCAAAGTCACAAAAGCCATAATACTATAACGTAGTTTAACTTTCTAACTCCCTCCCCAAGTAAAAGTACCTACTCACCATAATATCAATACAATAAAATTATTTACTTATTTGATGTATTTATTGAGAACACACTGTATAATGAGGAAGCTGTACTGAATGTAAGAGATCTATTTGTAACTCATTTTAAGAAGACATTTCTAACGTATATATACAAGTGACCAAGAGATGGAAACAGAATAATAGAAGAAGCAATCATTCAGGTGGTGATAATAAAACAAGGTTAAGAAGGAATATAGGTCTTAAGAAATAAAATAATAGAAATTGCTATTTCATATGAGATTGCTAGAAAATCTTCTGTGGTATAAGAACATTTGTCTAGAGACTTGAAGGAAAGTGGAAAAGCAAGTCAAGTTGGTATAAAAACATTCTGTGCAGATGAAACAGCATATGAGTAGTCAAAATGAAAAAAAAATGCAAGGCATTTAAAAGCAATACTCAAGGGAGTCGGGTGGTAGCACAAGCGGGTTAAGCGCACGTGGCACAAAGTGCAAGGACCGGCGTAAGGATCCTGGTTCCAGCCCCTGGCTCCCCACCTGCAGAGGAGTCCCTTCACAAGCGGTGAAGCAGGTCGGCTGGTATCTCTCTTTCTCTCCCCTTCTCTATCTTCCCCTCCCCTCTCCATGTTTCTCTGTCCTATCCAACAATGACAACAACAAGAATAACTATAACCATAAAACAACAAGGGCAACTAAAGGGAATAAATATTTTAAAAAGACTTTTATTATTATTATTATTTTGCCTCCAGGGTTATTGCTGGAGCTCAGTTCCTGCACCAGCTATTAAGAATGAGGAATTCACAAAGGAGATGATATTGTGTCCTTTGGGATAAAATGGATGGATCTGAAGGTGATTATACCTAGCAAAATAAATAAAGAGATGAAAGACAACTACTAGACGGTTTCACTCATATATGGAATCCAGATTCACATGAACTTGCAAAAAGAAAAAAAAAAAGAAGAGAACAATATCCAGAACAAACAGAAGTAGCAGCAAACTGTTTCTAAGGCTTGTGAGAATTATTGTGGTTTTCCTTCTTTCTTTTTTTTTTTTATTTACCCAAACAAGTTTATTAGAGAAATAACTGTCTATAAGATAATTGTTGACATATAAGTAGAGTTTTTCTTTTTTTTTTGCCTCCAGGGTTATCACTGGGTCTCAGTGTACCGTACCACGAAATCTACTACTCCTGGTGGTCATTTCTTTCATTTTGTTGTTGTTGTGGTGATGGTTTTCTTTGGGAGGTGAGAGAGTGAAGATACAGATACAGGCTTTCTTTGGTGGTAGGTGTGGTGTGGAACTATAGCTTATAATCTTACAATCTTGTAACATAGTATTAATAACAACAAAAAAGAGTAATGAATTCACCTTCTTCACCTCATTTGGATGAAGCTTAAAGGAATCATGTTAAGTAAGATAACCCAGAAAGAGAAGGATGGATATGGGATGATCATATTCTGATCATCACTCTACATGGGAGCACCATGTAGACTGATGTGTCTCTTTTTCTATCTATGCATCATATTCACTCATAGACAGAAACTGAGAAATAAGAAGAGAAATGGGAAACACAAAGCAGAACTTGGACTGGGTTTGGTGTATTGCACCAAAGTTAAGGACTCTGGGTTGGTGAGTGGGTTTGTGGGGCTTTCAGGTCCTGGTGCATAATGGTAAAGTAGGACCTAGGCTGGGAGTGAGAGTATTTTGCAGAAAACTCAGAAATTTTACATATGTAGCAACAACTATATTTACTGTAAACCATTAATCCGCCTAATAAAAAAAATTAAAAATGAGATTAAGTTAGAACCTTATGACGTTCCATTTTATGCTGTGTACCTCATAAACTACTATAAAGATGTTGCCTTATACTTCAAGATGTATTACTAAGGGACTGACATTGTGATTATGAAGTCTAGTAAGTTAAAGGGAAGGAAAAGCAGAACCAGAGTAATCTAAAACTGCTTTATTTTAGATGGTAGCTTAAACCAAATAAATGAGGACATCTGAAACAGGATCAAAGCTTGGATATATTTTGAAGCAGAACCCACATAATTTTACTAATGTGTTGAAGTAAAGAAAAAATATACAAAGAAGCAAACATTTTTTTTTTTTTTAATTTTAAAAGAATAAGAAACAGATGGGAAAGAACAAAGAACAAAAGAAAAGGGCCTGGGTAGTAGCACACCAGGTTAAGGGCACATAGTATAAAGCCCAAGGACTAGTGCAATGATCCCGGTTTGAGCCCCTGGCTCCACACCTGCAGGGGAGTCTCTTCGCAAACAGTGAAGCAGGTCTGCAGGCGTCTTTTTCTCCCCCTGTCTGTCTTCCCCTCCTTTCAAAATTTCTCTCTGTCCTATCCAACAATAGCAGCAGCAACAACAGTAACAGTAACAACAGCAGTGGAAAAAAATATGGCCACCAGGAGCAGTGGTTACATAGTGTAGGCACCCAACCCCAGTGATAACCCTGGGGGAAAACAAAAAACAACAATGAAAGAAAGCTTCTCCATACAAAATATAACTGAGAGTAAGCTCACCTGGATAGGCATCTGCTTAGTCATGTATACAATCCAAGATCAAGCCCAGTTCCTACTGCAGTGAAAGAAGTTCCAGTGCTGTGGTATCTCTCTCTCTCTGATTCTATTTGAAAATGTCAGCTTGTAAGTGGAACACCCTAGCAAACACAAAAGTAAGAAAAAATTAAAAGAGTATAACTGAAATGAAGCCTAATGGCAGAATTAAAAAGGGAATTCACACAGTAGAAAGCTCATTTAGCAAATTTTAAAAAATGAAATACAGAAAGATAAAGATATGAGAAATATGGAGAAGAATACTTCATGTGCAAATGGAGTACAAAGGGATGAGGTTGGAGAAATATTGATATTGATGGGCCAGGAGAGAGCTCACCTGGTAGAATGCACATTTTACCATATGCAAGGACCTGAGATCAAGCTCT
Source organism: Erinaceus europaeus (assembly GCF_950295315.1). NCBI lineage: Eukaryota > Metazoa > Chordata > Mammalia > Eulipotyphla > Erinaceidae > Erinaceus > Erinaceus europaeus. The sequence goes on from NC_080168.1 coordinate 45,719,280, forward strand.
TAGCACTACATGGGAGCACCATAAAAGACAGATGTGTCTCTTTTCTATCTATGTATCTCCATATTCCTCTGTGTCATCTCCACCCCCCCCCCCACTTTAAAAACAAAGAAATGGCCAGTGGAGTGCTTTCTATATTCTGCTTCATAAAAACAAACAAACAAAAAACAATTATTCAAAGATGTTTGTTTTATGGTCTTCCATTGTAAAGTAATTTATTTATGATCAATTTCGTGTACTTATATAGTCATGTACCTCATAAGAATGTTTAGTCACTTCCTGGGTTATTAATTTTATTCCCTTTTGTTGCCCTTGTTGAGATCTTTAAATTTTAACTGGTTAATCCAGAAAATATTTAGTAGTCTTTAAAAAAAAATTTATTTTAACTTGCATTTTCAAAATAGTTAATATGGCTGAGCAAGTAATGGTTATTACTTTTTGGATAATCTTTTTTGTGAAATGTTTATTCAAATTCTTGTTCATTTGTGACTATACTTTTCTGATTTTCAGTTTTCATATATCCTATATACAATTCCCTTGTGCTTCAAATATATATACACACTTCTCATTGATTTACCTTTCTACTATCTTATTACCATTTCTGATGAATTTAAGTTTAATGAAATTCAACTTATTGATGCTTCTCTTATATTTTATGACTATGTTTGCACATATGTGCATTGGGGCAAGTAACTCGCTTAAGAAATCTCTGCCTTGGCTGGGAGTATGGATAGACCTATCAACGCCCATGTTCAGCAAGGAAGGAATTACAGAAGCCTGACCTTCCACCTTCTGCATCCCACAATGACCTTGGGTCTTTAATCCTCCCAGAGGGTTAAAGAATAGGAAAGCTAACAGGGGAGGGGATGGGATATGGAGTTCTGGTGGTGGGAACTGTGTGGAGTTGTATCCCTCTTATCCTATGGTTTTGTCAATGTTTCCTTTTTATAAATAAATAAATTTAAAAAAGATAAAACAAATAAAATATATTTAAAAAGGTAAAAAAAAAAAAAAGAAATCTCTGCCTTGGGAGTTTGGTGGGTTAAGTGCAGGTGGTGCAAAGCACAAGGACTGACATAAGTATCCTGGTTTGAGCCCCCAGCTCCCCACCTGCAAGGGAGTCACTTCACAAGCAGTGAAGCAGATCTGCAGGTGTCTATCTTTCTCTCCCCCTCTCTGTCCTCTCTCCTCTCTCCATTTCTCCCTGTCCTATCCAACAACAACAATATCAATAACATCAATAATAAACCAACAAGGGCAACAAAAGGGAATAAACAAATAAATTAACATTTAAAAAAAAAGAAAGCAATCTCTGCCTCAGGCAGATGGTAGTGCACCCGGTTGAGTGCACATGTTACAATACTAAAGGTGTGAGTATCCAGCACCTACCTGCAAGGAGAAAGCAGTGCTACAGGTATCTCTGTGTCTCTCTCCCTCTCTATCGTCCCTTCCTTCTTGATTTCTGGCTGTCTCTATCCAATAAATAATTAAAATAAAAACTTAAAAAAAATCTCTGCCTCCCCTAACTCATGGAGATTGTTACCATTTTATCTTTGAAAGGCAATATTGTGCATTACCTTTCATATCTGGGGCTCTATGCCAGCACTACAAATCCACTTCTCCTGGTGGCCATTTTTTTTTTTTTTTTTGTCCATTTTATTGGCTAGAACAGAGAAAAACTGAGAGGGGGAGGATAGCAAGGGAGAGAGAAAGACAGACACCTGCAGTCCTGATCCACTCCTTGTAAAGCAACCCTCTACAGGTGGAGAGTGGGGGCTCAAACCCGATCCCTCCATGGGTCCATGAGCTTCGTACTATTTGTGCTCAACCGCTCAGCCCTCTGAAATAACTCTTTAAGAACTCTTTAAAAGTATCTGAAATAATATAAACTAGTTATGGATCTCTGAATCTGAGTTTCTTGCTCCAACTCAAGCACTCAAGAGTGACTGGGTTAAGTGTACTCATGTTTACAATATAGTGAGGAAACAGTTATATAAGCCCAACAATGTGTTATTTATAAATAATATCATCCAATACTTAGTTATGTTTTTGTAGACGAGACTGAAAAAAACTAAAACTAGAAGAAACTGAAAATGGAATAAAGGGGAAAAAAATCAAATAGAATTACAAAGTAACAGCTACATAATTGTAAATAATAACCAGTATATGCCTAGCAGATAAAACACTACTGAATAGAAAATCAGCGTAAAGAGGCAAGGGTATACATTGAGCTTCAGAAAGAACTTTAATGAGTAAACAAAACATGTAAGCAAGTGGCCAGGTGGTGGTGCACCTGGTTAAGCACACATGTCACAATGTGCAAGGACCTGGGTTTGAATCCCCAGTCCCTGATCTGCAGGGGAAAAGCTTTGCAAATGGTGAAGCAGTGTTGTAGGTGTCTCTCTGTCTCTCTCCCATCTCTACCACCCCCTTCTCTCTCGATTTCTGGCTCTCTATTAAATAAAGTTAATAAAAAATTTTTAAAAAACCCATATAAGCAAGTTAAAAATGGAAAAGACTTGGAGACCTTAATAACTACAATCTCATTATGTGATCTCAATAGGGCTTGCCAGTTTACCTAGTCTTGTTCTATAAATAAATCAGTGAAGTGTAAATAATAAGAACGGCATAAATATTTTGGTATCATGGAAACCAAAGATAATCTGGGATCAAATGTAATCTGGATTAGTATTACTACTTCTAGATCCTATTCTCTTTTTTTAAAAAAAACACTTTTATTTATTTTTATTATTGGATAGAGACAGAGAGAAATTGAGAGGGGAAGGGGAGATAAAGAGGAAAGGAGACAGAGAGACACCTCTGTAGCCCTGCTTCACCATTCACAAAGCTTTCCCCCTGTAGGTGGAGACTAGGAGCTTGAACCTTTGTTCTCGATCACTGTGATGTGTTCATTTAAGTAGGTGCATCACCACCTGCTCCCCAATTCTTTTATTACTTGTCGCATTCTTGTAGCATAAAAGAACTGGTTTTAATAGTATAGGCATTTACAGTATCAAATACTTGCTTTATGTAAAATTTAAAATAAGTGTGTACATAATATCCATTTTACAAAACACATTACAAGTTTAAGAGACTATAAACTGTAGATAGGCTATACATTTACTGGGTTGTTGGAAAAGTTATGGCACGGTCTCATATAGAAAAAAATTAGAAAAATACATCATTGCTTTTCCAACAGCCCAACAATATGGGAAGAAATAAAATATATAATAGAATATCTTTTTGTGGAGGAATGCCAACTTAAATATGTACAAAGGAGATTAGAAGAAGGAAACAAGTAAGAAAACATGTATATATCAATGATGTGTCCTGAAGTAAGGATTAGTTTGATTCTATAAAAAAAGTAATAAAGAAATTTAAAAAAAAATTTTAAAAGAAGCTAGTGAGTCACACCATGGATTTATTATTATTATTATTATATAAAAATACCATTTTCCAGTTGATTCATCTGGCTATTGTGTGTACAGTTATACCTGAAAATAGCAACAATTTCAATCTTTTCCATTTTTATAACTCTTAGGTACCGTTAGTGTAATGACAGTAATAGTGATGTCAGCAAGCATTTGCCTCTTGTTCTCAAGCTTATAGAAATTTTTTGAAAATGGCCCACGAAGCATGATGCTAGCTTGTGAGCTGACTTTTTATAGAACTATACTAAAGAGCCAGTTTTCTATTTCTGATGGGAAAATGGGGAAATAGCGCAGCTCGTACTATGCAGGACTTATAAGTCTAAGGCTCGCAGCTAGATCCAGCACCATAAATTCTGGAGTGGAGCTTTGGCACTTTTCTCATGTGAAATTTTAGCTTACATGAAGGAAGTAAAATAACTATTTTAGATAGACTATGAAAATATGATTCTTCTTTAATCTACTAGTAGATATTTACATTAATGTTATATTAAATTATCCCGAAATTGTTACCCTTGAATTTTAAATATGCATGTAGAACATACTTTTTTTTTTATTGCAAGATTAATGGTTTACAGTCAACAGTAAAATACAATAGTTTGTACATGTGTAAAGAATATGCTTTCAAAATATACTTCTGTATTCAATTTGATATGTCTGTACATGTTTTTTTATTTCTTTATTGGGGAATTAATGTTTCACATTCTACACTAAATACAATAGTTTGTACGTGCATAACATTCCCCAGTTTCCCATATAACAATACAAGCCCCACTAGGTCCTCTGTCATCCTTCTTGGACCTGTATTCTCCCCATCCCCCTACCCCCCCCCCCCCCATCCCAGAATCTTTTACTTTGGTGGGATACGTCAATTCCATTTCAGGTTCTACTTGTGTTGGTCCATCCAAGATCGGTTGAAAACGGTGAAGTCGCCATTTTTTACAGCTGAGTAATAATATTCCATTGTGTATATATACCACAACTTCCTCAGCCACTCATCTGTTGTTGGACACTTGGGTTGCTTCCAGGTTTTGGCTATTACAAATTGTGCTGCTAAGAACATATGTGTACACAGATCTTTTTGGATGGATGTGTTGGGTTCCTTAGGATATATCCCCAGGAGAGGAATTGCAGGATCATAGGGTAGGTCCATTTCTAGCCTTCTGAGAGTTCTCTAGACTGTTCTCCACAGAGGTTAGACAAATTTACATTCCCACCAGCAGTGCAGGAGGGTTCCTTTGACCCCACACCCTCTCCAGCATTTGCTACTGTTACCTTTTCTGATCTATGACATTCTCACAGGAGTGAAGTGGTATCTCACTGTTGTCTTTATTTGCATTTCTCTGACAGTCAGAGACTTGGGCATTTTTTCATGTGTTTCTCGGCCTTTTGGATCTCTTCTGTGGTGAATATTCTGTCCAAGTCCTCCCCCCATTTTTGGATGGGGTTATTTGTTGTCTTGTTGTTGATTCTGGCAAGCTCTTTATATATGTTGGTTATTAAACTCTTATCTGATGTATGGCATGTAAAGATCTTCTCCCATTCTGTGAGGGGTCTCTTGGTTTGGGTAGTGGTTTCTTTTGCTGTGAAGAAGCTTTTTAATTTGATGTAGTCCCATAGGTTTATACTTGCCTTAGTCTTCTTTGTAATTGGATGCGTTTCATTGAAGATGTCTTTAAAAATTATGCGGAAAAGAGTTCTTCCAATATTTTCCTCTAAGTATCTGATAGTTTCTGGTCTAACATCCAAGTCCTAGATCCACTTGGAATTTACTTTTGTATTTGGTGAAATACAGTGGTTCAGTTTCATTCTTCTGCATGTTTCAACCTATTGTTTCCAACACCATTTGTTGAAGAGACTCTGCTTTCCCCATTGAATAGTCTGAGCCCCTTTGTCAAAGATTAGATGTCCATAGGTGTGGGGGAATATGTCTGTACATTTTAGTCCTAATATTACAGTGCAGTTTCCTTGTTTTAAAAATGAGCCAGAACAGTGGTTTTTCTACCACTGAAGTTACACTTCCTTTGAAGTTGAGTACCCTAAATATGAAATTATCCAGACCTGATACTTTTGTTGAAGGTACCTCTTTGACAAAATTATTATTTTTGTAAGAGTTGTGCTTTGGAAAGATCATTAAATTAGAAAAACACCTTCCAAGTCTGAGAAAGAGAAAATAATAATTATTATTATTGTGAGAAAGACGTTATAACAGCAATTATGTTGATTACTAAAGAATCTGGGCAGATAGCCTAGTAATTATGCATAAGACTTTCATTTGGGGGCTGAGTGATGGTTTCCCTGGTAGAACAAACATTACCATGCACAGGGACCCAGATACAAGCCGCCAGTATCCACCTGCAAGGAGGAAGCTTTCCAAGGGGGCAAGAAAGAAGTAATGCAGGACTGACACACTCTCTCCCTCTCTGTGTGTGTGTATATATATATATCTTCCCCCTTCCCTCGCAATTTCTGTCTCTATAAAAATTTTTTTAGGGGTCGGGTGGTGACAGACAACTTACAATACACAAGAACCCAGGGTCAAGCCTCTGGTTCCACCTGCAAGGGGAAAGCTTCAGAAGTGATGAAGCAGATCTGCAGGTGTCTCTGTCCCTTTCCCTCTGTATGTTCCCCTCCACTCTATATTTCTGTCTCTAATAAATAAATGACAAATAAAAATACTTATTATTATTATTATTATTAATTGGAGGTCAGAGACTTAGGTTTATTTAACGTTAACAGGTTACAGGCCAATTTCTTTTTAAAATTTTTTTATTTCTTTATTGGGGAATTAATGTTTTACATTCAACAGTAAATACAATAGTTTGTACATGCATAACATTCCCCAGTTTCCCATTTAACAATACAACCCCCACTATATCATTTATCATCCTTCATGGACCTGTATTCTCCCCACCGATCCACTCCCACCCCATTACATTTCAGGTTCTGCTTGTGCTTTTGTTTCTGATCTTGTTTTTCAACTTCTGCCTGAGAGTTGTATATTTATCCTTCTGTTTCTGACTTATTTCACATAACATGAATTTTTCAAGGTCCATCCAAGATCGGTTGAAAACGGTGAAGTCGCCATTTTTTACAGCTGAGTAGTATTCCATTGTGTATATATACCACAACTTCCTCAGCCACTCATCTGTTGTTGGACACTTGGGTTGCTTCCAGGTTTTGGCTATTACAAATTGTGCTGCCAAGAACATATGTGTACACAGATCTTTTTGGATGGATGTGTTGGGTTCCTTAGGATATATCCCCAGGAGAGGAATTGCAGGATCATAGGGTAGGTCCATTTCTAGCCTTCTGAGAGTTCTCCAGACTGTTCTCCACAGAGGTTAGACAAATTTACATTCCCACCAGCAGTGCAGGAGGGTTCTTTTGACCCCATACCCTCTCCAGCATTTGCTACTGTTACCTTTTCTGATCTATGACATTCTCACAGGAGTGAAGTGGTATCTCATTGTTGTCTTTATTTGCATTTCTCTGACAATCAGAGACTTGGAGCATTTTTTCATGTGTTTCTTGGCCTTTTGGATCTCTTCTGTGGTGAATATTCTGTCCAAGTCCTCCCCCCATTTTTGGATGGGGTTATTTGTTGTCTTGTTGTTGATTCTGGCAAGCTCTTTATATATGTTGGTATCAAATTCTTATCTGATGTATGGCATGCAAAGATCTCCCATTCTGTGAGGGGTCTCTTGGTTTGGGTAGTGGTTTCTTTTGCTGTGAAGAAGCTTTTTAATTTGATGTAGTCCCATAGGTTTATACTTGCCTTAGTCTTCTTTGTAATTGGATGTGTTTCATTGAAGATGTCTTTAAAATTTATGCGGAAAAGAGTTCTTCCAATATTTTCCTCTAAGTATCTGATAGTTTCTGGTCTAACATCCAAGTCCTTGATCCACTTGGAATTTACTTTTGTATTTGGTGAAATACAGTGATTCAGTTTCATTCTTCTGCATGTTTCAACCTATTGTTTCCAACACCATTTGTTGAAGAGACTCTGCTTTCCGCATTGAATAGTCTGGGCAACTTTGTCAAAGATTAGATGTCCATAGGTGTGGGGCCTCATTTCTTGGCTCTCATTTCTATTACACTGGTCAATGTGTCTATTCATGTTCCAGTACCAAGCAGTTTTGATGACAATGGCCCTATAATACAGTTTGAGATCTGGGAGTGTGATGCCTCCGGTTCTGTTCTTTTTTCTCAAGATTTTTTTTGGCAATTCTAGGTCTTTTCTGGTTCCAGATAAACATTTGTAGCATTTTTCTATTCTCCTAAAAAATGTGCTTGGGATCTTGATGGGGATAGAATTAAATTTGTAGATGGCTCTGGGTAATATATTCATTTTGATGATGTTAATTCTTCCAACCCATGAACATGGAATATCTTTCCACTTCTTTGTGTCTTTTTCAATTTCCCTGAGTAGCGACTCATAATTTCCAGTATACAAGTCTTTCACTTCTTTGGTTAGATTTACTCCGAGATATTTTATTGTTTTTGTTGCTATAGTAAAAGGAATTGATTTCTGGATTTCAATTTCTTCTTAGTGTTTACATAGAGGAATGCCACTGACTTTTGAATGTTAATTTTATAGCCTGACACCTTACTCTATTGCCTGATGATTTCCAAAAGCTTCTTGCTGGATTCCTTAGGTTTTTCCATGTATACTATCATGTCGTCTACAAATAAGGAGAGTTTGACTTCTTCTCTTCCAATCTGTATCCCTTTAATTCCTTGCTCCTGCCTGATTGCTATGGCAAGAACTTCCAACACTATGTTGAATAGTAATGGTGATAATGGGCAGCCCTGTGTAGTACCTGATCTGAGGGAAAATGCTTCCAGTTTTTCACCATTGAGTATGATGTTGGCTGTAGGTTTGCTATATATAGACTCCACTATCTTCAGGAATTTTCCATCTATTCCCATTTTTTTGTAGAGTTTTGATCATAAAGGGATGTTGTATTTTGTCAAAGGCTTTCTCTGCATCTATTGATATGACCATGTGGTTTCTGGTCTTGCTTTTGTTGATGTGGTGGATCATGTTGATTGATTTACGTATATTAAACCAACCTTGCATGCCTGGGATAAACCCCACTTGGTCATGATGAACAATCTTTTTAATTTACTGCTGTATCCGGTTGGCTAGAATTTTGTTCAATATTTTAGCATCTATGTTCATCAGAGATATAGGTCTTTAGTTTTCTTTTATGGTTGTGTCCCTGTCTGCTTTTGGTAACAGAGTGATGTTGGCTTCATAGAAGCTGGCAGGGAGTATTCCAGTGTCTTCAATCTTCTGGAAGACTTTTAAAAGTAGAGGTATTAGTTCCTCTTTGAAGGTTTTGTAGAATTCATTGTAAAACCATCTGGTCCAGGGCTTTTATTTTTGGGGAGATTTTTGATAACTGTTTCAATTTCATTAGCTGTAATGGGCCTGTTCATGTTATCCACTTCCTCTTGACTTAAGTTTTGGAAGTTGGTAGGTATCTAGGAAATCGTTCATTTCTTCCAGGTTCTCTAGCTTGGTGGCATATAGTTGTTCATAGAAGCCTCACACGATATGTTGAATTTCTGCAGTGTCTGTTGTGATATCTCCTCTTTCATTCACTATCCGATTTATTTGGGTCTTCTCCCTTTTTTGTTTTGTGAGTCTGGCTAAAGGTTTGTCGATTTTGTTTACTCTGTCAAAGAACCAACATTTACTTTCATTGATCTTTTGTATGGTTTTCTTATTCTCAATGTTATTTATTTCTGCCCTAACTTTAGTGATTTCTGTCCTTCTGGTTGTTTTAGCGTTTCTTTGTTCTTCTTCTTCTAGGTCTTTAAGTTGTGCAATCAGGCTGTTTATTAGTGCTTTTTCTTGTTTCCTAATGTGTGCTTGTATAGCTATGAACTTCCCTCTTAGTACTGCTTTAGCTGTGTCCCAAATATTTTGATAGCTTGTGTCTTCATTTTCATTGAACTCTCAAAACATTTTGATTTTTTCCTTTATTTCCTCTTTGACCCTGAAGTTGTTAAGAAGTGTACTCTTGAGCTTCCACATTTTGGGACTATTACGAATCTTTTGTTGATTGTTAAGTGTTAGTTTAATTCCACTGTGGTCTGAGAAGATGCTTGGGATGATTTCAATGCTCTTGAATTGGCTGATGCTGTCTTTGTGGCCTAACATATGGTTTATTCTTGAGAATGACCCATGTGGATTTGAGTAAAATGTGTACTCCAGTTTCTTGGGATGAATGACTCTGAAGATGTCCAATAGTTCTAGTTTATCTATCTCTTCATTTAGCTCCCTTATGTCTTTATTGATTTTCTGCCTGGATGATCTGTCAAGTTGAGACAGTAGGGTGTAGAAGTCCCCTACTATGATTGTGTTGCTGTTAATATATTGCTGTAGCTCTTTCAGTAGAAGTTTGATGTATTTACATGGCTTCTCATTGGGAGCATAGATGTTAATAATTGTTAAGTCCTCTTGATTGACTGATCCTCTGAGCATTAAGTAGTGTCCATTCCTATCTTTTTTAATCTTATTTATTTTAAAGTCTATGATGTCAGATATGAGAATAGCTGTTCCTGCTCTTTTTTTGTGGGCCACTGGCTTGTATGATAGTTTTCCATCCTTTCACTTTAAGTCTGTGTTTGTCTTGTTGAGTTAGGTGGGTTTCCTGTAGACAGCAAATTGTTGGGTTGTGTTTTCTGATCCATCTTCCTACTCTGTGTCCTTTAGTAGGTGAATTCAGGCCATTGACATTTATTGATATCAAAGATGGAAGATATTTTAATGCCATTCTTGTAGAGTTTTAGAGTGTTTTCATATATGTCCTATGTCTAATTGTTTATAGGAGACCTTTCAGAACTTCTTTCCGGGCAGGCTTGGTGATGGTTGCTTCCTTCAACTGTTGCTTGTCTGAGAAGGTTTTGATGCCTCCATCTAGTCTGAATTACTGTCTAGCAGGATATAGTATTCTTGGTTGAAAGCCTTTCTCATTGAGCACTCGATAGATATCTCGCCATTCTCTTCTGGCCTGTAGTGTTTGTGTGGAGAAGTCTGCTGCTAATCTTATGGGTTTTCCTCTGTAGGTGACTCTTTGTTTTTCTCTTGCAGCCTTCAGGATCCTTTCTTTATCCTTATTCCTTTCCATTCTAAGTATGATATGTCTTGGTGTCTTTAGGTCTGAGTTAATTCTGTTTGGGACCCTCTGGGCTTCTTGAATCTTTATGTCTTATGTTGTCTAGACTAGAGAAATTTTCAACTATTATGGCCTGGAAAATGCTTTCTTCCTCTCCTTCTCTTTCTTCCTCTGGTATGCCAATAATGTGTATATTGTTTCTTTTGAAGTCATCCCATAGGACTCTGCTGTTATTTTCAGCATCTATTAATCTCTTTTTGAGATCTCTTACTTCTTTTTTAGTTGTCTCTAATACATCCTCAATCTTGCTAATTCTGTCTTCAGCCTCATAGATTCTATTCTCTCTGCCCTCTACTGTTTTCTGGAGTTCATCTATTTTGTTTCCCTGTTCTGATACTGTTTTAGCTTGTTCAACTAGTTGCGATCTTAGCTCAGCAATTTCAGCTTTCAGCTCTCTAATAACCATGAGATAATTAGTATTTTCTTCCATAGTCTCATTTGTTGTTCCTGTATTTCTGATTAAAATTTTTTCTAATTTTTACTCACTCCTGTTATTATTTCCTTAGCTAATGTTTGGATGTTGAACTCGTTATTTTGTGCTTCACCCTCTGGAGGACTATTAGCTGGACTCTTGTCCTGGTTCGATTCTCCAATATTTCTTCTTGTTGTTTTAACCATTTTATATATTATGTTATGAGTTCCCTTTATCAGTACTTTTCAAATTATTGATCGTTATTGCCTGGATTGACTTGTGTCTAAGTAAGTTAATTAAAGGGTTCACAGTGGTGGAAGTTAACAGTTGTTTCAATAGTATTTTAATCCCTGAGCTGGAGCTCAGTGGTTTGAAAGCATCTTTTTTTTTTCTTCCCTGTAGGCTATGGAAGCCTGAGGGCTTTTAAACTTCTTCTTCTTCCTCCTCCTCCCCCTCTCCCTCCCCCTCCTCCTCCTCCTCCTCCTTCTTCTTGCGTTTGCCCTTCTTCCGTAGCCAGTCAACAACGTCAGGTTGAGCCTGATGTAAAGTTTCGAGACCTCCTTTGAATCTGGAGAGGTGGCAGTCGTTGACTATGTGGGTCATTGTCTGTAGCCGCAGGGGCAGTTCGGGTCGACTCTGGCTCCCGAGCGATGGAACATATCGCTTGCAGGGGTCTGTGATGAGGTGTTTGTTCTTTACCTCAGCTGACTGCCAACTCTGTTTCCAAGAGTCTGGAACAGAGAAGTTCAGTGTAGGTGTAGGGGACCAGATTGGGTGACGAGATGTCAAGCGTTGGACAGGGTGGGCGAAGATATCTGCGTATATTGGCAGGTCTGGTCGAGTGTCGACGTGGGAAATGAACTTAGATGATGCCGCATCCCGACGAATATCTGGCGGGGCGATGTTGCTAAGGACTGGCAGCCATGGAACCGGGGTGGAACGGATGGTTCCAGAAATTATCCTCATGGAGGAATATAATTTGGAATCGACCAAGTGGACATGGGGGCTATGGAACCATACTGGGGCACAGTATGCTGCAGTGGAATAGCATAATGCCAGGGATGATGATTGTAGTGTGGAAGCGCTCGCGCCCCATGAGGAGCTGGCCAGTCTTGCAATGATGTTATTCCTCGCGCCCACCTTTGCTGCAGTTTTTATGAGATGTTTGTGAAATGACAGAGTGCGATTGAGAGTAACGCCAAGATAGACTGGCTGGGCTTCATACCGGATTCTCGTATCGCCAAGCTGCACATTAAGCTCTCGCGAGGCCGAGGCATGGTGTAGATGGAAAACAGATGATACCGTTTTTGCAGTGCTAGGGATTAGTCGCCATTTTTTACAGTAATCAGATATCAGAGACATGTCTTTCGTGAGTGTTTCCTTGAGGATGTCAAACTTGGATGCCTGAGTTGCACAGCAGATGTCATCGGCGTAGATGAACTTCCTTGAAGAAGTTTCTGGGCGGTCATTGATGTAAATATTAAATAGCGTAGGAGCCAGAACAGAGCCTTGGGGGAAGCCACTTGAGACAAGTCTCCATCTGCTAGACTTGTCACTCAGATGCACCTGGAATCTTCTGTTTTGGAGAAGAAACGATATAGTGTTGGCCACCCATGGAGGCAGGCATCTTGAGATCTTGACTAGGAGACCATGGTGCCAGACGGTCTCATAGGCTGCTGTGAGATCAACAAAGACAGCACCCGTCTTTAAATTCTTCTGGAATCCATTTTCAATGTAAGTTGAGAGGGCCAGGGCTTGTTCGCAGGTAGTTCTTCCTGGGCGGACACCAGCTTGGGCGGGTGATAGGAATTTCTCTGTAAGAGGAGAAATACGTGACAGAAGCAGCCTCTCAAGGAGTTTGTAACACATGGAGAGGAGAGAAATTGGTCTATAGCTGGCGGCCAGGTTGGGTCTTTCTTTGGTTTCAAAACTGCTATTATCTTCGCACAACGCCAAATTTTGGGCATAGATTCAGATTCCAAGATGTGGGACAGGAATGAAGTGAGCCACTTCTTTGCCGCGGGGCCCAAGTTAAGAATGAGTTCTGGGGTGATGTTATCATAGCCAGCAGCTGTTCCCGGTTTAACCCTCTTCAAAGCGTCTTCCAGTTCAGACAGTGTAAAGGGAGAGAGTTTTGGAGATGGACAAGATAAACGGAAGTGGGATGACCACTCATGGGAAATTTCTCTTTTCCAGACTGGGTCGATCTTAGCATGTCCAACTTGTGTTAGGTGACTGGCCACTGAGTTTGGAGATACGGGAGGATGGGAGACGGGAGGGGGTTGGCTACCGGCACCCAGACTATGAAGAAGCTTCCAGGCCTTCCTACTTGAGTGGGTGAAGTTCAGACTTTTCAGAGTTGTTGCCAGCGGGCTTGGCGTGCTGCATCCAGGGAGGCAATGAGATGGTCAGCCACATCTGGGTCGCCCGACTCATCATACTGCTTTAGTAGTTGCTCGCATTTAAATATCAATAGGCTTCAGCTTAATCACTGACTCCTGACCAAGAGATAAAGCAGGGTGTGGCAGAGATAATCCAGTGGTTATGCAAAGAGACTTTCACAGCCCCTCAGCTATGCCACCGAGGTATAGGTCTTCTCCTGAGTTTCCTTGTTAGATCTCTGTCCCCTGGTGTCCCTCCCTGTCACTGCTCCAGATTCTGAGGGTAGTAGCAATGGAGACTCAGAGTTGTACTTGGTGAGTCTCTGGGGAGTCCTCTCCTCTCTTCAGCTGTCCCCTTGTTGGTGGAGCAGACTGGAGGTGGTGTCTCAACTGATAAACTGCTGGACTGTTAGCAGTCACTTAATCTCTCCTTAGGCTCCTCTCTCCTCTCTGTCACCAGCCACACGTGTTTATACTCACTGGTGATTTACTGGGTTCCTGTGGTCATTCTAGTCCTGTCTTGTTTCGGTCCCGGGTGGTGTCCATTGGTATTCCTAGTTGATCCGGGAGAGGAGAGGAGAGGAGAGGAGAGGAGAGGAGAGGAGAGGAGAGGAGAGGAGAGGAGAGGAGAGGAGAGGAGAGGAGAGGAGAGGAGAGGAGAGGAGAGGAGAGGAGAGGAGAGGAGAGGAGAGAAAGCAATCTGCTGCTGCTGCTCGTAGCTCCGCCTCCCACTGGCCAATTTCTATCAGACCTGCCTACATATTATTTTTTATAGACCATCACACACTTTAATGATGGTCTTCTTAGTCAATACCAAGCCACCCTATCATCTGGGGTCTAGTCAGGGAATCCTTGGATTCCCACACAAATATGATGAGCCTACACCTCTAATAGATCCCTCTCTCCACCATCACTTTCCTTAGGAACATCATTATAAGTACTCTTGTGGGCTTCTACAGAACCTTGCCCTCACTGTAGAGCAGCAATTGTAGGGACTGCTCCACTCTCCAAAGGAAGGTTGGGTCAACCTACACTGCCACTCAAGGAAGACTGATCCTGAAATGAGTGCAGCCTAGAGTGTTTCTAGCTGTGACCATAAACTGCAAAGTTTGACTGAAAAGGACTCAAAAGATTACACAGGCTCCGGACTAAATATAAATAGATATGATATGGACCCTCGGTCAGACTGATGGGGTTAACAGTTAATGATATTTATATACTTCCCTCATATTTGGGAGCTACTCTTTGCCCTAATCCAGCTTTCTAGTCCTATTCTGAATTCTGCCACCATTTTCCCAGACAATATTTTCAGTCCACCTGCATGTTAGCTATTGGGCCTGGGCAAAAATTACTAAAGTCATGGGCCATATAGAACGTATCTACAATAAATGGACTGCCTAGCTTCTTCTCACACGACCTTAATTTTGTTTGCTCTATTCCTACCTTTGGGTTCCTGTTTATTGAACAATTTACTTTATATCTTACTGCCTTACAGCCACCAAGTTGCAGATGCTACCATGACACCATCCAGACCTCCCTGGGCAGAAAACCTCTACAATGTGTCTCAGAACCTCACTTCTCCAGAGCCCTATCCCACTAGGGAAAGATGGAAACAGGCTAGGTATAGATTGACCTGCCAATGTCCATGTCCAGTGGAGCAGCAATTATAGAAGCCAGACCTTCTACTTTCTGCACACCATAAAGCATTTTAGTCCAGGGAGGCCAGGCAGTGGCACCCCTGGTTAAGTACACAAGGACCCAGATTCAAGTCCCTAGCCTTTACCTGCAAGGGGAAAGCTACATGAGTGGTGAATTTAATTAATTTTACTACTTTTACCTCTTAATATATGTGACTGATCCACTTCTCTTACTTGTATTCTTTTATCATAGCACTGCTCAGCTCTAATTTATAGTAGTGTAGGGGGGGCTGGACCTGGGACTCTGGAAGTCTCAGGCATGAGTCTCTTCGCATAACCATATGCTATCTACCGCCCTTCCCTCTTGTTTTCTTCAAGGGACACTTTTTAAAAAAATATTTATTTATTCCCTTTTGTTGCCCTTGTTTTATTGTTGTAGTCATTGATGTCATTGTTGTTGGATAGGACAGAGAGAAATGGAGAGAGGAGGGGAAGACAGAGACGGGGAGAGAAAGATAGACACCTGCAGACCTGCTTCACTGCCTGTGAAGTGACTCCCCTGTAGGTGGGGAGCCGAGGGTTCGAATCAGGATCCTTACACAGGTCCTTGCGCTTTGTGCCATCTGCGCTTAACCCACTGCACTACCACCCACCTCCCCAAGGGACACTTCTTTACCTGTACATCCTCTTAATGTTAGTTGTCTCTTAATGTTGGTTCTGTCTTACCAGTTTAGAGACATTCTTGCAAATTAGTGGTGACTAATTTCTTTAGTTTTTAACTGGGAAACATTTAATTTATCCTTCAATTATGAATGTTAATTTTGACAGGAACTCTTCTGTTCTTTAAAGTTTCTCTTGAAAACTAGGCTGATAGTCTCATGGGTCTCTTGTTTCATTTACAGTTCTTTAATTTTTCTTACTTTAATTTTAATATGTTCTGGTATGGATTTTTTGTGAGTTTCTCTTACTAGAAACTGTCTAAACTTCCTGAACAGAGATGTCTGTTTTCTTCTCCAAATTAGGGATGTTTTTGGCCATTATATTTGCATTTGCAAATCAGCTTTTTTCCCTAGTATTTTCATCTCTCTCTCTCTCTCTCTCTCTTTTTGGATAGCTATAAAGTGAATTGACACATTACAATGATAAGGACCGCAGTCCAAAAGCTCCAGTCCCCATGTGTAGAGGGAAAGCTTCACAAGTGGTGGGAAAGTTCTGCAAATGTCTCTTCTCTCTCATCCTTTATCAAGGAGGAGGGGGAAAAAAGGCACAAGGTATGGTTGGAATTATTCAGGCACTGAAGCCCTAGCAATAGCCCTAGGTAGCAAAAAATAAAATAATTTTGATGTTGCCCCAGTAATCTCAGGGTATCCTCTTCAAATTATTATTATTTTTTTCTTTCATTTTGATACTCTGGGTATGTTCAGCTGCTTTGTCCCTCTAGCTCACTTACCCACTCCTCTGTTTTAGTCAGTCTGCTGCTGGAACTCTCCTTGGTATTGTTCTGCTCTATTATTGTACACTGCAATTCTACATTTTTTCCCCCTTTTATTCTTTGCCTCCAGGGTTATCACTGGGGCTTGGTGCCAACACTATGAGTCTTCTGCTCCTGAAGGCCATATTTTTTCCATTGTTGTTGTTGTTATTGTTGTTGTTGATGTTATTGTTGTTGGATGGGACAAAGAGAAACCCAGAGAGGAGGGGGAGATGGGGAGGGAAAGAAAGACACCTTCAGATCTGCTTCACCACTTGTGAAGCAACAACTCTCTCCCCCACAGGTGGGGGGCAAGGGGCTGTCAACACCCATGTCCAGCAGAGAAGCAATTACAGAAGCCAGACCTCCTACCTTCAGCACCGCAAAAAAAAAAAAATCTTTGGTTTACTCACAGAGGGAAAAAGAATAGGGAACTTTCCAATGGAGGGGATGGGATATGGAACTCTGGTGGTGGAAATTGTATGAACTTGTACCCCTCTTTATCTTACAATCTTGTTGGTCATTATTTAATCACTAATAGGAAAAAAGAGAGAGGGAATTAAAAAAAAAAGAATCTAGAATTTTGGATAACTGGGCATTTAAAACATACTTCTGACATTCAAGGCACTCCACATTCAGGTCTTGCCCTATCTAGATAGTACATTTTCTAATTACCATCCTGTGATTCCATTGTGCTTAATCTTGACTATATGTTTGATTATCTGTCCAAAATTTAGTTTTCTCATCCTGTTTAGTATCTACACATCCAGCTCTCCTATAAAACACTCAGTATTTCTCCCTTTCTCTCCCACACCAATCACACACAACTTACATAATCTGATTTCTGTCCTTAAAACTACATTAAAACTGTTTTCTCTATGTTTTTACCAAAGGCATTAAAAAAGAGATTTATTTATTAATGGGTGAAGGGGGAGAGATAACCAGAGCATCACTCTGGCACATGTGATGCCACAGATCTCAGGACCTCATGCATATTCATTCAGTGCTGTAGCCACAGTGACTCCTCCTAGGCAGCTATCAAAGGCCTTTGTAAGAGAGTATACATTTCAAAATGGCTCATGACAGTCATACACCCATGAATCTATGACAAAGTTTGTATTTAACTCAGTGAAGGAACCAACAAGACGTTAAAATTGGTTCAAAGAGATCACCTTAGCTTGTCAGAATGGCTAGACGCTAGCAAGCATTGGAGAGGATGTGGGAAGAAGGAAGCCTTCACATGTTGTTGAAAGGAATCTATACTGGTGCAAGAATTATGGAAAGCAATATGGAGATTCCTCAAAGTTAAATAGAAATTCCAGGCAGGGACCTTATGGTGCTGGGTATTAACCATGGAACCTCAAAGCTCTAAGCATGAAAGTCATTTTATATAATCATTATGTACCTCATTGCCCCCCAAAAACCTCTCATGCCTAAGGTTCCAAAGTTCCTGGTTCAATCTCCACACCACCATAAATAGGAGCTGAGCAGTGCTCTAGTGAATAACTAAATAAATCCATATGGACTTCCGGAGGCGGAGCTACGAGCAGCAGATCGCTTTCTCTCCTCTCCTCTCCTCTCCCGGATCAACTAGGAATACCAAAGGAGACCACCCGGACCGAAACAAGACAGGACTAGAATGACCACAGAAACCCAGTAAATCACCCGTGAGTACAAACACGCGTGGCTGGTGACAGAGAGGAGAGAGGGGCCTAAGGAGAGATTAAGTGACTGCTAACAGTTCGACAGTTTGTCAGTGGAGACACCACCTCCAGTCTGCTTCACCAACAAGGGGACAGCTGAAGGGAGGAAAGGACTCCCCAGAGACTCACCAAGTACAACTCTGAGTCTCCATTGCTACTACCCTCAGAATCTGGAGCAGCAACAGGGAGGGCACAGAGATCTAACCGGGAAACTCAGGAGAAGACCTATACCTCGGTGGCATAGCTGAAGGGCTGTGAAAGTCTCTTTGCATAACCACTGGATTATCTCTGCCACACCCTGCTTTATCTCTTGGTCAGGAGTCATTGATTAAGCCAAGAAGCCTATTGACAGTTTAAAAGCCCTCAGGCTACCATAGCCTACAGGGGGGAAAAAAAAAAGGCTTTTACACCACTGAACTCCAACTCAGGGATTGAAAAAACTGTTAACTTATATAAAATGGTTAAAACAACAAGAAAAAATAATGGAGACTCGAACCAGGACAAGAGTCCAGCTAAAAGTCCTCCAGAGGGCGAAGCACAAAACAACGAGTTCAACATCCAAACATTAGCTAAGGAAATAATAACAGGAGTGAGTAAAGAATTTGAAAAAATTGTAATCAGAAATGCAGGAACAACAAATGAGAATATGGAAGAAAATTCTAATAATCTCATGGTTATTAGAGAGCTGAAAGCTGAAATTGCTGAGCTAAGAAGGCAACTAGCTGAACAAGCTAAAACAGTATCAGAGCAGGGCAACAAAATAGATGAACTCCAGAAAGCAGTAGAGGGCAGAGAGAATAGAATCAATGAGGCTGAAGACAGAATTAGCAAGATTGAGGATGAATTAGAGACAACTAAAGAAGAAGTAAGAGACCTCAAAAAGAGATTAAGAGATGCTGAAAACAACAACAGAGTCCTATGGGATGACTTCAAAAGAAACAATATACGCATTATTGGCTTACCAGAGGAAGAAAGAGAAGGGGAGGAAGAAAGCGTTCTCCAGGCCATAAATAAATCCATATAATACAGTTATCTAATTTGTGGGTATTTGCATAGAAAATAGAAATTATTAATTCACAGATACGTACATCCCCATGTGTACAATGCAGAAGTTAGAAATAACCTAAGTGTCCACTATCTGACTGAATAAGTAAGACATTCTACAACCACAATGAAGTACTATTCAGTCAGGAAGGTGAAATCTTAACCATCTGCCAACAACATGAATGAAGACAGAGGGTCTTGCTGAGCAAAATAAGCCCGATGGAGAAAGACAAACACCATATGATTTCATTCACATGTCATACAGAGAATAAGCAAACAGATAAACTAAGGTGTTTTTTTGTTTGTTTGTTTTAAAATATAATTAGTGGCTACCAGAAGGGAAGAGAGGAGAAGAGGGCAAATTGGGACAAAGGGGATACACAAGTTTATTAGCAATGATGTAAACTGAAACACATTATCATGTCGAACTTTATTTATTTACTTATTTAATCACTATGGCTTCATGTCTGCACAATTCCACTGCTCCCAGAGGGCTCTTCTGTCTTTTCAATTTCAGTTAGAGAGACACCACAGTACCATTCCACAAGAGTGTCCTCTTGGTGCCATACTAAGAATCCACTGCTCCTGGTGGCCATCTTTTTTTTCACCATTTTTGTTGTTGTTGCTGTTGCTTTTAGATAGGACAGAGAGAAATGGAGAGAGGAGGGGAAGACAGAGGGGAGAGAGAAAGATAGACACCTGCAGACCTGTTTCACTACTCATAAAGCAATCCTCCCTCCCCCCCGCAGGTGGGGAGCTGAAGGCTCAAACTGGGATCCTTGTGCATGTCCTTGCACTTTGCACTATGTGCACTTAACACTATGTGCTACCACCCAGCCTCCTAGCCTATTTCCACAGGAATTATTCCTGTATCCACAGTTCTAATGTTTACAGTCTCCAAACTTGAATTTCTATATTCTTTATTTGACAGTCTTAACAGATACTCAAATTCATTAATGACCTAAGCCAAACTCAACTCACTCTTTCCCTCTTCTAAATTAGTCTATTTCTGTTTTCTAACTAACTATATATATATATATCACAGCACTAAACAAATGAATCTCTCATTGTACTTTCTTCCTTGCCTTCATTTATGAAGCTGCCTTTTCTGGCCATCTTAACTGTACACTGAACCCTCTTTACAATCTTCATCTCTCCAATCTTTTCCCTAGTTCAAGCTTATTATCTTTTACCTGAACTGCCAATAAAACCTCCACACTTATAACTCGCCTACAATTTGTTGCCAAAGTTATATTTCCCCAAGTAGGGGTCTAAGTTTTTCTGACTTAGTCCTATGTTCTGAGTTCTTATATAATAGACATCTGCTACTTTAGGGTATCCATCTTCTTCCTATTCATTCTACTTCAACTGAGCTGACTCTTGTGAGAGGCACAAAACTAGCCTGTTCAAACAACCAGAAGCTCACAATGACTGGTTCAGAAAATGGCCCCAACAAAGCTACTGAAACCACAGTCTTTTGCTAAGATTTCTGAGATAGCAGCATGTTTTTTTTACTACTGTAACTGTTACTGTTATTGCTGTATTTTGCCACCAGAGGACAGTATGAGAAGTTAATACAGAGTAAGTGAAGTTTGGAGATTTAGAGAAGAAATCTAGTACTGGTAAATCCATCAACCCATATCTAGAGTCAATTTCCCTTGGACTGTTCAATTAAACCTGCCAATAAACTCTCTGTTTAAGTCTAAGTCTAGCAACACTGAACCAAAAGAGAAACACCTATCTTTTCATGCACAATAGTATACCAGATCTCCCACCACAACCACCCAAATCAAAATATTGTGCCTTACCTCATGATCTCCTGTTTGAAATTGTCTCTGTGTGTCTAGAATTCCCTGCATTTTAAACTTATTAAATGATCCCTCTCATATTTCAAGGCACAGTTCAAATATCTAAGTGAAGCAATGAAGGTTAGAGGAGGGGACAGAAGGCTGGGTTATGTAGGGATTTAAAAATCCTGCAAATGGGGGTTGGACAGTAGCTCAGTGGGTTAAGCGTACATAGTGTGAAGCACAAGGACGGGCATAAGGATCCCAGTTAGAGCCCTTGGCTCCCCACCTGCAGGAGAGTTG
The DNA here is from genome assembly GCF_950295315.1 of Erinaceus europaeus. Lineage (NCBI taxonomy): Eukaryota > Metazoa > Chordata > Mammalia > Eulipotyphla > Erinaceidae > Erinaceus > Erinaceus europaeus. Next base: position 45,740,633 of record NC_080168.1, read on the forward strand.
CTTCATGGGTTGCTTCACGGGTGATGAAGCGGGTCTGCAGGTGTCTGTCTCTTCCCCTCTCTGTCTCCCCCCCCCTCTCAATTTCTCTGTGCTATACAACAACAGCAGCAATGACAACAATAATAATGATAACAACAAGAGCAACAAAATTGGAAAAATGGCCTTCAGGAGCAGTGGATTCCTAGTGCAGGCACTGAGCTCCAGCAATAGAGGGGGGGAAAAAAAATCCTGTGAATGGCTTTTTGAACTTTAAACAAAGAATAGAAGAAATGTCACTGAAGGATTTTAAAGAGTAAAGAAGTGGAATATATTTGCAATTCTAAAAAGATCATTCTGGTTGCTGTGAAGACAGTGAATTAGAGAAGAGAAAAGAGAAAGGCAAGTGCTATTTGCACCCAAATCATTTTGGCAAAAAAATGATAATTGTGGGCACTAAAGTGACCAAAGAAATAAAATAAAATAAATTTCTATTATTATTTGTTGCCAGGGTTATCACTGGGGCTTCATGCCTACATGATTCCACTGTTCATAATAGATTTTTTTTCTTTTTCAGTCTCTGGCTCTCTATTCCTATATAGGAAAAAAAAAAGTTGGCTTAGAAGATGAAGCTGTGGCAACAAAAGTAAATAGATAAAATATCCTGTCGGGGCTAGGGAAATAGCATCACTCTGGTATATGGGGTGCCTGGGACTGAAATCAGGAACTCAGGTTTAAGGGTCCTATAATTTATCCAATGCGCCACCTCTTGAACTATACCTGTTTGATTTTTTTTTTTATTTAACATTTACTTATTTTAATGAGGGAGAGAGAATGAACAGAATATCCTTGATCAAATTCAGTGCAGAGGAATTGAGCATGGGGGCTCACATTAGCAATCCATCTACTCCACTTGCTGAGCTCACACACTCCAAGCTCAACAGTTTCTTGTCATTTATTTATTTATTTATTTTACAATTTGTTGTTAGGCATGCTCAAATGTTGACTGAAAGCAATGTAAAACAAGGAGAGGGTGAGAAGGCAGGTTAGTACCAGAGGCAAATTCCTTGCATGCCTGGATATTCCTGGTACCACATAAAATGGCAGGGTTGGTACTGGCGAGATAGTATACTGGTTTTCCAACAGATTTTTATGTCTGATGTTCTGAAGTTCCGGGTGCATTTCCCCAGCACCACTATAAACCAGAACTGACCAATACTCTGGTCTCTCCCTCCCTCTCCCTTTTCTCTCTCTCTCTCAAAAAGAAGAAGAGTCAAAAAAGAAATAAAGAACGTCTACCAGAAACAATGGAAGCACAAAACCCTGTTGTGCAAAACAAATAAACGTGGAGGGGGGCAGGTGGTGGTACACCCAGTTAAGTGCACAGTACCAAGTGCAAGGATCCTGGTTTGAGCCCCCATCCCTCTCCCCACCTGCAGGGGGGTAGCTTCACGAGTGGTGAAGCAGGTCTGCAGGTGTCTGTCGATCTTCCTCTATCTCCCCCTCCCCTCTCAATTTTTCTCTGTCCTAGCCAATAAATTGGAAAAACTGGCCCTCAGGAGCAGCAGATTGTAGTGTCCCAGCGATAACCCTGGTGGCAAAAAAATATATAAATACATATATATATATTTATTTATTCCCTTTAGTTGCCCTTGTTTTATTGTTGTAGTTGTTATTGATGTCATCACTGTTGGGATACGACAGAGAGAAATGGAGAGAGGTGGGAAAGATAGACACCTGCAGACCTGCTTCACCGCTTGTGAAGCAACTCCCCTGCAGGTGGGAAGCTGGGGGCTGGAACCGAGATCCTTACACCAGTCCTTGCGCTTTACACCATGTGTGCTTAACCCAACTCCCTTAATATTTAAATATTATGAATGACCTCAAAATGCTAAATACATTTTAAAATTTTAGTCCACAGCCTCATCTGACCTGTCATAGTTAAACTATTCTGTCTTCCTTGAATTAGTTTTCACACTCAGCTTCTACAACACCATACTCTTCTAGATGTTATCTTACTAATTGTTCCTATTCAATCTCATATGCTGTTTCTCCCACAAATCCATTAACTTCTAAATGTTAGACTACCCAAACCTTAGTCTTTGGACTTTTTTTTTTTTTTTTTTGCCTCCAGGGTTATCATTAAGGCTCAGTGCTGGCACTATAAATCCACTGTTCCCTGGCATCACATGTACCAGAGTGATGTCTGTTTCTCTCTCTTTGTGCCCACCATTCTTACAAGTAAATTTAAAAAAAAGAAGAAAGAGAAAGAAAGAAAGAAAGAAAGAAAGGAAGGAAGGAAGGAAGAAAGGAGAGAGAACCAGAGCTCACTCTAGTGAGCCAGTTTTTCCATTTTATTGAATAGGACAGAGAGAAATTGAGAATTGAGATGGGAGGGAGAGATAGAGACACTGCCAGGGACTCTTCAAATTTAAATCAGATCAAGTCATGGCACTGCTCTTACTCCTGCAATTATGTCCCACTCACTCTGAGTTAAAGCTCAAATCTTTGATCAGCCTCTAAATCTCTATTCAGGCTGGCCCTACCAAAGATCTGACCTCATCTACTTTTCCTCTCAAAGGCCGGTTCACTCATGTTGATTTCTCCTATACTTTCTTCCAAAGTTTAAGCATATTTCCACCTCAGAGCCCTTTCCCTCACTGTTTCCTCTGCCTGGCAATGTTACAATGTTACCCACTAGCTGCTTCATTCCCCTATTTAACTGGCACCTTTTCAGAGTTTTTCCTGATCACTATATTTAAAATTGCAACTCTACTCTCATGTCCTTGTATTCGTTACCTTCTTTCTCTGCAATGTTTGTTCTACCCAATATTTATAAAAGCCCAACCCTACAATTTTTTACTTTTTGAGACAAGTTTGAAAAGGACAAGATTTTTCTGTCAATTTCACTCACTGTCATATCCCTGATATTAAAAAGAGTAGATAACCAGCCCCCCTTTTTTTCTTTCTTTCTTTTAAAAAGTTATTTACTCGTGAAGAAAGAACCAGACATCACTCTGGTACATGTGCTGCCAGGAATTGAACTCAGGACCTCATGCTTGAGAGTCCAATACTTTATCCACTGCGCCACCTCCTGGACCACTCCTTCCCTCTTTCTTGTGAAAAGATCTTTAAAAATAAATAAATCGGCCAATAGTTAATGAAACAGAGTAGGTGATCAATAACCTATTTGCCGGACGAGTGCCCTTATTTCCACCGGGACTGGGGGTGGTCTAGCAATCAAATAGCCAACGCATTTCAGGAAAAGATCAGCGAGTGGTTCCTGTTTTTCATCCAGTACTCTGATCCCTAGAAGGATTTTATACTTTGCCTAGAAAGAAAAACTGTGCTTTGTCTAGTCAGCCACAAGGAGGAGTTGGGAGGAAGAGCAGAGCAGAGAGAAATCACACAGACGTTATCTCCCTAGCTTTTCCTACCGCCACCTCAAGGTTGAAGGAAACTGGCTTTGCGGGCGACTGCACGGAATGAATGATTTTTTGCTCCACGCTCTGAGTTAACCTGGATACGCGCACACACAAACGTAAACCTTTCAAAGTCAGCAGCCCCTTCAAAAGCTCCCCAAAGGGCGTGCGTGGGTTGGGGTGGGCCACAAAGTCAACCCACGGGCCGCTGACGACCCGAGCGGGGGTGGGGGTTGCTTAACTCCAGTGCCAAGAGCCCTCCAGGAGCCGGGGAGCCAGTCCCCTCCGCGCAGACTCGCCATTGTGCCCCGAGGCCCCAGCGCTCGCGGCCGGAGTCCGACCTGTCAATCAAACCTCCGGGCCCCGGGCGACCGCGGCCGCAGCACCCCGAGTCCTGACCTGCTTCCCCAGCCACACCGAGTGTCCCCCACCCCCACTCCTAGGCGCCGGGTCGGTACTCACCGCCACCTGTTGATGCCCACGTTGGACGAGCCCGCGAACCAGGGATCGAGGATGTAGACGCAGCGGACCGTGTCGGCGCCCTGGATGCACTCCCGCAGGGCGGGGTTGTCGTGGAGCCGGAGCCCCTTGCGGAACCAGTGCACGGCGTTCACCCCCATCCTGGGCCGCCGCCGGACCCCGCGGACAAAGTCAGCAGACGACGGGCAGGCTCAGGCTCATAGCCGACACCTCCGCTTCCAGGAGAAGCGCCGCACGCAAGGCAGGAGGAGAGGGCGGCCCTGGGCGCCCAGGGGAAGCGGGGTCCCAGGAGGATACCGCGGGCGCGGGCGCGGGCGAGGGCGCCGGCGGCGCGGCGCGCAGATGAATGGAGGCTGAGTCCTGCCGGGACGCCGTTTACGAGACGGCGCCCGCCGCCACCGCCTCAACCAGACACATAACTTGGCGGGCCTCGGACCCCCGGACGGAGAGCGGACCCCAGGAGCCCGAGCCGCCACGACGGTCCGAGCCGGCGCCGGCAGCCCCGGGAGGTTCGTCACGGAAACCTCACCCCACCGAGGCGGCCCCCGAGGAGAAAACGGCCCGCCGGCGGCGAACCACCCACAGGGAGGAGGAGAAAGGCGGCTGTCCCAGCTCGCTAGCTGCCGCGGCGTCCCCCCAAAGAAGGAAGCGAGCGCGCTGCGCGGGGCGTCGCCGAGAGGGTCGAGAGCGCTGGACGGTCGCCGGCCGGTGACCGGTCCCGAGGCTGCCCGGGTGACTCCGCCACCGCAGCCGCGTCAGCGGCTCCGGCCCCGCCCCTGGCTCCTCATTGGTCAGTGGGCGCCCCACGTGACCACCGGCACCTCACGTTTCTGTAGTGTGTTTACTACAACGGCTTTGGAGTGGACATCTGCTTGGACTTGGGATGACTTGAAGGGGCAGCAGCCGCTGGGTGTTAAAACTTTTGTTCTCTCGGCCAGACTTTGGGCTCACCGCGCCCACCCCTTCCCGTTCCCGACAGCCTGGTAGTAGCCGAGGTGACCGCAGGCCCCGTGTAAGGAAAGGCTTAGCCCCATCCCCCGGAGCCGTAAACGATCCCCATTGGCTGTAGCTCCTGGAGACCCGGATGAGCACGGGGCCAAGGGGAGCTCGCGAGCGCGCGCACAGTTCTCAGAGGAGCGCATGCGCTCTCGCGGCGTTCCGGAGCGAAGGCGGGCGGGGTCGCTGGGGCAGGAGGGATGGCGCGCGCTCTCTAAGAGATTCCTGCGGTGGCTGAGCGAGCGGGGAGACCAGTCCTCAGGGTTACTATGAAAGTCCGGGTTTGGATCTACAACAAATGAGGACTGGAGGGAGTGAGCAAAAAAAAAAAAGGGACGGAAGCTCCACATAGTTTTCAGTCCCAAACCATGTGTTTGAATGCAGCTTTAGCTAGAGCACCTTACTTTGGAGGTGCAGGCAGGCGCTCCTCCCTTACTTTGGGCCATCACAGGTGGTGCATGCTCTGGAGAGAAGAGGTAAACGACACTTCTGGTCTGCCTGTAATTCCTTAATACTTTAGATGTATCATATTATGCCTGTCCTAACCACTTACAGTTGGTGTCATTTATAGGAAACTTCTGGACGGACCTTCGTCTGCCTTTCCAGTGACAACGAACTCTAGGGCACACCATTCCATATTCTTACAATGCTCTTGTATTTGCTCAATAATTATCTTCTGAATAAAACTGGTACTGTTCAAAGTGCTTAAGCTAAAGGAAAAACGAAAATCCCAGATCTGGTGGAGTTCACACCCATTTAGGTGTCTTATTTCCCTCTACAAAATGCTCCTTGGCTTCCTATACAGAACACTGACCTCCAGAACTGTGTGACAATAAATGCCTGTGATTCTAGGGCCCGAGGTTTATGGTACCTTGTTATATAGAAAATGGTTAGAGCAGTAGTACAAATTCAGTGCCAGTATGTCTCCCCTGCCTCCGCTTCTGTTGCCACTGGACACAATAGCAACCTTCCTGTGGTCTCTTGAAGTCTTGGGTGCTGGGGAGACTGCTTATGGTAATGCAAAAAAAAAAAAATTTGCATGCCTAAGGTTCCTGAGGACCAAGGTTAAATTCTCTGCACTACCATAAGCAGGAACTGAGCAGTGCTCTGGTCTTTCTCTCTGTATCATTAAAATGAACTAAATAGAAATATTAAACAAAGGAAAGGAGAGAGAGAAATATCAACCAATCAAGATTGAGTGCACATGTTACCATGCATAAGGACCTGGGTTCAAGCCTGGCTCCCCACTTATGGGGGGGGGACTTCATGAGTGAAGCAGTGCTGCAGGTATTTATCTCTCTTTCTCCCTCTCTATCTCCCCCTTCTATCTCAATTTCTATTCATTATTAATAATCTATGCATAATTAATAAGTTAATTTTAATTTAAAAAATTTATTTATACCCTTTTGTTGCCCTTGTTTTATTGTTGTTGCTATTGATGTTGTTGTTGGATAGGACAGAGAGAAATGGAGAGAGGAGGAGAAGACAGAGAGGGGAGAGAAAGACACCAGCAGGCCTACTTCACCGCGACTCCAGGGCAGGTGGGGAGGGGGCGGGGCTGGAACCCGGATCCTTATGTCCTTGCTTCGCACCATGTGAGCTTAACCCGCTGCGCTACCGAATAAGTTAATTTTTAAGAGCATCTTGGTGCTGGGGAGATAGTGCAGCTCCACTACCAATAATCAGAGTTGTCAAAAAGAAAAAGAAAAAAAGAAACATTTGAAATTGTATATATGGGATGTCCCGAGGTAAGATGCTGGACTCTCAACATGAGGTCCTGAGTTTGGTTCCCAGCATTACACATGCTCAGAGAGGTGAAATTGCCATGAGTGAGGTCCTGACTCCACCAAACAAACAAAATTAATTAATTAAATTATATATGTATCTATATATACATGCATATAAATGAATACCCATTGTATCTCTTTGATAAAGCACTGAATAAATATTTGTTCTGTTTCGTCAGTGAAAGTGAACTCTTAATAATTGGCTCTCTGAGGGTCCCATCACCCACAGATAATGTGAGGGAAAGCTAAGTCCTCACATGGATTGCCTCACACTCTAGGGCTTATTGATTTTCATCTGATTTCTGCCAGGATTACCACTAGGATTTCATACTTGCATGATTCTGCTGTTGCTTGTGGACTTTATTTATTTATTTTAAAGGTGAAAGAGAGGAAAGAGAGATAAAGAGAAGAAGAGAGGAAAGACACCACAGCACTGCTGTGCTGCTTGTGGCATTTCCCCAATGCAGGTGAATCCAGGTATAGAGCATGGTAAAGGGAACAGCAGACCTAGTGAGCTATCTCCTAACCCCTCCTGTAGTTATAAAATACAATGTCTCATGTTTCATTCAGGCAGTTGAAAAGTAAGCAGATTGTGTCTGAAGGCACAAGAATTCTTTTTTTTTTTTTTTTTTTTTTAGGAATTATTTTCAAGCATCAAATGAAACAGGTTGTAGAGAAAAAAAAGAAATATTGATTTGTGAAGAGTTGACTTATGTTTGTCAATTGTTCATTCAATAAAGATGGATTTTTTTTTAAACAGCTATATTGTGGGTGTTTGTATACTTTCCATTTACACTTAAAAGGACTAATTTGGGGGAGTCAGGCAGTAGCGCAGCAGGTTAAGCAGCAGGTGGCGCTAAGTGCAAGGATCCACTCAAGGATACCGGTTCGAGCCCCCACTCCCCATGGGCAGGGGTGTCACTTCACAGGTGGTGAAGCAGGTCTGCAGGTGTCTTTTTCTCCTCTCTCTGTCTTCCCATCCTCTCTCCATTTCTCTCTGTCCTATCCAACAACAACATTAATAACTACAACAACAATAACTACAACAATGAAAACCAAGGGCAACAAAAGGGAAAATAAATAAATAAATAAATAAATAAATATTTTTAAAAAGGACTAATTTGCTTTGAAGCATCAATAGTGGCCCAGGATGTGGCTCAGTGCCTAAAGCACGAGGTCTTGAGTTTAATCTCTGGCATCACATGTGCCAGAATGTTACTCTGGTTCACTCTCTCTCTCTTAAATGTTGTATTATTTTATTGAGAGAGGAAGACACAGACCAACTACTTCACTCTGACTTATGATAGTACTGGCTTTTGAACATGGGACCTTGAAGCCTCAGGCATTAAAGTTTTTTTGTGGAGAGTATAGGATACAGAGCTCTGGTGGTGGGAATTGTATGGAATTGTACCCCTCTTATCCTACAATTTTGTCAATCATTATTAAATCAATAATAAAACACACATGCACAGTCCTTTGCATAACCAATATACTATCTTCCCAGCCTCTTCTATTTTCAGCTCTATATCTGTATCTCCCCCTCTCATAAGAAACAAAAGATTTATTTATTTGGATAGAAACAGAGAGTGAAAGAGACCACAGCACTAAAACTTCCTTCAGTGTGGTAGGGACCAGGCTTGAACCTGTGTTGCACACATGGAAAAGTAGCACACTATCTAAGTGAACTATTTATTTCACTGGCCTAAAAAAATCTTTAAAAAATAAAATAAAAATAAAAGCATCAGTATTGTCTTTGTGCATTCCTCAAGGACTGGTACGTTTTTATGATGTATTACTTTAATACATGTCGGGGCAAAAGTAACCACTCAGTAATAGCTATAGCAGCCTTGGACATAGTTTAGTGATGGAGCTTTGAACGTGTAGATGTGAGGTCCCAAATTCAGTGCCCAACATTGCATTTGCTAGAGTTCTTCCCTGGTCTCTCTCTTGATCTCGATCTCTTTTCCTGCTGTTTCTCCTTCATAAAGGAGATAAAACAAACCTTTAAAAAAGAAAATAATAGTGGTCCGAGAGTGGGTGCAGTGGTAAAGCTTTGGACTCTCAAGCATGAGGTCCTGAGTTCGATCCCCAGCAGCACATGTGCCAGAGTGATGTCTGGTCCTCTCTCCTCTTATCTTTCTCATAAATAAATAAAATCTTTAAGAAAATAATAAATAATAATAATAATAACTTTGACTTCTCGAACACTTGCCAGGTACTTTGTAGATTAATCCTCTGAACAAACTTTTTAAAAATTATTTACCCGTAATTTATGCCCACTTTGCTAAAGAAGACACCACAAGTCAGATATACAAATAGTAGGATTGAGGAGACAGCATAATGTTATGCATATGATTTTCACGCCTGAGGCTCTGAGCTCTGTGGTTCAATCCCCTGTATCACCATAAACCAGAGCTGAGCAGTGCTCTGGTAAAAAAAAAAAAAAAAAAAAATATATATATATATATATATATATATATATTATATATATGAGTTTCTGAATCCAAAGTTTTTATCACACTCTCTTCCTCCCTGGTACCACTCTCCCCACCTTCTCTTTCAAAGTGAAGGTGAAATAGAAAAGAAAAAGGGAAAATGTTAAGGCAAAGAGTTAACCAACCAAACCGTAGGAAGAAAAGAAGCCCCAGATAACAGGAGACCTTGGAAAGCCCCCCCCCCAGTATATTTTATCCTGATAGGTCATACAACGTCTAAGTCTTGAGGCTAACCTTTTCCCAGACACAGCTATACAGGAAAAGATAACAGTAACTAAAGCAACAAAACCTGAGCAATGGGTACAAGTCCCGCCCCCTTAACCTTGCAGTTTCTGCTTCTGTGAGAATGCTTTTGTGTCTCAGCCTGCAGCCCCCTATACAGTTTACGCTGTACTGTCTCCTTTGTTTAGGCCTAGAATTCTTTAAGAGCGTGAGCTCTTTCTGATGCCCATTAACGTTAATAGTTAATGAAGTTCCTCCTCTTTTCGAATCCACATGAAGACCAGGCTTCTGGTCTCATTTGCTACATCAAGGGTTGTAGATAAAAAGGGGAGAAAGGACTGAGAACTCATGAAATTCTTGTAGGTTTCAATGTCATTGTGTTGGAAAGTACAGGATTAAAAAGAGACTGAATTAAACATCAGCTGACCATTTAATTAAGCCGTCCACTATTTCTTTTTTCTTTTAAAAAAAATTTTCCCCTCCAGGGTTATTGCTGGGGCTCCGTGCCTGCACTATGAATCCACTGCTCCTGGAGGCCATTTTTCCCATTCTGTTGTGCTTGTTGTCATTATTATTGTTGTTGTTGTCATTGCTGTTGTTGTGTGGGATAGGACAGAGAGAAATCAAGAGAGGAGGGGAGACAGAGAAGGGGAGAGAAAGACAGACACCTGTAGAAAGACAGACACTTCACAGCCCGTGAAGCGACCCCCCTGCCGGTGGGGAGTGGGGGCTCCAACCTGGATCCTTATTCCGGTCCTTGTGCTTTGCGCCATGTGCGCTAATACCCAGCCCCCTCTTTTTTATTTTTTTAATATTTATTTATTGGATAGAGACAGCCAAAAATAAAGAGAGGAGGGGGAGAGTGAGAGAGATAGACACCTACAGTACTGCTTCACCACTTGCAAAGCTTTCCCCCTGCATTTGAGGACCAGAGGCTCAAACCTGGGTCCTTGTGCACTGTACCATGTGCAATCAACCAGGAGCATCACCACCCAGCCTGATTTTTTTTTTTTTTTAAGAATTTATTTCCTCATGAGAAAGATAGGAAGAGAGACAGAAAGAACCAGACATCACTCTGGTACATGTGCTGCCGGGTTTTGAACCCAGGACCTCATAGTTGAGAATCCAGTGCTGTATCCACTGCACCAACTCCAGGACCACTCCCAGCCTGATTTTTTTTTTTTTTTTTTTTTTTTTTTTTTGCCACCAGGGTTATTTCTGAAGCTTGGTGACTGCACTATAAATCTACCACTCCTGGCAAGAGAAAGATAAATAAATACCTGAAGACCTGTTTCACTGCTATTAAGTGGAACCCTGCAGGTGAGGAGCAGGAAGCTTGAGCCCAGATGACATGATGACATGTGCGCTTAACCAGCTGCACCACCACCTGGCCCCGCCATCCACTGTTTCTCTTCTGATTAGTTCACCTATAAAGTGAGTGGACTGAATGAGATGATTCCTAAGTTTTCTATACTATTTATTTTTATTTTTGTATTGCCACCAGGGTTACAGCTGGGACTCGTTGCTTGCATGATGAATCTACTGCTCCTGGTGCCTATTTTTTCCATTATTTTATTTATTTAACAGGACAGAGAGAAAGTGAGAGGGGTGGGGGAGAGAGAGGGAGAGAGAAAAAGAGACACCTGCAGTACTTGCTTCACAACTTGTGAAGCATCTCCCCTATAAGGGGAGCTGTTGTAAAGGAATAAAAAGAGATTCCAAAGAGCAGTCATATGTATAGTCCATCAGGAATGTTAAAAATGTGGTTGCTTAATATGCGCACTGCTTCTGTTACAAAGGAGGAGGAGGAGGAAAGTCAAGGGCACTTTCATTGGGACAAGATTCATTTGTATGTTCCTGGATCAGATTCATTTGCATCTATATTAATTATCTACAATTACAGAGTTGTAAAATAGTTCCAAGTTAATTGCAGGCCAAGCATATCATGAAAAGTGCACCAGACAAAAGATCCAGTAATCTGTTTGTTTTCTTGCCCATTTTAAAGCAATTCAGGTAGCTGCGGTAGTGCAACAGGTTAAGCGCACATGGAGTGAGTCACAAGGACCGGTGTAAGGAACCCGGTTCAAGCCCCCTGGCTCCCCACCTGCAGGAGGGTCATTTCACAAGTGGTGAAGCAGGTCTGCAGGTGTCTTGTCTTTCTCTCCCTGTCTCTGTCTTCCTCTCCTCTCTCCATTTCTTTCTGTCTTTTCTGTCCAACAACAACGACAGCAATAACAATAACAACAACAAGAGCAACAAAAAAAGGAAAAAATGAACTTCAGAAGCAGTGGATTCAGAGCCTCAACAATAACCCTGGAGGCAAAAATAAATAAATAAACCAATTCATAATTTTTGTCAATTCCTGACTGCTTATTTCTCAAAATGTCCCCCTCTTAGTTTCTAGTATCTTTTCCCATTTCATTTTATGATAGCACCAACTATGATCTGTGTTTTTTGTATGTTGTTTTTTTTTTGTTATTTCCTGTTTTGTTGTCAGGTCATCTATACTTATCTCTGCTGTCTGCAGCTCTGGGAGGACAGAGATTTTGGTCTATGGTGTTTTTTTTTTTTAATTAAAAAATTTATTTATTTATTTATTTTCCCTTTTGTTGCCCTTGTTGTTTTTATTGTTGTTATTGTTGTCGTCATTGTTAGATAGGACAGAGAGAAATGGAGAGAGAAGAGGAAGACAGAGAGGGGGAGAGAAAGATGATAGACACCTGCAGACCTGCTTCACCGCCTGTGAAGTGACTCCCCTTCACTGGGAGCCAGGGGCTCGAACCAGGATCCTTATGCTGGTTCCTGCGCTTTGCGCCACATGCATTTAACCTGCTGCGCTACTGCCCAACTCCCGGTCTATGGTGTTTTAACATCATATGTCATATTATTAGTACCTAACACAGTGCCTAGTACTCACTCACAGACTCTTGGACAATGTTCTAAGGTAATGGCCAAGGTAACACCCAATTAATTACAGGAAAACTGCCTTCATCCCTATGTCAGTTAGCAGCTTATTGCCTCTCAGTTCCAAATCCACCCTTCATGCCTCCTTTATGTTAATGGACCCCCAGCCCCACTGACACCATATTGGGCATTGTCTGTAAAGGGTGCTGGGAGGAAACTGCAGAAGGGAGAGGCATCTCCGGTATTAGTCATTCATTCATTCATTCATTTATTCATTCTTGCTTTTATTTCATTGCTGCCAGAGGTACTTGAAAGAGAGAGGTACTATAAAGCTCACTTCTGTCATATTTCAGTGGCATCTCTGCGGGTGGACCCTTAGAGAATCTTGCAGAGTCCCAGTGGACAACTACCCTGCTTCTGCCTGCTTGCATGCTGACCCACTGTTTCCCATGGCTACTCTCAGCATGCTCTGTTCTCCACCAGTGGTGGCCTCTGGAGTGTAGATCAGTTCTGACCCAAGGCAACCCAGTTCAACTAGAAATTGAATGTAGGCTACCGCCTATTATCACAAAGAGCCAGATATTGTCACACCAGGCTTTGCACGGAGAGGAAATGCTCCTTTACTACTGTTTGAACATGTAGTGGAGGTAGGAGTTATGCTCAGATTCAGCATCTCTGCCTTTTTGTCTCAGCAAATATTTATATAGGTAGAAAGTATGTGTGTGTGTGGGGGGGGGCTAAAGATGGAGGTGGGAGATAGCTTATCTGGTAGAGAACACACTTTAAATTTATTTATTATTTTTTTCACTTTTCTTTTTTGTTTTGTTTTTTTCTGCCACAAGGTTGGTGCTCAGTTCCAACACTATGAATCCATCACTTCTGTGGATATTTTTTCCTCTTTTTCTTTTCCCTCTCTAATTTTTACTCAATAGGACAGAGAGAAATTAAGAGGGGCACACACAGAGAGAGGGAGAAAAATTGATACCTGAAGACTTGCTTCACAATGTGTGAAGTATCTCCCTTGATGGTGGGGAACAGGGGCTCGAACCCAGGTCATTGTGCTTGGTAATATGTGAACATATTACCAAGTGGGTGTACCATTGCCCAGCCCTTCCTCCCTCCCACTCATGAAGACCCAGATTTGAAACCCTGACCACCAACCATATGGGAAGCTTCTTGAGTGGTAAAACCATGCTGTGGTATCTTTTCTTTCTCTCTCCTTCTCTTTCTCTTACCTTCTATCTGTGGGGAAAGTGGGAGGAAACATCACCTTGTAACAGTGGAGAAGCCCCACTGAAGTCCTGAGTGGGAAAAAGTGTGTGTTTGTGTTGGGGTGGTGGTGGTGGCCTGGGAGGTGGCATAGTAGATGAAGCATTTGACTCTCAAGCATGAAGTTCCAAGTTTGGTCCCCAATATTGTATATATCTGAGTGATACTGTGGTTCTCTGCCTCTCTCTTTTTCATAAATAAGTATGTCTAAAGGTGTGGTGTTGAGGCCAGGCAGTGGCTCACCCAGTTGAGTACACATGTTATAATGCACAAGGACTAGGGTTTAAGCCTGTAGGGGGAAGCTTAACCAGCAGGGAAGTAGTGATGCAAGTACCTCTCTACCTCCCTCCTTTCTCTCAATTTCTCAGTGTTCCTACCCAATAAATAATGCAGAAATGAAATATTTTTAAAAATATCTGTAAAAAGTGGGGGTGTTGCCAGGCAGCGGTAGGCTCCCCAAAAGGAAATGATAGAGAATGGGTTTGAGGAAGTGGGAGAGAGTGTACCTAAAACCCAGGTGCAGGTTTCTTCCTTCCTTCCTTCTTTTTATTTTTCTTTGCCACTAGTGTTGCGGCTGGGGCTTGGTGCCTACACACCCCCACCAGCATCGTATAGGACCACTTCTTTGTCGTTGTTGTTGTTGTTGTTTTGGTGAGAGAAAAACCATTCTTTGAAATATTCCCCTTGCAGGTACGCCCACGTACTTGTACAGAACTTGAGCTTGGGGCTTCATGCATGGTAACATGTGTACTTTCTCAGGTGCGTTCTTTACCTGCTAGACCTCTGGGTGCAGGCTCTTGTCAGAGTGGAGAATGAATTCAGGGACAGGGAGTCGGATGGAAGTGTAGTGGGTTAAGCGCATGTGGTGCAAAGCCAAGGACCGGTGTAAGGATCCCAGTTCAAGCCCAGGCTCCCTACCTGCAAGGGGGGGCTCCCTTCACAAGCGGTGAAGCAGGTCTGCAGGTGTCTATCTTTCTCTCCCCCTCTCTGTCTTCCCCTTCTCTCTCCATTTCTTTCTGTCCTATCTAACAACGACATCAACAACAACAACCGTGAAAGGCAACAAAAGGCAAATAAATAAATAAATATTTTAAAAAAAGAATTCAGGGACAAAGATACCAGTAAATGACAGTTCAGACTTATTGTGGGAATAAAGGTGAAAATACACATTCATGAGTGTATCAGGTTCAATCTCTGGTACTATCAGAACTGAGCAGTGCTCTGATTAAAAAAAAAAAAGGAAAAAGTGGGGTTGCAGGGACATTCACCTGAGGGTGAATCACATTAGTCAGATTTATTGGGGAGGAGCACAACATTATATACTTGGTAGAAAGATTCTGGGATGATTCATGCATGCACACTTTTGGTGTATGTGTTGTACTGAGTGGGAGGGCTTATTGTTATTAATTAGGGACTAGAACAGAAAGGAATTTCCTTAAACAGCCCCCCCATGCTTTTTTCTGCCCTTACTAGTCCCATTTGGAACTGTGCAGGCATCAGGTGCATGATGGGACCCCTCCCAACAGGTGTGGAGATGTTATTATAATGATGGGATAATGAGATCCCGGGGTCAAGTAGGGGACATTTCAGTCGCCATCTTGGGTGAAGTGGATTCCCTCCAGTTCTTAGTTCTCCAGGAAGTGAGTTCTGGTTTTTGCATTATAGTAGTGCAGAAGAAGGTTCCCTCCTCACCAGTCTAGCCCACTTTGAAGGTAAGGGAGGATGCTAGAAAATAGGAGGTAGGGTAGGGACTTGTAGCTCTCAGGTCTTTCCACCTCCCGGAACATGGCAGACTTCTAGTCAGTTTTTTTCCTAAAAGATAAAGCATGTAACAGGTCTTAATTATTCTTTATCATTATTTCTTTTAAAAAATATTTTGTTTGTTTTATTTTATTGAGATTGAGAGGTACAGAAAGAAAAAGACAGGAGCACTGCTCACTCTGGTTTATGGTGGTGGTGAGAGGAGGGGTGGGGGTGGGATTGAATTTGAGACTTTGAAGCCTCTGCCTTGGAACCTTTTTACATAACCATTATGCTATCCCCTTAATTTTTCATTGTCTTGAAAGGGGCAACACTAGTAGGGATGAGATGTGACTTTCTTGACTATTTATTTGTTTACTTTTGCCTCCAGGGTTATTTCTGGGGCTTGGTGCCAGCACTGTGAATCCACTGCTCCTGGCAGCGGTCCCCCCCCCCCCCACTATTGACTAGGACAGAGAGAAATTGAGAGAGGAGGGAAAGAGAAATATAGACACCTGCAAACCCACTTTATCATTTCTGAAGGGACTCCCCTGAATGTGGGGAGCTGGGGGCTTGAACCGGGATCCTTGCATGGGTCCTTTCACTTTGTACTATGTGCACTTAACCCAGTGTGCTACAGCCTGGCCCTCTTTATGTTTGTTTGTTTATTTTTACCAGAGCACTGTTCTAGAGGTGCAGAGAACTGAATCTAGGACTTTGGAGGCTTGAGAGTCTTTGCATAACCGTTATGTCCCCACCCAAGAGTCTTGCCCTTTTGCTTTCCAAATTCAGTCCTAACATAGACATTGTTGCTTGCAAAATAATTCCTGTAAGCAGAGCTATATTAATCAGAGTCATTATTTTCACTTAATCTGATACATCAATTTCAGGTCACCTCTTCCCACTAGGTCAGCCCTGCCCCTTTGGGACTATGGTTTCAAATTTCTCCATTATCCAGGACACACACTACCTAAGGACACACCTTTTCCAGGTAAGTCTCAGCCCAGTTTGGAAAAGACGTCTGGTCCCACCCTTTCAAATTTGTCTTTACTCACTTGGCCTTGGGGTATTTAAAAAATTTTTTTTTTACAGTAGTGGTTTCACAACACTACATGATATAGTTTATATTACATTTTTTTTTTTTACATTATAGGATATAGTTCCACACATGCCCACACTGTAGTTCTGTGTCCATCTGGGGTCAACTTCATAGTTACTTTTGGCTCTTCATAGTTAATCTCCTGCTGTAATGAATACTTCTTTTTATGAAACATCCCCTGTTCTAGTTACCATGTCATTTCTGTGCCCTCATTGGGCACTGATTATATAATCCATGCACTGATGAACGTCACAAAGATACACTTGGGAACAGCTTTCTTGCTTGTCTTGTCTTTTTTTTTTTTTTTTCTTATTTTGACTCAGAGCATTTAGAAAGTGCAAATAGTTACAAATGTGGCAATATGATATTGTGAAATATTAGCCAATGTTTCTGCCCCCCCCCATCTTGTTTTGTCCTGTGACCTTATTCAGGTCATTGGATATGAATCCCCTGTTGCTTCAGAGGAGCAGAACTAGAGGAAAAAGATAGTCCAAAGGTTTTGTTTAAAATTCAAGACCCTTGATCCTCATGTAAATCAGGAAAAGTCTGCTGCTCTATGCTCTACCCCTGGGTAGGGCACATGTAACTAAGGTTTGAATATTAGTATCACACTGGAGATGCCATAGCACCTGGGTGATATGGTGCTTCTCTGTGTGTATCTCTGTGTCTTCTTGTGAGTGAAAAAGCATCCTGGAATGGATAAATTGAGTATGTAAAACCCCTACCTCCATTAAAATGTTCTTTGAACTGGGGTAGGATATGAGCACAAGGAAAATTAGGAGTATCAGAGCATGGGGGGGGGGTTTGCTGAGAAAGCCTTGCTGAGATGAACCTGACTAGGATTTTATTTTATTTATTTTATTTGTAGGGAGTAGTTTTTCTACACTGAGACATTTTTTGTGTGTGTGAGTATGTAAAGGCATAAAAGAAAATGTCCCAAAAGTTTAGATAATTATGCAACACAAGACAATTTATTGATTTTAAAATTTTTTATGAAGTGATATATGCACAAGAAAAAAAAAAGCTGTCAAGTTTAGGTGGAAAACCCTAGTGAAAAATGACAAGAGTCCTGGAGGGTTGTTAGATAATAATAATAATAATAATAATAATAATAATAATAATAATAAAACTGCAATGTAGGGAGCCGGGTGGTAGTGTATCGGGTTAAGCACAGGTGATGCAAAGTGCAAGGACCAGAGTAAGGATCCCAGTTCGAGCCCCCGGCTCCCCACCTGCAGGGGAGTCACTTCACAAGCTGTGAAGTAGGTCTGCAGCTGTCTTTCTCTCTTCCTCTCTGTCTTCCCTTCCTCTCTCCATTTCTCTCTGTCCTATCCAACAATGAGGACAACAATAATAACTATAGCAATAAAACAACAAGGGCAGCAAAAGGGAATAAATAAATTCAAAAACAAACAAACAAACAAACAAAAAACTGCAATGTTGACACAGTTTGTGTGTGAAAAAGAGGGAAGTAAAAGAAAAGGTGAATGATGGCACTGAACCATGTCAGCTATGACTCAGTTCTCCACATGCTGCTTTTAATTTTTCTTCAGAGCACTGCTCAACTCTGGTTTATGGTGGTGATGGGGATTGAACCTGGGGCCTTTGTTTGCTCAGGCATAAAAGTCTTTTAACCACTCTGTTATCTCCCTAAATCCCCACCATATGCTCCTTAAGAGCTCATCTCCATGGTACTTGAACACTCAATGAGGAATAAGTCAGCCACTACTGGTGTTCTTGTATTGAGATAGTAGAACTCGGAGAGGGGCCAGGGAAGAGAAAGAGATTTAGGTGTTTCATCAGTTAATGAAAGCCTCAAAAGGACTGGTACAGCTCTGTAAAGAAAATAGGCACCATCAGGGTGTCAGAAAGCATTGAATTCAAAGTAGAAGAAGAAAAAAAATTCTTACATCATCACAGTTAGACTCTGGGGCCAGAGAGATAACTCACTTGGATAGTATGCTGATTTGAGCCCAGTCCACATCACATGGAAGGAAGTTTCCCTGTTGTGGTTGGTTCCTTCCTTCCTTCCATTCTCTCTTTCTTTCTTTCTCTCTTTCTTTCTTTCTTTCTTTCTTTCTTTCTTTCTTTCTTTCTTTCTTTCTTTTTGGTGGTGGAATTGAACCTGGGACTTCAGAGCCTCAGGCATGAGTCTCTTTGCATAACCACTATGCTATCCCTTACCCTCTTTTATTCTTTTTCTCTCTCTCTGCTTCTTTGTATCTAAAACAACCAAATAATAGATCTTGAAGGAAGAATAGTTACCAAACAAGAGTTACAGATAAGTTGTGGGAGGCAAGATATCATTGATGTTATCTCTCCCATGAACCTTTCAGAATCCCTGGCAAGCAAAGGCATTGCCTGGGGCTGGTGATTCTTTCTGATGGATAGTACAAGTACACACAGCTTCACAAGCATCCATTCATACAGATGCATATAGCTCTCTATTCTGCAAAAAGAAATTTAACTGTAAGGTTTATGGAAACTGTGGTTGAAACAGACCACTTGAACTGTATGCAATTTAATAAGAAATAAATAAGAAATAAAGAAATAAGAAATAAAGAGCCTAGTAAAATAATAGCACTATTAAAATAGACAAGTTCAATCCCTAACAAAGAAATTAGTAATTACATATAAAATTTTACCTTTAAAGAATACAGACAGTCTCATGCAAAAGGTATAAGAACAGGTGGAGGCTAAGGACTTATGGAGATAAGAATTCAGTAAGCAAAGATCAGGTAGAACTCCACCTCTCTGAGAGAGGACATAACTAATTAAACACCAGAGAACAACACAGGCTGGACAAAGGCATTCACTAAGTCCTTTATCAGCTTGTCTCCAGTTGTGTCTGTCTTTGTGCAGTTGCTATTTAGTGAAACAAAGTGGAATAAACTTATTCACAACATTCACCCAGTGGGTAAAACTGCATAGGAGTCATCTCTCTTTTAGCCAATCACATGCAGATAATTTACATATCAGAAATACCTGTCCTAGTAGGAGCTCTTCTAAGACATTTTCCCATTCCCAGCTCTCAAAATGAACTTGATCTAATGAATTTTCTGTGTCTGACCCCCATCAGCCTCTCCCATCCTCACCCCCATGCTCACACTTCCTCCAGTCTTCACAACCAAGTTCTACCTATGGTTAACACCCCCCCACACACACATCAGGTTAACACGCACACATATACACACAAGGGTGTGTTTATTTGCTAATTAGAGAAAGGGAACCAGAACATCACTTTGGCATGTGTAGTGCTGGAAACTGAACTCAAGACCTTTTACTTGCAAGTGTGGTTCTCTACTGCTGTGCCACCTCCTGGTCACTTGGGCAAACTCTCATTTGTATTTCACTGACACTTGTATTTCACAATTCATGATGTTAGAAGTAGAGAAAAATGGCTTTCTATAAATCAACTTAAGTTATTGTGCCATGCTCCTACTCTGCCAAGTTGGTTAGAAATTTCCACAGTTATTCTTGGCACTTCCCTTTCACTGGCTGGGATTCATTTCAAGGTGATGTTGCTTTGTGTAGTGCCAAGGACCCTGCATTTTGAGGACCCTGCAGAGATGGCTACTGTTACTCTCCCAGGGCTCTTTAGATCTGATTTCTCTGTGGATTTGATATCTCACTTACAGAGTGATGAAGTGTGTTGTACCCATAGAATACTCCCCACCCAGCCAGGCAGCCATGTCCTTAGGCTACCACTTCATCCTTCTGAGGTTTTGACATCCTTTGGAACACTGCCACCAGAAGATGTGTGGGACCCCCCCTTCTTCCCAGTTACCAGGGACATCTGTCCTTAGCCCCTGGTAATTAATAAAAAGTTTTTGTTTATTAATGAGAGAGGTAGGAGAAGAGAGAAAAAGAGAAGCAGAGCATCACTCTGGTACATGTGCTGTACTTGGGACTGAACTTGGGACTTCATGCTTGAGAACCCAAATGCTTTATCCACTAAGCTACTTCCCAGACCACAACCCCTGGTCATTCGAATACCATATCTTGCTTCTGAGATTCTTTCTTTCTGCCTTCACATCCTAACCTTCCTCTTAATCAATTAGTCATCTTTTAGTTGTAACTAACAGGGAAAGATGGCTCAAAAGGACTAAAAATCAAGATCTAAGGCTGGTTTTCAGGTTGGGATATATTTGATCAATAAGAAAATTGATTGAATTACATTCCTATGTCTTGGGCTCTTCTAAGCACTGAAGGTATAAGGTGGGCAAGCAGGCCTAAACTCCACCCTCATCCCAGTCAAACTACCACTTAGTATAGAGGTAGCCGTCCCTCCCACCCCTTGCCCAAATGCCATACTTGGGAGGAAATTAATTACTCTCTTACTGCTTTGAACTAACTTGCAGAGTGGTTTGCTTTATAGCCCTACACTTGTGACCTGAAAAGAAACTACTCTCTATAGATAAATGTGAGATTAGTGCTAATGAGACACAGAGAAGAAAAGATAAACACTTTGAAATCTGGAAATTAGGAAAGACACAGAGAGATTCAGCTGCCCAGTGTCATGCATTCCTATTAATGTCAGCAAGCACTGAAGTACCATCAGAACTTTTTTAAAGGTTGAATTCTTCTTCTAGCGTTTGCCCTTCTTCCATAGCCAGTCAACAGCGTCAGGTTGAAAGCTGTCAGGAGCTGCTTGTTGTTGGCTTTGAAAGTGACTGGGATCCATGTGGATTCAGTCGGCTAGGAAGGATCATCAGTTTCCCCAATGAATGGGTACTCACGGGATGCACCACGAGAAGGTCGATCCAATGCATCCCAAAGGTTGAATAAATATGGAAGTCACTGTCAGGAGACATGTGTGTGACTTTTGGGGTGCTGGACATGTTACTCTGGGTCTGGTTCCATGATGGTGCTGACTTTGAGAACTTTTCTTTGAAAATTATCCACTTACTTATTTTAATGATAGTCACATAGAAATAGAGAGGGGGGATAGGGAAAGAAGAGAGAGAGAGAGATACTAGAGCACTACTCAGTTCTGGAATATGACAGTGCTAGAGATAAAACCTGGAACTTCTGGGGTCATGAAGACCTGATGTACAACCTCTCTGGCTTCTTTCTTTTCTCTTTCTTTCCTTCTTCTCCATTCATGTAAGGGGTGGGAGATAGCTTGCTTAGAGTACACACTTCATCATGCATGAGGACCCAAATTAAAGGCCCCAGTACCAGGGGAATTTTCATGAATGGTGGAACAGTGCTGTAGTGTCTCATCTCTGTATCTCTCTCCTTCTTTGTCTCTATCTAAAATTGAAAAGGGGAAAAAATGTCTGCTGGGAGAGGCAAAGTCAAGCCCCAACACCCCTCCAAAAATTTACTCATTTATTTAATGAGAGAGAACCAGAGCATGATTCTATCAGGGATCAAGCTCAGGACCTCATGCTTCTAGCTCCCACATTATATTATTGAGTCATCCCCCTGACTGCCAACTTTATGTATGCTATGTTTCTATAACAATTGTATCCTCTTTTTTTCCCTCTCTCGCTATTGATAAATATATACACATACATTTTGAAATCCTCAGAGTTTTTTTTGAATTTCTCACTAAATCAACTTATGTCAAGTGTTAGATTTCAACATACAAGTAATTTTTAGCTTTAGAGATCAAGATTCCATTGGGATGAGTAGTTTTTGTAGAATAGTTATGCACCCTATATATACTAGGTATTAAATGTCTAATTCAACAGAGACATAGCCCAGGCCCTGGTGAAGTCCAGCACTCAGAGCTTGGGTGCTGCCCAGTCCAGCAGGAAGTTCATTCCAATATGGGAGCATATAAGGAAAAGAGCTCACCTAGGTGGAACTGAAACTAAAGCTGGAGGTCAAAGGTTTGGATAGGGAAGAGAGATACATAGAGAAAAGAAAGGCCAAGGGTAAAAGTCTCCCAGCAAGAGCACAAAGAAAGAAATGCCAGTCAGCTGGGAGTGGAGAAAGCAAGGCAAGGAGGGTGGAAAAAAAGACAAGAGACACAGGCTGACAAAGCAGCCCAACATAGAACACATCTTAGCCACAAATTTGATGACATAAAATGTTATTGGGACCAGGGAGTTTTCTTGGGGATAATGTACAGGACTTGCATGACTGAGGTCCCAGGTTCAATTTCTGGTACCACTATAATACCAGAGCTGAGTGGTATTCTTTTTATTTTTTTTATTTTTTATTTAAGAAAGGATTAATGAACAAAAACATAGGGTAGGAGGGGTACAACTCCACACAATTCCCACCACCCAATCTCCATAACCCACCCCCTCCCATGATAGCTTTCCCATTCTCTAGCCCTCTGGGAGCATGGACCCAGGGACGTTGAGGGTTGCAGAAGGTAGAAGGTCTGGCTTCTGTAATTGCTTCCCTGCTGAACATGGGCGTTGACTGGTCGGTCCATACTTCCAGTCTGCCTCTCTCTTTCCCTAGTAAGGTGTGTCTCTGGGGAAGCTGAGCTCCAGGACACATTGGTGGGGTCTTCAATCCAGGGAAGCCTGGCCAGCATCCTGGTGGCATCTGGAACCTGGTGATTGAAAAGAGAGTTAACATATGAAGCCAAACAATTTGTTGAGCAATCATGGATCCCAAGCTTGGAATAGTGGAGAGGAAGTGTTAGGGAGGTACTCACTGCAAACTCTAGTGTACTACTGCTTTCAGGTATATATTTTGCAGTAGTTTATGGATACGTGTGCACATAAGCTCTCTCTCACAGAAACTGGTGTATATCTAGGTTATGGGACTTTGTTAGAAAGTGAACTACCTAAGATGAAATTAGAGTGTACTATAAAAGGAAAGGTCTCACCTGAGTAATGAAGCTGAAGGGTTGTCATTCCACACGTGAAGTCTCTGGACACAGTCTGAGGTGAAGCATGTTGAGGTGGCAATCGTTGCGTTGGTTAGGTTGTGATCAGCGGATGCAATATTATTTGGTTTGGATTAGGAGATGCATACGGGAAAGTGGGCCCTATCCAAGGGTTCCAGGACTGGAGGAAGTAGGGGCTCTATAGTGGAGATGTGAGGTTCCTGCTGTCTTAGGGTTCAAAAAGACAATCGATAGTTAATGTTATCATCACATTATTTGTTAATTGGGTTAACTTTGAAAAGTCCTTTTGTTATGGTTTGCTGTACAGTATCCAGTATCTTGTATATAGCTGTGCTATTGGATGCTTCTAATCTACTTGGTCTAGGCTTTTGAGAGAGTCCGCGTATCAAATACACAGCCTATATATTAAAAGGATTCAGTTTGTGTTTTGAGAAACTTTGAGACATACAATTGATTTTCCCCCTCTCATATTAATTAACTACTGATTTATATGTCTACATTTTGCTAGGAGTGTACATAAACACCATTCCCACCACCAAAGGACTGTGACCCATCCCTCCCGCCCACTCCCACCCCCCACTGGCCCAGGAAGCTACATGTCTACCCCTCACCACTGGGTTTTTACTTTGGTGCCCTACTGAGTGGTATTCTGATCTTTCTCTTACTCTGTCATTCTCCCTCTCACATAAAAATAAATAAATAAATATAAATAAATAAATAAATAAATGCAGCCTTCCCCTCTTTTATTTTCCTCATTGGGGATTAATAGTTTACAATCGATAGTAAAATACAGTAGTTTGTACATGTGTATCATTTCTCAATTTTCCACATAACAGCAACACCCTCTAGGTCCTCTTCTGCCATCATGTTCATTTCACTCCTTTCAACTTGAGATAGGAAGAGACAGAAAAGGAAGAGAGACAGAGAGAGAAGGAGAATTACCATAGTGCTGGTCCACTATTTGTGGAGATTCCCTTGGTACTCTGTCTGGTGTTCCCATGTGGTGCTGGTGGCTTGAACCATGATGTTCAGATGTGGTAAAGTGTGTACTCTACTGGGCGAGCTGTCTGCTGCCCCACCCCATATATCTTTTTAAAAATTTGTTATTATTATTATTATTTTTATTTATTTATTGGATAGAGGCAGTCAGAAATTGAAAGGCCTGGGGGAGATAGAGAGGGGAGAGACAGAGAGACACCTGCATACCTGTTTCATCACTCATGAAGCTTCTCCCCCTGCAGGTGGAGGCTGAGGCCTTGAACCTGGGTCCTTGCACATTGTAACATGTGCGCTCAACCAGGTATGCCACCATCCAGCCCCACTTTTTTTAACTTTTATTTATAAAATGCAAACACTGACAAGACCATAGACTAAGAGGGGTACAATTGCACACAATTCCCAGAACTCCGTATCCCATCTCCTCCCTTGATAGCTTTCCTATTCTTTATGGACTCAGGGTCATTACAGGGTGGTATAGCAGGTGGAAGGTCTGGCTTCTGTAATTGCTTCCCCACTGAACATGGGCATTGACAGGTTGATCCATACTCCCAGCCTGTCTCTCTCTTTCCTTCGTGGGGAAATCGGATTCCATGTGATTGTGCAGTGGTTAGCATATCAGACTTACATGTGTAAGGTTCAGAGTTTCCTCCACAATGCCACACATGTCATAGTGACTCTCAGACTGGGAAACAAATCTATATCTAGATCTCTCTTGGGACATCAGAATATCAGAAATACATCATTTTGTGTAGCAAGCAGTAAGATAAGACCCTTTTAAAATTCCTTTGCTGCCACCTGCACTTCATAGGGTGGTGGCTGAGGGACAGGGTCTGGAAATGGGGAGGTGAGAAGTCATGGCGTAGAAGTCCTATGTCTTGGCACACTGTTTCCATCTATTTTTCTTCCTAAGCACATGCTTTTGTTTTAATTAATTAATTTAGGGGGGAGATAATATCTTTGTAAAAATATTTAGGGCCCAGAAATGAATAAGGTTGAGCTCTCAAGCATGAAGTTCAGAGTCGGATCCCCAGTATCCCATGTATCAGTTATGTGATGGTTCCCTATTTTTTTATATTTATTCATTTACTTTTCCTTTTGTTGCCCTGTTGTTGTTATTGATGTCGTCGTTATTAGATAGGACAGAGAGAAATGGAGAGAGGAGGGGAAGACAGAGAGAGGGAGAGAAAGATAGACACCTGCAGACCTGCTTTACTGCCTGTGAAGTGACTCCCCTGCTGGTGGGGAGCCGGGGGCTCGAACCGGGATCCTTAAGCTGGTCCTTGCGCTTTGTGCCACCTGCACTTAACCCGCTGCACTACTGCCTGACCCCCTATTATTATTATTATTATTATTATTATTTTTAAACCAGAGCTCTGCTCAGCTCTGGCTTATGGTGGTGCTGGGGTTTGGACCTGGGACTTTGGAGCCTCAGGCAAGAAAACCTCTTTGCATAACCATTATGCTATCTACTTCCCCCCTCCCTATTCTCTCTTCCTGTCCCTCTCCCTGGGCCCTCCTTCCTCCCCTCCCCCCCTTATTAGTAAATCTGATACATGTAATACTGGGAATTCAACTTGGGACTTCATGCACACAGGTCCTGCGCTCTACCACTGAGCCACCACCCCAGTCATTCAAGTGCACACTTAACGCTTGGCCAACTCCTTTCCTATTATGTATAGAGAGAGCCACCAGCCTCCCTTTCCAGCCAGGCTCTTTTTTGCTTTATACAGAATGCAGCCTCATAGTGCTATCTGCAAGATTTAAAGGTGCCCACTTAGGGGTGGGGGTATATAGCATAAAGGTGTGTAAAGAAACCCTTCTGCCTGAGACTTCTACATTAAGTCCCCCACACCACCATAGGCCAGAGCTACGCAATGCTCTGGAAAAAAAAATTAGGTAGTGGACAGAAATTGAAAACACAGAGGGCTGGTAAAATAGCTCATTTGTGTAGTGTGCTGTTTTGCTATGTGCACAACCAAGGTTTGAGCCCAACCCCCTCCACATTGAATTCCGGAAGCTTCAGTGCTATGATTTTTTTTCTTTTCTTATTTTTTTAAACATTTATTTTATTTATCTTTTTTTTTTTTTTTTTCTTTTTTCTCTGGGCTGGACCACCACTTCTTCTTCTTCTAGCGTTTGCCCTTCTTCTGTAGCCAGTCAACAGCATCAGGTTGAGCCTGATGTAAAGTTTTGAGACCTCCTTTGAATCTGGAGAGGTGGCAGTCATTGACTATGTGGGTCATTGTCTGTAGCCGCAGGGGCAGTTCGAGTCGTCTCTGGCTCCCCAGCGATGGAACATAGTGGCGCACCGGCCATGGCCTGTTCGATAGCGATTGAGGAGGGCCCAATCACAACGTGCTAGGTCAAAGCCAGGTTGACGCTTGCAGGGGTCTGTGATGAGGTGTTTGTTCTTTACCTCAGCTGACTGCCAACTGTGTTTCCAAGAGTCTGGAACAGAGAAGTTCAGTGTAGGCATAGGGGACCAGATTGGGTGACAAGACGTCAAGCGTTGGACAGGGTGGGTGAAGATATCCATGTATATTGGCAGGTCCGGTCGAGTTAAGACGTGGGAAATGAACTTAGATGATGCCGCATCCCGACGAATATCTGGCGGGGCGATGTTGCTAAGAACTGGCAGCCATGGAACCGGGGTGGAACGGATGGTTCCAGAAATTATCCTCATGGAGGAATATAATTTGGAATCGACCAAGTGGACATGGGGGCTATGGAACCATACTGGGGCACAGTATTCTGCAGTGGAATAGCATAATGCCAGAGATGATGATCATAGTGTGGAAGCGCTCGCGCCCCATGAGGAGCTGGCCAGTCTTGCAATGATGTGATTCCTCGCGCCCACCTTTGCTGCAGTTTTTTTTTTTTTTTTTTATTTAAGAAAGGATTAATTAACAAAACCATAGGGTAGGAGGGGTACAACTCCACACAATTCCCACCACCCAATCTCCATATCCCACCCCCTCCCCCAATAGCTTTCCCATTCTCTATCCCTCTGGGAGCATGGACCCAGGGTCATTGAGGGTTGCAGAAGGTAGAAGGTCTGGCTTCTGTAATTGCTTCCTCGCTGAACATGGGCGTTGACTGGTCGGTCCATACTCCCAGTCTGCCTCTCTCTTTCCCTAGTAGGATGGGTCTCTGGGGAAGCTGAGCTCCAGAACACATTGGTGGTGTCTTCAATCCAGGGAAGTCTGGCCGGCATCCTGATGACACCTGGAACCTGGTGACTAAAAAGAGAGTTAACATACGAAGCCAAACAAATTGTTGAGCAATCATGGACCCAAAGCTTGGAAAAGTGGAGAGGAAGTATTAGGGAGGTACTCACTGCAAACTCTAGTATACTTCTGCTTTCTTACTTTGGTGCCGTACTCCAAACTCAGTCAATTTCTGCTTTGCATTTCTACTTCTTTTTTTTTTTTACATGCATAACATTCCCCAGATTCCCATTTAGCAATAAAACCCCCACTATTTCATTCATCATTTTTCATGGACCTGTATTCTCCCCACCCACCCACCCACCCCAGAGTCTTTTACTTTGGTGTAATACTCCAATTCCATTTCAGGTTCGACTTGTGTTTTCTTTTCTAATCTTGTTTTTCAACTTCGGCCTGAGAGTGAGATCATCCCATATTCATCCTTCTGTTTCTGACTTATTTCACTCAACATGATTTTTTCAAGGTCCATCCAAGATCGGCTGAAAACGGTGAAGTCACCATTTTTTACAGCTGAGTAGTATTCCATTGTGTATATATACCACAACTTCCTCAGCCACTCATCTGTTGTTGGACACCTGGGTTGCTTCCAGGTTTTGGCTATTACAAATTGTGCTGCCAAAATCATATGTGTACACAGATCTTTTTGGATGGATGTGTTGGGTTCCTTAGGATATATCCCCAGGAGGGGAATTGCAGGGTCATAGGGTAGGTCCATTTCTAGCCTTCTGAGAGTTCTCCAGACTGTTCTCCACAGAGGTTGGACCAATTGACTTTCCCACCAGCAGTGCAGGAGGGTTCCTTTGACCCCACACCCTCTCCAGCATTTGCTACTGTTACCTTTTCTGATGTGTGACATTCTCACAGGAGTGAAGTGATATCTCATTGTTGTCTTTATTTGCATTTCTCTGACAATCAGAGACTTGGAGCATTTTTTCATGTGTTTCTCGGCCTTTTGGATCTCTTCTGTGGTGAATATTCTGTCCACGTCCTCCCCCCATTTTTGGATGGGGTTATTTGTTGTCTTGTTGTTGAGTCTGGTAAGCTCTTTATATATGTTGGTTATTGAACTCTTATCTGATGTATGGCATGTAAAGATCTTCTCCCATTCTGTGAGGGGTCTCTTGATTTGGGTAGTGGTTTCTTTTGCTGTGAAGAAGCTTTTTAATTTGATGTAGTCCCATAGGTTTATACTTGCCTTAGTCTTCCTTGTAATTGGATTCGTTTCATTGAAAATGTCTTTAAAATTTATGCGGAAAAAAGTTCTTCCAATATTTTCCTCTAAGTATCTGATAGTTTCTGGTCTAACATCCAAGTCCTTGATCCACTTGGAATTTACTTTTGTATTTGGTGAAATACAGTGATTCAGCTTCATTCTTCTGCATGTTTCAACCCATTGTTTCCAACACCATTTGTTGAAGAGACTCTGCTTTCCCCATGTAATAGTCTGGGCGCCTTTGTCAAAGATTAGATGTCCATAGGTGTGGGGCCTCATTTCTGGGCTCTCAATTCTATTCCACTGGTCAGTGTGTCTGTTCATGTTCCAGTACCAAGCAGTTTTGATGACAATGGCCCTATAATATAGTTTGAGATCTGGCAGTGTGCTGCCTCCGGTTCTGTTCTTTTTTCTCAAGATTGTTTTGGCAATTCTAGGTCTTTTCTGGTTCCAAATAAACATTTGTAGCATTTGTTCTATTCTCCTAAAAAAATGTGCTTGGGATCTTGATGGGGATAGCATTAAATTTGTAGATGGCTCTGGGTAATATATTCATTTTGATGATGTTAATTCTTCCAACCCATGAGCATGGAATATCTTTCCATTTCTTTGTGTCTTTTTCAATTTCTTTGAGTAGTGACTCATAATTTTCAGTATACAAGTCTTTCACTTCTTTGGTTAGGTTTATTCCTAGATATTTTATTGTTTTTGTTGCTATAGAAAAAGGAACTGATTTCTGGATTTCAATTTCTTCTAACTTAGTGTTTGCATAGAGGAATGCCACTGACTTTTGAATGTTAATTTTATAACCTGACACATTACTGTATTGCCTGATGATTTCCAAAAGCTTCTTGCTAGATTCCTTAGGTTTTTCCATGTATACTATCATGTCATCTGCAAATAAGGAGAGTTTGACTTCTTCTCTTCCAATCTGTATTCCTTTAATTCCTTGCTCCTGCCTGATTGCTATGGCAAGAACTTCCAACACTATGTTGAATGGTAATGGTGATAGTGGGCAGCCCTGTCTAGTACCTGATCTGAGGGGAAATGCTTCCAGTTTTTCACCATTGAGTATGATGTTGGCTGTAGGTTTGCTATATATAGACTCCACTATCTTCAGGAATTTTCCATCTATTCCTATTTTTTGTAGTGTTTTGATCATAAAGGGATGTTGTATCTTGTCAAAGGCTTTCTTTGCATCTATTGATATGACCATGTGGTTTTTGGTCTTGCTTTTGTTGATGTGGTGGATCACATTGATTGATTTACGTATATTAAACCAACCTTGCATGCCTGGGATAAACCCCACTTGGTCATGATGGACAATCTTTTTGATATACTGCTGTATCCGGTTGGCTAGAATTTTGTTCAATATTTTCGCATCTATGTTCATCAGAGATATTGGTCTGTAGTTTTCTTTTTTGGTTGTGTCCCTGTCTGCTTTTGGTATCAGGGTGATATTGGCTTCATAGAAGCTGGCAGGGAGTATTCCAGTGTCTTCAATCTTCTGGAAGACTTTTAAAAGTAGAGGTATTAGTTCTTCTTTGAAAGTTTTGTAGAATTCATTTGTAAAACCATCTGGTCCAGGACTTTTATTTTTGGGAAGATTTTTGATAACTGTTTCAATTTCATTAGCTGTGATGGGCCTGTTCATGTTATCCACTTCCTCTTGACTTAGTTTTGGAAGCTGGTAGGTATCTAGGAAATCATTCATTTCTTCCAGGTTCTCTAACTTGGTGGCATATAGTTGTTCATAGAAGCCTCGCATGATATGTTGAATTTCTGCAGTGTCTGTTGTGATATCTCCTCTTTCATTTACTATCCGATTTATTTGGATCTTCTCCCTTTTTTGTTTTGTGAGTCTGGCTAAAGGTTTGTCGATTTTGTTCACTCTTTCGAAGAACCAACATTTACTTTCATTGATCTTTTGTATGGTTTTCCTATTCTCAATGTTATTTATTTCTGCCCTAACTTTAGTAATTTCTGTCCTTCTGGTTGCTTTAGGGTTCCTTTGTTGTTCTTCTTCTAGGTCTTTAAGATGTGCAATCAGGCTGTTTATTTGTGCCTTTTCTTGTTTCCTAATGTGTGCTTGTATAGCTATGAACTTCCCTCTTAGGACTGCTTTAGCTGTGTCCCAAATATTTTGATAGCTTGTGTCTTCATTTTCATTGAACTCTCGAAACATTTTGATTTCTTCCTTGATTTCCTCTTTGACCCAGAAGTTGTTAAGAAGTGTACTCTTGAGCTTCCACATTTTGGCACTGTTACTAATCTTTTGTTGATTGTTAAGTGTTAGTTTAATTCCACTGTGGTCTGAGAAGATGCTTCGGATGATTTCAGTGCTCTTGAATAGGCTGATGCTGTCTTTGTGGCCTAACATATTGTCTATCCTTGAGAATGATCCATGTGGATTTGAGTAAAATGTGTATTCCAGTTTCTTGGGATGAATGACTCTGAAAATGTCCAATAGTTCTAGTTTATCTATCTCTTCATTTAGCTCCCTTATGTCTTTACTGATTTTCTGCCTGGATGATCTGTCAAGTTGAGAGAGTGGGGTGTTGAAGTCCCCTACTATGATTGTGTTACTGTTAATATATTGCTGTAGCTCTTTCAGTAGAAGTTTGATGTATTTAGATGGCTTCTCATTGGGTGCATAGATATTAATAATTGTTAAGTCCTCTTGATTGACTGATCCTCTGAGCATTAAGTAGTGTCCATTCCTATCTTTTTTAATCTTATCTATTTTAAAGTCTATCATGTCAGATATGAGAATAGCTGTTCCTGCCCTTTTTTGTGGGCCATTGGCTTGAATGATAGTTTTCCATCCTTTCACTTTAAGTCTGTGTTTGTCTTGTTGCGTTAGGTGAGTTTCCTGTAGACAACATATTGTTGGGTTGTGTTTTCTGATCCATCTTCCTACTCTGTGTCTTTTAATAGGTGAATTCAGGCCATTCACATTTATTGATATCAAAGATTGAAGATATTTTAACGCCATTCTTGTAGAGTTTTAGAGTGTTTTGATATATGTTCTATTTGTGGTGGTCTGGTTGTTTATAGGAAACCTTTCAGAACTTCTTTCAAGGCAGGCTTGGTGATGGTTGCTTCCTTCAACTGTTGCTTGTCTGAGAAGGTTTTGATGCTTCCATCTAGTCTGAATGACAATCTAGCAGGATATAGTATTCTTGGCTGAAAGCCTTTCTCTTTGAGCACTCGATAGATATCTTGCCATTCTCTTCTGGCCTGTAGTGTTTGTATGGAGAAGTCCGCTGCTAATCTTATGGGTTTTCCTTTGTAGGTGACTCTTTGTTTTTCTCTTGCAGCCTTGAGGATCCTTTCTTTATCCTTATTCCTTTCCAATCTAAGTATGACATGTCTTGGTGTCTTTAGGTCTGGGTTAATTCTGTTTGGGACCCTCTGGGCTTCTTGAATCTTTATGTCTTTGATGTTGTCTAGACTAGAGAAATTTTCAGCTATTATGGCCTGGAGAACGCTTTCTTCCTCCCCTTCTCTTTCTTCCTCTGGTAAGCCAATAATGCGTATATTGTTTCTTTTGAAGTCATCCCATAGGACTCTGTTGTTGTTTTCAGCATCTCTTAATCTCTTTTTGAGATCTCTTACTTCTTTTTTAGTTGTCTCTAATTCATCCTCAATCTTGCTAATTCTGTCTTCAGCCTCATTGATTCTATTCTCTCTGCCCTCTACTGCTTTCTGGAGTTCATCTATTTTGTTGCCCTGCTCTGATACTGTTTTAGCTTGTTCAGCTAGTTGCCTTCTTAGCTCAGCAATTTCAGCTTTCAGCTCTCTAATAACCATGCGATTATTAGAATTTTCTTCCATATTCTCATTTGTTGTTCCTGCAGTTCTGATTACAATTTTTTCAAATTCTTTACTCACTCCTGTTATTATTTCCTTAGCTAATGTTTGGATGTTGAACTCGTTGTTTTGTGCTTCGCCCTCTGGAGGACTTTTAGCTGGACTCTTGTCCTGGTTCGAGTCTCCATTATTTTTTCTTGTTGTTTTAACCATTTTATATAAGTTAACAGTTTTTTCAATCCCTGAGTTGGAGTTCAGTGGTGTAAAAGCCTTTTTTTTTTTCCCCTGTAGGCTATGGTAGCCTGAGGGCTTTTAAACTATCAATAGGCTTCTTGGCTTAATCAATGACTCCTGACCAAGAGATAAAGCAGGGTGTGGCAGAGATAATCCAGTGGTTATGCAAAGAGACTTTCACAGCCCTTCAGCTATGCCACCGAGGTATAGGTCTTCTCCCGAGTTTCCCGGTTAGATCTCTGTGCCCTGGTGTCCCTCCCTGTTGCTGCTCCAGATTCTGAGGGTAGTAGCAATGGAGACTCAGAGTTGTACTTGGTGAGTCTCTGGGGAGTCCTTTCCTCCCTTCAGCTGTCCCCTTGTTGGTGGAGCAGACTGGAGGTGGTGTCTCCAGTGACAAACTGTCAGTCACTTAACTGTTAGCAGTCACAAACTGTTAGCAGTCACTTAATCTCTCCTTAGGCCCCTCTCTCCTCTCTGTCACCAGCCACGTGTGTTTGTACTCACGGGTGATTTACTGGGTTTCTGTGGTCATTCTAGTCCTGTCTTGTTTCGGTCCGGGTGGTCTCCTTGGTGTTCCTAGTTGATCCGGGAGAGGAGAGGTTTATCTTTTTTCTTTTAATATTTATTTATTCCCTTTTGTTGCCCTTGTTGTTTTATTGTTGTAGTTATTATTGATGTCATTGTTGTTGGATAGGACAGAGAGAAATGGAGAGAGGAGGGGAAGACAGAGAGGGAGAGAGAAAGATAGACACCTGCAGACCTGCTTCACCGACTGTGAAGTGACTTCCCTGCAGGTGGGGAGCCGGGGGCTTGAATCAGGATCCTTACACCAGTCCTTGTGCTTTGTGCCACGTGCACTTAATCCGCTGTGCACCGCCCAACTCCTGGTGCTGTGGTTTCCTTTACTCTCTCTCTCTGCTTCTCTATCTCCTTGTCCCTTATCTAAAAGAGAAAGAAATTAAAAAAATTGAAAGTAATGCCAAGTTCAGTTCAGCAGGGAAAAGATGAGCTGAATCCAATTAAAGGGGTGAAGCAACAAAGGGAAGATTGTAAACTCAAGTAGGAGCAAAGAACTAGTTGATGGTGTGCATTATACTCAGAACTCAAGTTCAGCAAAATCAACCATTTCCATTTTAAAGGCTTGAACTTAACAATCCCCATTTGGAATAAACGACTATTAAAAAAAACATAATTGCATCCGTTTTTGGCACTGGAAAATAACTCTGGAATTCAGATTCTTCCTGAAGCCAAAATTTTCTGGCAAAAGATCAATGTAATTTGCTTGAGATGGGAGCATCAACTCATTTTGAGATGTTATAACTATTCCATTAGTTTAGTGTGTACATTTATTTAAGCCTTGGGAGGATCTGGAATTAAATATAGAAAAATCAAGAGGCCAAATCTACAGTATTAACACTTTTATTTTTAATTTTTAATATTTATTTATTTATTATTGTATCTAGACAGAGAGAAATTGAGAGGAGAGAGGGAGATAGAGAGGGAAAGAGACTGAGAGACACCTGCAGCACTGCTTCACCACTGGTGAAGCTTTCACCCTGCAGGTGAGGGACCAGAGACTTGAATCTGCATCCTTGGGCACTATAATGTACTCTTAACCAGAGGAACTACTGCCTGGCCCCAGCACTTATTATTTTTTGAAATAAAAATCAGTATGTATTTGGCATTTTACAGTATTTATAGAGGTTAAAATAATTGAGTGCAACAATATCTGAGAGATTAGCCCTTTGGTTCTAACGTGAAATGGAGTAATTAAATTTAGATGTGTGATTTATTGCTAGAAAGTATAAGAGGATTTTATGGCTTGCATTGAATTTAGTATTAGGGTGTTTAAGAGATTCATGATATTTATTATTTAATTTAGTCTTTAAGTACTTGGAATGTTTTGCTTATCAGGGCAGGTGATTAATGTGCTAAAAAGAAAATAGAATATGTTAAAATTATTAATACAGTTTAAAACATTTAGGGAGATTTAATTAAGCTTGTAAACATAACTAGTTGAAAGGATAAAAAGAGTATGGTTTATTTAACTTAGAAATATTAAGCTGGTGTATTGCACCAAAGTAAATGACTGGGGAGGGGGAAGAGTATAGGTCCAAAAAGGATGAAAAAACCCCCACAAATATTAAGCAGTCTTCTTTCTTAGTGTACTAGACTTATTAATAGGATAAAAACTATGCTGAACTTAAGATTTATGGGAAACTTGGTTTACATTTTATAACATAAATATGTTGAATACATTTTAAAATGATTTTTTTCTGTTTTGCTATACTACTTTTAACACCATGGACCACATGCTAAAAACAAACAAGTAAACAAACAAACTTGAGAGATTCTACTACTAACAAAATTGTTTAAAAGGGCATGAGAATTGATCATATAGTTTTCTTGGAAATGCAATTCTATAACACCCACTGTGAATGTTGTTCTTATTATAACATTTAAAGAACAATTACTAATTTTAAGGTTCATTACTGACTGTGGCAAGATGATATTATGAAGCATTAAGTAAGAACATATATGGCTATATAAGGCCATACTATCTTGGACATACTGGATAAAGTAAACCATTTATTACTAGAATTTATCTTACCTGAGTCAAGAGATTTAGGCCAATATCAGTAGTCATAAATCTTGCTGATATGATGTGATGAAGATAGCCCTTCAGTTGCATGATCTTCCTCATTAATGCCCATAACCTTAATATGGTCACAAGAAAGCCATTAAATCCCAGGAGAGATATTGTACAATATAACAGACCATCTTCAAAACTCGTATGGCCACTGAAAACAAGAGAAGTCTAAGGAATCCTCATAGCCAAGAGGAGTTGGAAGAGATATGGCAATTAAAGGGTATGCCCTGGGGTGGATTCTGCAGCCAAAAAAGGATATTAGGTAAAAACAAGGAAGTTAGTTGAAAATTATGTACCAGAGGGGTTGGGTGGTGGCCCACCTGCTTGAGTGCACATGTTACAATGCACAAGGACCCAGGTTCAAGCTCCCACCAGCAGGGGTAAAGCTTTTCGAGTGCTGAAGCAGTGCTGTAGGTGTCTCACTGTCTCTCTCCCTCTCTAACTCCCCTTCCTTCTCGATTTCTAGCTGTCTCTATCCAATGATGATGATGATGATGATGATGATGATGATGATAATAATAATAATAAACTTAAAAAAGAAAGAAAATAATGTACCAGGGTTTGGGAGATGGCTTACCCAGTAGAGCACACAGTTTACCATGCTTGAGGATTCAAATTCGAGTCTTTATTGGGTTGAAATTGGACCAAGCTATAGAGTGATTTGTTAGGTAGCCACCAAAGTTCTATTGCTTAAAAAATTTAATTTTATTTATTTATGCATTTTTTTTGATATATACAGAAAGAAATTTGAGAGGGAAGGGAGGTAGAGAGAAAAAGAGACACCTGCAGACCTGCTTCATTCATGAAGCTTTCCTTCTATAGGTGAGTGGTAGGGGCTTGAACCTAGATCATTGCAACATGTATGCTGTAGTGAGTGTGCTACCAACAGCCTCTTTAACTTTTTAAAAATTTTTTAATATTCATTTATTTTCCCTTTTGTTGTCTTTGTTTTTTATTATTGTTGTAGTCATTATTGATGTTGTTATTGTTATCGTCATTGTTAGATAGGACAAAGAGAAATGGAGAGAGGAGGGGAAGACAGAGAGGGGGAGAGAAAGACACCTGCAGACCTGCTTCACTGCTTGTGAAGCGATAACCCTGCAGGTGGGGAGCCCAGGGCTCGAACCGGGATCCTTAGGCCAGTTCTTGCGCTTTGCACCACCTGCACTTAACCCACTGTGCTACTGCCCGACTCCCTTCTTTAACTTTTTTTTTACACTTCTGTTTTTTAAAAAATATTTATTTATTATTATTTATTCCCTTTTGTTGCCCTTGTTGTTTTATTGTTGTACTTATGATTGATGTCGTTGTTGTTGGATAGGACAGAGAGAAATGGAGAGAGGAGGGGAGGACATAGAGGGGGAGAGAAAGACAGACACCTGCAGACCTGCTTCACCGCTTGTGAAGCAACTCCCCTGCAGGTGGGGAGTGTGGGGGGGGGGCTGGAACGGGGATCTTTAAGCCTGTCCTTGTGCTTTGTGCAATGTGCGCTTAACCTGCTATCTTTAAGGGAAGTATTCTTTTACAAGTCTGTTGGTATCTCTGGAGTACAGTGTCACATGTCCCCAAAATGTATGTTAATCTCACTTTGCCCCACCACCAAAGTGCCATCTCCCTCCATCTCATCATCTCTTCCCCCTACTCCTACCCTGGTAATTTCAGCTCTATAGGCATAAAGTCTGGACTTACTTTTTTTTAGATATTTATTTATTCTCTTGTTGCACTTGTTGTTTTATTGTTGTTGTCGTTGTTGGATAGGACAGAGAGAAATGAAGAGAGGAGGGGAAGACAGAGAGGGGCAGAGAAAGATAGACACCTGCAGACCTGCTTCACTGCTTGTGAAGCAACTACCCTGCAGGTGGGCAGCAGGGGCTCGAATCAGGATCCTTATGCAGGTCCTTGCGCTTCACGCCACGTGCGCTTAGCCAGCTGTGCTACTGCTGACTCCCCAAAGTCTGGACTTAAATGTTTTGCTTGGTCTGTTCCCTAACTTTGTCTCTTAAATCCCACGTATTCATGATATCACTTGCTCTTCTGCAAAGTCCTATCTCTTAACCTGACTGGTATTTAAATACTACCTTATGGTAGCTCATTAAGCCATACAATTGTTTGCTGACATTTTCATTATTTTATTTATTATTTATTTATTTATTTTGCTTCCAGGGTTATTGCCGGGGTTCAGTGCCTGCACTACAAATATAGTGCTCTTGTAGCCATTTTTTTTCTACTTTTTTTTTTGGGGGGGGGTAGGACAGAGAAATTGAGAGGGGAGGGGAAGATAGAGAAGGAGAAAGAAAGATAGACCCTTGCAGACCTGCTTCACCACTTGTGAAGTGACCCCCCTGCAGGTGGGGAGCTGGGGGCTTGAACTGGGATCCCTGAGTGGGTCCTTACACTTTGTGTTACATGCACTTAACCCAGTGTGCCACTGCCCACCCCCCTGAAATTTTCAGTATCTGTGGTTTGACTTTTCTTGCAACTTAATAGTTAAAGTCGACCTGGAAGTGATGGAGCACAGGATTCACATGTCAGTGGTCACAGGTTGAATCCCCCAGCATCACATATGCCAGAGCTAAGACATATTGTGGTCTGTCTCACATGAAAATGAACATATCTTTTAAAAATAAGTTATTAAAATACATGAAAGCTAAAAACAATGAACCAGAGTATCACTCTGGCACATATAAAGCTGGGGATCAAACTCAGGAGCTCACATCCAAGTTCCAACGCTTTATCAACTGTGCCACCTCCTGGACCATGCAAGAAAAGTTGAAACATGTGCCATTTATTGTACTTTTATGTCTATTTATTTATTTTAAGGTACAGGGGACTCAGGTAGAAGGAAGACAGTTATTTATTTTATTTTATTAAATATCTTTAACTTAATTTATTTTGGTTAGAGAAAAAGAAATGGAGAGGAAGGGGGAGATAAAGAAGGAGAGGGAAAGAGAGACATCTGCAGGCCTATTTTACTACTTATGAAGTTTCCCCTCTGCAGGTGGAGGCCAGGCACTTGAACCAGGGTCATTGTGCATTATAACGTGTGCTCTATCAGATGCACCACTGCCCAGCCCTACCCCATTTTTATTTTTATTTTATTTATTTATTTTGGCTCCAGAGTTATTACTGGGGCTTGATGACCGTTATGAATCCACTGCTCCTGGTGGTAATTTCCCCCCTTTTTTATTGGATAGGACAGAGAGAAAGCCTCATCTCTTAATTTCTCTCTCATACAGTGTTTGCCTTGACATATTGTTTTCATTGCATGCTGCCCATGTGGTAGTGAAGTTGTGTAGATTGAAAATTTAGTTCTTAAACCATGGGAAACCATGGGACACCCCAGGCCTCAGCCAAAGAACCCAATAGGTATAGGGTGGAAACACTAACCTTCCTCAGTCTCTAGGGGAGAGAGTATG
The DNA here is from genome assembly GCF_950295315.1 of Erinaceus europaeus. Taxonomy (NCBI): domain Eukaryota; kingdom Metazoa; phylum Chordata; class Mammalia; order Eulipotyphla; family Erinaceidae; genus Erinaceus; species Erinaceus europaeus. Next base: position 45,779,392 of record NC_080168.1, read on the forward strand.
CACTCTCCAAGTCCCTGAGAACAGCAGAGGAATGAGGTGAGAGTGTGAGTTCACATAAAGCTCTTAGATCCAGGGAGGAACTACTGTAGAAAGCAGTGCAGACCATGCTGCCTGGGGACCTGGTTGCAACAACAGAAGCCAGCGTGGCAGAATGCCCATGCTCAAAGTTCAGCTGATATTTACTCTGAGCCAGTGTCAGTGTAAGGACCTGGGACAGCTGCAGTTATGCGCTTCCCTGCTTGATTCCAAGACACTTAGAATTTAGACCAATCCAGGGGCCTGGCTTAAGCACACATAGTGCAAAAAAGCGTGGGGACCAGCACAGTGTTCCCGGTTCAAGCGCCCAGCTACCCACCTGCAGTGGCAGGGGTGTCACTTCATAAGTGGTGGAGCAGATCTTTCTCTTCCCTCTCTATCTTCCTCTCCTCTTTCAATTTCTCTCTGCCCTATCCAACAACAACAAAACTGGAAAAAATGGCTGCCAAGAGCAGTGGATTTGTAGCGTAGGCACCGAGCCCCAGCGATAGCCCTAGAGGAAACAAACAAACAAATAATTAGACCAGTCCTGGGGAAGAGAAAATGAAGGAAAAGAGGAGGAAAATTCAAAGCCAGCTGAGTTTAAATCTAAGGGGTCTGAGAAAATTCTGAAATGATAAATCTGAACACTTTCAGACTTGTGCCTCAAGGGAGCTCAGCTAAAAACAAAATTTGGTTTTGGAGAAAAATGGTTGGTCTGGAGAAATAGCATAATGGTTATGCAAACAATATTTATGCCTGAGACTCTGTGGCTATAGGTTCAATCCCCAGTACTACTATAAGCCAGAGCTAAGGAGACTCTGGTAAAACCTTGATAACTGTTTTTATTTTTATTTTTTTAATTTAATCTAGTGAGTTTTGTGGTTTAAGAAACTTATACCTAATATATAACAGGTCAATAACCCACAGATCTGTAGCTTATTTAAAGGATATAAAATGCTCCTAGTTCCTGTTGGAAGAGGAGAACCAAGTATATTTTTTGGCCAAATATGCAAGGACTGAGTGTTGAAGTCAGGAAAGACTACATATTGTCATCAGAATAAATTATGGCTTATGAAAATGTGGTAGATTATTGAGAAATTGACTTAATTATTCCTTTTTTTGCATTCATGACCACCCCGACCAGATTAATGGTGAGGATGCAATATTTTGAGCAGAAGGAAAAGCAGTGTGCACTATTCGAAGATGTTTTAAGTTTATGGAGACATAACTTTATTATCAGCGCTTCATATTTTATTTCAGTTTATTTTGGCCACCAGGGTTATTGCTAGGGCTCAGTGCTGGCACTACAAATTCACCTCTCCCTTTGGCCATTTCCTCCCCCCACCTCCCCCCCCCCTCTATTTTTTTTTTTTTTTTTTATTAATTAACAAAACCATAGGGTAGGAGGGGTACAACTCCACACAATTCCCACCGCCCAATCTCCATATCCCACCCCCTCCCCCGATAGCTTTCCCATTCTCTATCCCTCTGGGAGCATGGACCCAGGGTCATTGAGGGTTGCAGAAGGTAGAAGGTCTGGCTTCTGTAATTGCTTCCTCGCTGAACATGGGCGTTGACTGGTCGGTCCACACTCCCAGTCTGCCTCTCTCTTTCCCTAGTAGGATGGTCTAATCTTTGACAAAGGGGCCCAGACTATTACATGGGGAAAACAGAGTCTCTTCAACAAATGGTGTTGGAAACAATGGGTTGAAACATGCAGAAGAATGAAGCTGAATCACTGTATTTCACCAAATACAAAAGTAAATTCCAAGTGGATCAAGGACTTGGATGTTAGACCAGAAACTATCAGATACTTAGAGGAAAATATTGGAAGAACTTTTTTCCGCATAAATTTTAAAGACATTTTCAATGAAACGAATCCAATTACAAGGAAGACTAAGGCAAGTATAAACCTATGGGACTACATCAAATTAAAAAGCTTCTTCACAGCAAAAGAAACCACTACCCAAATCAAGAGACCCCTCACAGAATGGGAGAAGATCTTTACATGCCATACATCAGATAAGAGTTTAATAACCAACATATATAAAGAGCTTACCAGACTCAACAACAAGACAACAAATAACCCCATCCAAAAATGGGGGGAGGAATTGGACAGAATATTCACCACAGAAGAGACCCCCCCTCTATTTTATTTGACAAGATAGAGAGAAATGGAGAGAGGAGGGGTTGATAGAGAGGGAGAGAAAAAGATAGACACTTACAGACCTGATTCACTGTGCATGAAACATACCTCTCTGTGGGTGAAGAGCTGGAGGGGGGGCGACAACTCGAACCTAGGTCCTTGTACATGGTGATATGTATGTTTAACTGGTTGTGTTGATCCCGAGTTCTCATTTTTTATATTTCTCTATTTTAATTAATTAATTATTGTCTCCAGGGTTATTGCTGGGGCTCGGTACCTGCACTATGAATCCACTGCTCCTGGAGGCCATTTTTTTTTTCCCATTTTGTTGCCCTTGTTGTTGCCCTTATTGTAGCTGCTGATTGTTGTTGGATAGGACAGAGAGAAATGGAGAGAGGAGGGGAGGACAGAAAGGGGGATAGAAAGATCGAAACCTGAAGACCTGCTTCACTGCTTATGAAGCAACCCCCCTGCAAGTGGGGAGATGGGGGCTCAAACCGGGATCCTCAAACCACCCTTGCACTTTGTGCCATCTGTGCTTAATCCGCAGCACTACAGCCTGACCCCTTATTTTATTTCTATACGTCTTTCTCCACATTTATTTTATTTGTTTTCATTTGATACAACACTTACCAGGCTGCATGTTTCTTTATTTAGAAAAAAAATTGATTGCTTCTGGGGCTCCAGAATAACTTTTTTTCCCCCAGAGAGGGAGAGAGAGTAAGAAATCATAGCACTGAAGTTTCCTTCAGTGAGGTGGGGGATAGCCTCAAATCTCAGTCACTACTTAGAAAATATTAATGAAAGACAGAGAAAGTTAGAGATCGGAAAGAAAGCACTCTTCAGCCCTGGCCATATACAGTGCCGGGTTTGGAGACTAGGATGTATGCTTGCAACTCATTTGCTCTAACACTGAGCTATCTTCTCTGCTCACTTTCTCTTTTTTCTTTTCAATTTTATTTTTTCACTGTATTTTATAGATATATGCAGAGAAACACAGAGAGAGGGAGACAGAAAGAAAGAGACTGGGAGTTGAGTGGTGGCACAGCGGGTTAAGCACACATGGCGAAGTGCAAGGACTGGGGTAAGGTTCCCGGTTGGAGCCCCCAGCTCCCTAACTGCAGGGGGGTTGCTTCACAAGCAGTAAAGCAGGTCTGCAGGTGTCTATCTTTCTCTCCCCCTTCTTCTTCTTTTTTTTAAATTTATTTCTTTATTGGGGAATTAATGTTTTACATTCAACAGTAAATACAATAGTTTGTACATGCATAACATTCCTCAGTTTCCCATTTAACAATACAACCCCCACTATGTCATTTATCATCCTTCATGGACCTGTATTCTCCCCACCCACCCACCCCAGAGTCTTTTACTTTGGTGCAATATGCCAATTCCAGTTCAGGTTCTACTTGTGTTTTCTATTCTGACCTTGTTTTTCAACTTCTGCCTGAGAGTGAGATCATCCCATATTCATCCTTCTGTTTCTTACTTATTTCACTCAACATGATTTTTTCCAGGTCCATCCAAGATCAGCTGAAAATGGTGAAGTCACCATTTTTTACAGCTGAGTAGTATTCCATTGTGTATATAGACCACAACTTGCTCAGCCACTCATCTGTTGTTGGACACCTGGGTTGCTTCCAGGTTTTGGCTATTACAAATTGTGCTGCCAAAATCATATGTGTACACAGATATTTTTGGATGGATGTGTTGGGTTCCTTAGGATATATCCCCAGGAGAGGAATTGCAGGATCATAGGGTAGGTCCATTTCTAGTCTTCTGAGAGTTCTCCAGACTGTTCTCCACAGAGGTTGGACCAATTGACATTCCCACCAGCAGTGTAGGAGGGTTCCTTTGACCCCACACCCTCTCCAGCATTTGCTGCTGTTACCTTTTCTGATGTATGACATTCTCACAGGAGTGAAGTGATATCTCATTGTTGTCTTTATTTGCATTTCTCTGACAATCAGAGACTTGGAGCATTTTTTCATGTGTTTCTCGGCCTTTTGGATCTCCTCTGTGGTGAATATTCTGTCCACGTCCTCCCCCCATTTTTGGATGGGGTTATTTGTTGTCTTGTTGTTGATTCTGGCAAGCTCTTTATATATGTTGGTTATTAAACTCTTATCTGATGTATGGCATGTAAAGATCTCCCATTCTGTGAGGGGTCTCTTGGTTTGGGTAGTGGTTTCTTTTGCTGTGAAGAAGCTTTTTAATTTGATGTAGTCCCATAGGTTTATGCTTGCCTTAGTCTTCTTTGTAATTGGATTCACTTCATTGAAGATGTCTTTAAAATTTATGCAGAAAAGAGTTCTGCCAATATTTTCCACTAAGTATTTGATAGTTTGTCATCTAACATCCAAGTCCTTGATCCACTTGGAATTTACTTTTGTATTTGGTGAAATACAGTGATTCAGTTTCATTCTTCTGCATGTTTCAACCCATTGTTTCCAACACCATTTGTTGAAGAGACTCTGCTTTCCCCATGTAATAGTCTGAGCCCCTTTGTCAAAGATTAGATGTCCATAGGTGTGGGGCCTCATTTCTGGGCTCTCAATTCTATTCCACTGGTCAGTGTGTCTATTCATGTTCCAGTACCAAGCAGTTTTGATGACAGCAGCCCTATAATATAGTTTGAGACCTGGGAATGTGACGCCTCCGGTTCTGTTCTTTTTTCTCAAGATTGTTTTGGCAACTCTAGGTCTTTTCTGGTTCCAGATAAACATTTGTAGCATTTTTTCTATTCTCCTAAAAAATGTGCTTGGGATCTTGATGGGGATAGCATTAAATTTGTAGATGGCTCTGGGTAGTATATTCATTTTGATGACGTTAATTCTTCCAACCCATGAACATGGAATATCTTTCCACTTCTTTGTGTCTTTTTCAATTTCTTTGAGTAGTGACTCATAATTTTCAGTATACAAGTCTTTCACTTCCTTGGTTAGATTTACTCCTAGATATTTTATTGTTTTTGTTGCTATAGTAAAAGGAATTGATTTCTGGATTTCAATTTCTTCTCACTTAGTGTTTGCATAGAGGAATGCCACTGACTTTTGAATGTTAATTTTATAGCCTGACACCTTACTGTATTGCCTGATGATTTCCAAAAGCTTCTTGCTGGATTCCTTAGGTTTTTCTGTGTATACTATCATATCATCTGCAAATAGGGAGAGTTTGACTTCTTCTCTTCCAATCTGTATCCCTTTAATTCCTTGCTCCTGCCTGATTGCTATGGCAAGAACTTCCAACACTATGTTGAATAGTAATGGTGATAGTGGGCAGCCCTGTCTAGTACCTGATCTGAGGGGAAATGCTTCCAGTTTTTCACCATTGAGTATGATGTTGGCTGTAGGTTTGCTATATATAGACTCCACTATCTTGAGGAATTTTCCATCTATTCCCATTTTTTGTAGTGTTTTGATCATAAAGGGATGTTGTATTTTGTCAAAGGCTTTCTCTGCATCTATTGATATGACCATGTGGTTTTTGGTCTTGCTTTTGTTGATGTGGTGGATCACATTGATTAATTTACATATATTAAACCAACCTTGCATGCCTGGGATAAATCCCACTTGGTCATGATGAACAATCTTTTTGATATACTGCTGTATCTGGTTGGCTAGAATTTTGTTTAATATTTTCACATCTATGTTCATCAGAGATATTGGTCTTTAGTTTTCTTTTTTGGTTGTGTCCCTGTCTGCTTTTGGTATCAGGGTGATGTTGGCTTCATAGAAGCTGGCAGGGAATATTCCAGTGTCTTCAATCTTCTGGAAGACTTTTAAAAGTAGAGGTATTAGTTCTTCTTTGAAGGTTTTGTAGAATTCATTGTAAAACCATCTGGTCCAGGGCTTTTATTTTTGGGGAGATTTTTGATAACTGTTTCAATTTTATTAGTTGTGATGGGCCTCTTCATGTTATCACCTTCCTCTTTACTTAGTTTTGGAAGTTGGTAGGTATCTAGGAAATCGTCCATTTCTTCCCGGTTCTCTAGCTTGGTGGCATATAGTTGTTCATAGAAGCCTCACACGATATGTTGAATTTCTGCAGTGTCTGTTGTGATATCTCCTCTTTCATTCACTATCCGATTTATTTGGGTCTTCTCCCTTTTTTGTTTTGTGAGTCTGACTAAAGGTTTGTTGATTTTGTTTACTCTTTCAAAGAACCAACATTTACTTTCATTGATCTTTTGTATGGTTTTCCATACAATGTTATTTATTTCTGCCCTAACTTTAGTGATTTCTGTCCTTCTGGTTGCTTTAGGGTTCCTTTGTTGTTCTTCTTCTAGGTCTTTAAGATGTGCACTCAGGCTGTTTATTTGTGCTTTTTCTTGTTTCCTAATGTGTGCTTGTATAGCTATGAACTTCCCTCTTAGTACTGCTTTAGCTGTGTCCCAAATATTTTGATAGCTTCTGTCTTCATTTTCATTGAAGTCTCGAAACATTTTGATTTCTTCCTTGATTTCCTCTTTGACCCAGAAGTGTACTGTTGAGCTTCCACATTTTGGGACTGTTACTAATCTTTTGTTGATTGTTAAGTGTTAGTTTAATTCCACTGTGGTCTGAGAAGATGCTTGGGATGATTTCAATGCTCTTGAATTGACTGATGATGTCTTTGTGGCCTAACATATGGTCTATCCTTGAGAATGACCCATGTGGATTTGAGTAAAATGTGTATTTCAGTTTCTTGGGATGAATCACTCTGAAAATGTCCAATAGTTCTAGTTTATCTATCTCCTTCATTTAGCTCCCTTATGTCTTTATTGATTTTCTGCCTGGATGATCTGTCAAGTTGAGAGAGTGGGGTGTTGAAGTCCCCTACTATGATTGTGTTGCTGTTAATATATTGCTGTAGCTCTTTCAGTAGAAGTTTGATGTATTTACATGGCTTCTCATTGGGTGCATAGATGTTAATAATTGTTAAGTCCTCTTGATTGACTGATCCTCTGAGCATTAAGTAGTGTCCATTCTTATCTTTTTTTAATCTTATTTATTTTAAAGTCTATGATGTCAGATATGAGAATAGCTGTTCCTGCCCTTTTTGTGGGCCACTGGCTCATATGATAGTCTTCCACCCTTTCACTTTAAGTCTGTGTTTGTCTTGTTGAGTTAGGTGGGTTTCCTGTAGACAGCAAATTGTTGGGTTGTGTTTTCTGATCCATCTTCCTACTCTGTGTCCTTTAATAGGTGAATTCAGGCCATTGACATTTATTGATATCAAAGATGGAAGATATTTTAATGCCATTCTTGTAGAGTTTTAGAGTGTTTTGTTATATGTCCTATGTCTAATTGTTTATAGGAGACCTTTCAGAACTTCTTTCCAGGCAGGCTGGGTAATAGTTGATTCCTTCAACTGTTGCTTGTCTGAGAACCTTTTGATGCCTCCATCTAGTCTGAATTACTGTCTAGCAGGATATAGTATTCTTGGTTGAAAGCCTTTCTCATTGAGCACTCGATAGATATCTTGCCATTCTCTTCTGGCCTGTAGTGTTTGTGTGGAGAAGTCTGCTGCTAATCTTATGGGTTTTCCTCTGTAGGTGACTCTTTGTTTTTTCTCTTGCAGCCTTCAGGATCCTTTCTTTATCCTTATTCCTTTCCATTCTAAGTATGATATGTCTTGGTGTCTTTAGGTCTGAGTTAATTCTGTTTGGGACCCTTTGGGCTTCTTGAATCTTTATGTCTTTGATGTTGTCTAGACTAGAGAAATTTTCAGCTATTATGGCCTGGAAAATGCTTTCTTCCTCTCCTTCTCTTTCTTCCCCTGGTATGCCAATAATGCGTATATTGTTTCTTTTGAAGTCATCCCACAGGACTCTGCTGTTCTTTTCAGCATCTATTAATCTCTTTTTGAGATCTCTTACTTCCTTTTTAGTTGTTTCTAATTCATCCTCAATCTTGCTAATTCTGTCTTCAGCCTCATAGATTCTATTCTCTCTGCCCTCTACTGTTTTCTGGAGTTCATCTATTTTGTTGCCCTGCTCTGATACTGTTTTAGCTTGTTCAGCTAGTTGCCTTCTTAGCTCAGCGATTTCAGCTTTCAGCTCTCTAATAACCATGAGATAATTAGTATTTTCTTCCATATTCTCATTTGTTGGTCCTGTATTTCTAATCATAATTTTTCAAATTCTTTACTCACTCCTGTTATTATTTCCTTTGCTAATGTTTGGATGTTGAACTCATTATTTTTTGCTTCACCTTCTGGAGAACTTTTAGCTGGACTCTTGTCCTGGTTCGATTCTCCAATATTTCTTCTTGTTGTTTTAACCATTTTATATATTGTGTTATGAGTTCCCTTTATCAGTACTTTTCAAATTATTGATCACTATTTCCTGGATTGACTTGTGTCTAAGTAAGTTAATTAAAGGGTTCACAGTGGTGGAAGTTAACAGTTGTTTCAATCCCTGAGTTGGAGCTCAGTGGTTTAAAAGCCTCTTTTTTTTTTTCTTCCCTGTAGGCTATGGGAGCCTGAGGGCTTTTCAACTATCAATAGGCTTCAGCTTAATCACTGACTCCTGACCAAGAGATAAACCAGGGTGTGGCAGAGATAATCCAGTGGTTATGCAAAGAGACTTTCACAGCCCCTCAGCTATGCCACCGAGGTATAGGTCTTCTCCTGAGTTTCCTGGTTAGATCTCTGTCCCCTGGTGTCCCTCCCTGTCGCTGCTCCAGATTCTGAGGGTAGTAGCAATGGAGACTCAGAGTTGTACTTGGTGAGTCTCTGGGGAGTCCTCTCCTCTCTTCAGCTGTCCCCTTGTTGGTGGAGCAGACTGCAGGTGGTGTCTCAACTGATAAACTGCTGGACTGTTAGCAGTCACTTAATCTCTCCTTAGGCTCCTCTCTCCTCTCTGTCACCAGCCACACGTGTTTGTACTCACTGGTGATTTACTGGGTTTATGTGGTCATTCTAGTCCTGTCTTGTTTCGGTCCGGGTGGTCTCCTTTGGTATTCCTAGCTGATCCGGGAGAGGAGAGGAGAGGAGAGAAAGCGATCTGCTGCTCGTAGCTTCGCCTCCGGAAGTTGAATCTTTGGACCTGTTATGGTGTTGACAACTGTTCGAAGGACTGTGGGAGGCTTGATCAGTTCTTTGAGGATGTTTGACTCAGTAGCCAGTGGAAACCCATTGTCAAGCATCTCTTCCAATACCTCATAAACCACAACTACATTGTCTTTGATCACTGGCTCTGAACAGACTCCAAAGTAATCCACCATTCGCTCACTCGCTTGATCTCTCTCCCCCTTCTGTCTCCCCCTCCTCTCTCAATTTCTCTGTCTTATCCAACAACAGTGACATCAATAACAACAACAACAACAATAACCACAACAACGATAAAACAAAGGCAACAAAAGGGAAAAAAGTAGCCTCCAGGAGCAGTGGATTCATGGTGAAGGTAACAAGCCACAGCAACCCTAGAGGCAAAAAAAAAAGGAAAGAAAGAGACCACCACACTGAGGCCAATTTGGTGTGGGTCATCTTTGAACCTGGGTCTTGCACACAGCGAAGTAGCTCACTATCCAAGTACGTTAATTTTCCTGCCTACCACTTTCATTTTTTGATTCCTAATATTTTCTGCCTCACACCATCACTTCAGTAAAGAAAAAGCCATAGGTCTAGGCATATGGCAGTAGACCGATTTAATTGGCTTCCAAGCTAACACAATCCCATGCATTTCTAGCTGCAGCCTTGCTTCCATGGCAGGCACACCAGTTTTAGCCTCTGTCCTGGCACAGAGTGATAGAAGCATCTTCAGAGATAAGAAATACTTGCTCTCTTGAGGAATATTGCTTTGGCACCTTCTTCAGCAGGTTCTGGCCTATAAACCTCTTTCGTTGCAAGAGCCTTTGGTGGTTAGTAAGTCTGCAATATTGGTATTTTAATCTGCAAAGAACTACATTAAAGGCTTTCTTTATTTCAAGCAGCCTTTTAAGAATGTAATAGCTGCTCTTTCATCTTGTTTGAACATCTTGTGTAAGTCCACTACAAGGCAATTCCAGAACCTCTTGTCAGCCTGTGGTTTGTCTTTGCTTGAGGAAAAATGATGAAAGTGGCCTGTTATCTTTTGGCTTATACAGTCAGTAATTCTGTTTCATTAGGCATGCTAATTACTTTCAGGGGGAAAAAATGACCTAAATGGAATGAAGTAAATAAAATCCAAATGCAGTTTTAGAGGTTATTTTATCTAATTCTATGAACCCTAAAGCATCAAACTGTTTACAAATATTAGAATGATGATATAATTTCTATCATTCTACCTTGTGTTACTCAAACTTCTATGAAGTGTTGTTGACTCAAAAAAGATACCTCCCTGTGGCTTTTGAGTTAATGTGGTTTCTGTTAGAAAATTTACTCCTCTTTATTTTTGAGAAACAGCAGTGTACTGCTCAGCTCTGGTATGTGCAGAGCTGGGAATTAAAGCAGAGATTTCATGCATGCAAGTCCTAAGGTCCTGTGCTCTAATGGCTGGGTTATCTTTCCTAGCTTCCTCTATTATAAATGTCATTAAAAATATTTTTTAATGTTTTCATTTTCCTTAGCGATTTAACAGTGTTTTGCAACATTATAAGATTCAGAAGTA